>NC_041392.1:469151700-469187257 GCF_002162155.2 Triticum dicoccoides | reverse complement strand
CCTCCACCCTCGTGGGCCCCCTCTTGCTCCACCGACGTACTCCTTCCTCCTATATATACCTACGTACCCCCAAATGATCAGAGACGGAGCCAAAACCCTAATTCCACCGCCGCAACTTTCTGTATCCACGAGATCCCATCTTGGGGCCTGTTCCGGAGCTCCGCCGGAGGGGGTATCCATCACGGAGGGCTTCTACATCATCACCATAGCCCCTCCGATGAAGTGTGAGTAGTTCACCTCAAACCTACGGGTCCATAGTTATTAGATATATGGCTTCCTCTCTCTTTTTGGATCTCACTACAATGTTCTCCCCCTCTCTTGTGGAGATCTATTTGATGTAATCTTCTTTTTGCGGTGTGTTTGTTGAGACCGATCAATTGTGGGTTTATGATCAAGTCTATCTATGAATAATACTTGAATCTTCTCTGAATTCTTTTATGTATGATTGGTTATCTTTGCAAGTCTCTTCGAATTATCAGTTTAGTTTGGCCTACTAGATTGATATTTCTTGCAATGGAGAAGTGCTTAGCTTTGGGTTCAATCTTGTGGTGTCCTTTCCCAGTGAAAGTAGGGGCAGCAAGGCACGTATTGTATTGTTGCCATCGAGGATAACAAGATTGGGTTTTCATCATATTGCATGAGTTTATCCCTCTACATCATGTCATCTTGCTTAAGGCGTTACTATATTTTCATTAACTTAATACTCTAGATGCATGCTGGATAGCGGTCGATGAGTGGAGTAATAGTAGTAGATGCGGGCAGGAGTCAGTCTACTTGTCTCGGACATGATGCCTATATACATGATCATACCTAGATATTCTCATAACTATGCTCAATTCTATCAATTGCTCAACAGTAATTCGTTCGCCCATCGTAGAATACTTATGCTCTTGAGAGAAGCCACTAGTGAAACCTATGGCCCCCGAGTCTATCTTCATCATATTAATCTTCCAATACTTAGTTATTTCCATTGCCTTTTATTTTACTTTGCAACTTTATCATAAAAATACCAAAAATATTATCTTATCATATCTATCAGATCTCACTCTCGTAAGTGGACGTGTAGGGATTGACAACCCCTTATCGCGTTGGTTGCGAGGATTTATTTGTTTTGTGCAGGTACGAGGGTGTAACACCCTCGATGTGGCTATCTCTCCCACATGTCGAAGCATGACTTAGAGGCATAACCGCATTGAAAGCAATGTCGCAAGAGAGGTAATCTTCACACAACCCATGTAATACATAAGGGAAAGAGATACATAGTTGGCTTACAATCGCCACTTCACTCAATTACATGAATAAAGCATTACATCATGCAGATACAATCAAGGTCCGAGTACGGAACCAAAATAAAAGAAGAACCCCAAATGTGACAAAGGTCCCCGATCGACCCCAACTGGGCACCACTACTGATCAACTAGAACGAAACAACGCAAAGGACAAGATCTTCATCGAGCTCCTCCTGAGCTTGGTTGCGTCATCTGCACGGCTCAACGGCACCTGCAAGCTGGTTTTGGAAGTATCTGTGAGCCACGGGGACTCAGCAATCTCGCACCCTCGTGATCAAGACTATTTAAGCTTATGGGTAAGGTAAAGGTATGAGGTGGAGCTGCAGCAAGCGACTAGCATATATGGTGGCTAACATACGCAAATGAGAGCGAGAAGAGAAGGCAAAGCACGGTCGATAAAAGTATGATCAAGAAGTGATCCTAGAACAACCTATGTCAAGCATAACTCCAACACCGTGTTCACTTCCCGGACTCCGCCAGAAAGAGACAATCACGGTAACACCGTGTTCAACTTCAGGTTTTCTACAACCGAACATTAACAAATTCCCATCTGCCCATAACCGCGGGCACGACTTTCGAAAGTTCAAATCCCTGCAGGGGTGTCCCAACTTAGCCCATGACAAGCTCTCACGGTCAACGAAGGAATAGACCTCCTCCCGAGACATTCCGATCAGACTCGGTATCCCGGTTCTACAAGACATCCTCAACAATGGTAAAACAAGTCCAGCAAGACCACCCGCTGTGCCGACAAATCCCGATAGGAGCCGCACATATCTCATTCTCAGGGCACACCGGATAAGCTAAGCGTACAGGAGCCGACGTAACCCAAGTTGCCAAGGGATGGCCCTGCACGGTGCTCTTGGTTGGACCAACACTCAGAGGAGCACTGGCCCGGGGGTTTCATAAAGATGACCCTTGAGCCGGCCGACTCAAGGGAAAGAAAAGGCTAGGTGGCAAATGGTAAAACCAATGTTGGGCCTTGCTGGAGGAGTTTTATTCAAGGCAAACTGTTAAGGGGTTCCCATTATAACCCAACCGCGTAAGGAACGCAAAATCCGGGAACATAACACCGATATGACGGAAACTTGGGCGGCAAGAGTGGAACAAAACACCAGGCATAAGGTCGAGCCTTCCACCCTTTACCAATTATATAGATGCACTAATTAAATAAGAGATATTGTGATATCCCAACAAGTAAACATGTTCCAACAAGGAACAACATCTCCATGTTCCAACAAGGAACAAACTTCAATCTTCACCTGCAACTAACAACGCTATAAGAGGGGCTGAGCAAAGCAGTAACATAGCCAATCAATGGTTTGCTAGGACAAGGTGGGTTAGAGGCTTGGTTCAACAATATGGGAGGCATGATAAGCAAGTGGTAGGTATCGCAACATAGGCATAGCAAAAGAGCGAGCAACTAAGCAAGCAAAGATAGAAGTGATTTCGAGGGTATGGTCATCTTGCCTGAAATCCCGCAAGGAAGAAGAACGAGTCCATGAAGAAGAAAAACGGACGTAGACGAACGGGTCCTCACAAACGCGACGTTACCGGAACCAACCCGAAGAAGCAAACACCGGAAATAAGCACACAACATAGTAAACAACCAACACATGAACATGGTATGATATGCGGGATGCGGTATGCGATGCATATGCATGATTTGCAAAGGAAACATGAAACCTGGCCTCAACTTAGAAATACAAGTGTGCCACTGGAAATATGAGATGAAATCGCAATGATATAAAGAACGCCGGAAACGGAGTTACGGTTTGGAAATGGCAAGCGATTCAAATATGACTACGATCTGCAATTTACAGCAAGTAGCCATCTAAATGCAATGAGATGAACATGCTACAGCACTCAAACATGACAACAAAATACATGGCAGGGATCCATTCAAGAAGCTTTACAAAATACTAGCACTGAGCTACGGCCAATTCTTCCATTAACAGGTTCAAACAAGCATGGCAAAAGAGCAAACGGTAAACAGATTTCAGACTTTGTAAAATTAACACTTGTCTGGAATTTCAGATCAGATAGCACTCTTCGGAGCATGAAAACTATATGCTACAGGACCTTAACATGGCAAAGTAAAGCATGGCATGGAGATACTCAAAGAGCTTAACAAAAGTCCCTTAGTGACCTTGAGCCAAAAGGGATCAGAAAATACAGTTGCAAGCATGTGAACATGGCAAAACATAATCGGTTCTCAGACTTGGTGAAAACTGGAGCATGCTGAAAACATATATCAAGTAGGCATGTTTACGAGCTCGATGCACTCACTACAGAGCAAGGCATGACAATCTAAGCATACAACCATCAAGAATACACATTATGCAAGCTAGACATGGCAAGAACAATCGCATAGCATGCACGGATCAACTACAACATCCTCGGCAAAATCGCTAACAAGTAGACAATTTGCCCAGATTCACGAAATAGCAAAAGTAGAGCTCGATTGACTCAAGCTAGGGTGCTCCATAAATGCAAACAAAGACATGGATGGATAGAGCAATACAAGATTAACAAAACATCCTTACTGATCATCCTCAAAACAGGATGGATCACTAGGAAACAACATGAACATATGGCAATATGAGATAAACAGCTCAAGGACTTGGTGGAAATGCTAAGTCCCTGAAATCAGCATTACCAAGTGCCTCACTTTGCAGGCTTGTGCTAGTCACCACACACATCACAAAAATACATGGGTTGCACCTCTGGAAAGATGGCAAAACCCTTAACAAAACATATGTAGAGCTCATGGGCATATCATGCACACAATAATCATGGCAAAAATGACAAATAGCTAAATAGAGCAGCAAATCTGACAATTAACTCACATAGCACTCTTCTAACAGAATTTCGGGCATCAACATGAACTCAAATGAAAATGATGCAATGGAATGAAATGATGTACTCTCTGAGACGAACATTTTGATATGCTATATGCATTAATCGGAGCTATAGATGCAAAGTTACGAGGCGATGAACAACGCAACAAAATTAGGGTTAGGGGGGTAGAAAGTCAACCCAGTGGATCTGGATCCAAATCGGATCTCGCCGGGTACTGTAGCTCACGGAGCCCGAGGATGGCCGGCCGGAGTGGACGCCGGAGGAAGGTCGCCGGAGGGAGAGGGGAGGGGCCGGATCCCGACGGGGATGGGTGGATCCGGGCGCCGGGGCGGCGCTCCGCGGCGATGGGCGGCGTCTGCCGGCGAGCGCGGCTGCCGGATTTGGTGGTGGAGGGCGCCGGAGAGGTCGCCGGAGCCGGGCGGCGCGGCGGGCGGCGGGCGGCGGCTCTCTTGCAGCGCAGGAGGGAGATGGCGGCACGCGGGTGGAGCGGAGCGGGCGAGGCTACGGGCCGGGAGGGCCCGATCCGGGCTCTACGGGCGGCGGCGGCGGTGGGGCGGCAGCGTGCCACGTGGCAGCTCCGGATTGGGCGTGCGGACGAGGCGGACATGTCTGGCTCCGCCCGGACGTGTCCAGCGGCGCGGTGGAGAAGAGGCTAGGGTTTCGTCCGCGAAAATGAACGGGGTGCACCTATTTATAGGTAGAGGGAGCTAGGAGAGTCTAAATGAGGTGCGGTTTTCGGCCACGCGATCGTGATCGAACGACCGAGATGATAGAGCAGGTTTAGGTGGGTTTTGGGCCAAAATGGAGGGGTGTTGCGCTGCAACACACACGAGGCCTTTTCGGTCCCTCGGTTAACCGTTGGAGCATCAAACGAAGTCCAAATGGCACGAAACTTGACAGGTGGTCTACGGGTAGTAAACCAAGGCCGCTTGGCAAGTCTCGGTCCAATCCGGAAATGTTTAACCCCCACACACGAGAAGAAGGTAGACATGACCATCGGAGGAGAACGGAGCGCCGGAATGCAAAACGGACAACGGGGAAAATACTCGGATGCATGAGACGAACATGTATGCGGATGAAATGCACATGATGACATGATATTCAATGCATGACACGCAAGCAAAGACAAGGCAACAACAGTGAATATCTGGATGACACCTGGCACATCAGTCTCGGGGCGTTACAACACTCCACCACTACGAGAGGATCTCGTCCCGAGATCTAGAATGGCACCGGAGGGAAAACGGAAGAGAAAGAGAAGAGGTAAAACTAAGTTGCTTCTTTGAGAAACGAGTGAAACCACGAACCTTGAAAAGGTTTAAGTCATTTCGAGAAAAGAATACAACGGAGATGAACGAAGTTGAAAGCACTCCATTAAGAAAGGGGAAAAGAAAGAACCGATTCGGGTAGCACTCCGGTTTAGAAGGGGTGCAAGACTTGATAAGGCGAAAAGGGCTTGAGAAAAAAGGTCACAACACTCTAGTTAAATGGATAAACCAATAAAGAACACGATCCTGACAGAACAAGATGATGTGTTGAAGAGAGCAACATCACAACGCCTCCGAAAGGAAAAAAAATAGAAGATAGATAATTGAAATAAAAGAATGGGGAAGAAAATGCCAAGTTGTGCCACAATTGAGCTTGAAAAGGCATCCTTAGGAGAATGGTCGAATGGAGTTGTTGGAACACCAACAACGGAAGGACAAGCTTGAAGTGGGCTTATAGAAGTCCTCTCAATATTATGGGGTGACAACTTGCCACTCACGGAAAAGATTTGATTGGATTTATAAGACAAGGGGACGAGAAACTATTTCACCTGGAGGATAAATGAAGAACTTGGGTCATTTATGAGCACCATAATAGTAACAATCCTTAGGGAAGGCTTTAGGTGAAATATAACCCAAGATAACTGCAAAGAAGAGATTGATTGGTTGGAAAGATGACTTGAGCGAAGAGAAAATGATGGATTTAAATACCTCACTCTTGAAAACATGTGAATCATGAAACACGAACTCAAATTATCAAAAATGACATAATACCACCTCCAAAGATACAGTAGAAAGAATTGCACTCCGGATAGCAAGATGAAGAATGCTTGAGCTCCCTAGAAATGAATGTTGATGAACACTTCGAGAAGGAATTTAAAGCCTTGATGAACCACCATGTAGAATCTCCATGAAGAACTCCGATACAAAAGAATAACGAAAAGAAAGAGAAGTTGAAAACACAAGGTGAAACCTTGTAATGATTAGATGAAGCTTTGCGACGAGATAGAGTGGAAACTTGGAACTCCAGAAAAGAAAGATGGACAACTTGAATCGAGAATTTGATGAACCTACGGAATAAGAAATTAAATCAATTGGATGACACAAGAATAAGAATCACATTATGCTTATCATTCACCAATTTAATTGATGACAAGCAACGGATTTGGCACACTACTTATCCTCGTAGAAAGGATTAAGTGAGATATAGCGCAAACTTGAGACGGTCTTCAACAAGCCATCGGTAGGATTTGGAAAACAACGAATGAGTTGATATGATAACCATGGAATAGAATCTTGAGCAAACCACCGTAAGAATTGAAAATGAATGAAGAGAAGATAAAGAAACACCGGGAAGAATTAGCAAATGAATGAAGATGATTGAGAGAATTTAGATACAAGAGAACGAAGGGATCACGAACTGATTAGAGATTACTTGAACGATGCACCGGTAGGATTGGAGAATGATAACTGAAAGCTGAGAATTAATAAATCTTCTGAAATGATGGGCTCCAGATAGGTGAAAGGAATTCTCACAATAAAAACCATTATGAGAGGATGGCATCAAGCTAGAACGACGAGTCTCTGAGAGAACGGATAAGATATGGAGGAAAAACTCTTCTTCGGTCTTCAAATGATGAGAATGCCAACGAGAAACACCACCAATAATAATTTAGACACTCCGGGAGAATCAAAAGCGAAGAGGTTGAGCCAACTATGAAAAGAATTTGAAAGATCTTGGAGAAGGCAAATGACTGATGATAACTCCAGGAAAATAAGAAGAGTCAGGTAAGATCCTGGAAAAATAACATGTGGGTTAGGGTCCACTCAAGAGAAACACCGTTGAAGTGAATGCTTGAAAGAGAGAGATTCCACCGGTTTAATTAAATGGCTTGAATGAGATAACATCCTCAAAATACCTTGAACGGATTAAGAGTGGAAACACGAATCTTCTAAGATATCTTTAGCATTCCGGAACAAATGAATAGCGAGAGGTGGATGATAAAGAGGTGCACCGGTAAGAAAAGGTATTTGAAATGAGGAAAAAGGATATGATCCACAAAGCTTGACTTGGTTCCACCGGAGAAGAAAAAGAATGAATAATGGTGCACTAGAAACTCTGTTAAAATCTTCATGAGAATCACCGGATAAGAATATTGACGGAAAAAGGATGGAGAGACTTCCCATCAATAAAAGGATACTTGAATAAGAAATCTGAATCATTGAAGAAAAAGGGTGGGTGGGCGGGAAAAACAAAGGCAATTTGGAGACGGATGAAACAAACACCATTGAGAAGAACTGGGATTGAATCTTGCGGATGTTGCAATGATCGGATCCACTTGAAGAGAAACACACCGGTTGAAAAGAATTGCCATGACAAACTCGATGATCGAGAAGGATTAGTATTCACATAGGAATATGAGAACACCACTTAAACAAGGGATGGAATCAACATTTGACTTCGAAGCAACTCGAATACCACAACTCAAAACAAAACAAAGGATTGGCTTGCAGAATAAGCCAGAACAAACATATGATAGAGATTTCGTTCGAAGTTTTCGTGGTGGGGCCTACACGGGCTCGATCGCACAGCACCATCATGTACAAGGCAGTGCACATGACATACGAAGCGTCCCCGAGTCGGCATAGACAAGGACTCTTTAAGACACAACAAGACCACTGTAAAACCGACCGTGAATAGGCGGACCACTAGACGTCGAACCCCAATTTCATATCATACATCTGTCGGGAAGATATCCTAAGAGCTACTTGAATTCCCACCTATGAAACTCCCAAACCTTTCCGGTTATGCAATCAGGTGTTGGGGATACAGGGGAAGCATAATATCTCACCCAAAACTAGCAAATCCTACATCCAGCTGTATCCCTCCTTCAACACATAACCAAGAAACCTTCGGAAATCATCTACCTCAACCTTCGAAAAGCATCCGTTATACGAGTTATGGCAATACTCCCGAACTCCCGCCCCAGTACTGGGTGGCGTCAAGGTTATCTCACCAACGAACTGCATAAAAGAGATTTTCGATGTCGGCGTACTAAACTCAGGTATTCCAGAACTGCAACGATAAAATTGTGACTGCAACACCTCGGAGCTCAACTCCCCGGGACACTTCCACAAAACCCCTGATAGGAGGCACCAAGACAATGTTCTCGTCACAGAACCATCGAAACGATTCCAAGATACCCGCGTGATCCTAAATTTTTCTTAGTGAAATTTGAGAAGAGAAGAGTCAAAACTCTACGTCAGGATGCCTTACCAGAGCGATGAGGAGACTGGGGAGTAAAAACAATTCCTAAACTCTCCGATATATAATTCCTAAATGACTCAAAACATTTTTCTAGACACAACTCGGCTGCTAAAAACGATCAAGCAATGGGGCTCCTAAGGTCGGGGAAGGCTCTGATACCAACTTGTAACGCCCTCGATGCGGCTATATCTCCCACGTGTCGAAGCGCGACTTAGAGGCATAACCGCATTGAAAGCAATGTCGCAAGAGAGGTAATCTTCACACAACCCATGTAATACATAAGGGAAAGAGATACATAGTTGGCTTACAATCGCCACTTCACTCAATTACATGAATAAAGCATTACATCATCCAGATACAATCAAGGTCCGACTACGGAACCAAAATAAAAGAAGAACCCCAAATGCGACAAAGATCCCCGATCGACCCCAACTGGGCACCACTACTAATCAACTAGAACGAAACAACGCAAAGGACAAGATCTTCATCGAGCTCCTCCTGAGCTTGGTTGCGTCATCTGCATGGTTCAACGGCACCTGCAAGCTGGTTTTGGAAGTATCTGTGAGCCATGGGGACTCAGCAATCTCGCACCCTCGCGATCAAGACTATTTAATCTTATGGGTAAGGTAAAGGTATGAGGTGGAGCTGTAGCAAGCGACTAGCATATATGGTGGCTAACATACGCAAATGAGAGCGAGAAGAGAAGGCAAAGCACGGTCGATAAAAGTATGATCAAGAAGTGATCCTAGAACAACCTACGTCAAGCATAACTCCAACACCGTGTTCACTTCCCGGACTCCGCCGGAAAGAGACCATCACGGTAACACACGCAGTTGATTCATTTTAATTAAGTTCAACTTCAGGTTTTCTACAACCGGACATTAACAAATTCCCATCTGCCCATAACCGCGGGCACGACTTTCGAAAGTTCAAATCCCTGCAGGGGTGTCCCAACTTAGCCCATGACAAGCTCTCACAGTCAACGAAGGAATAGACCTCCTCCCGAGACATTCCGATCAGACTCGGTATCCCGGTTCTACAAGACATCCTCGACAATGGTAAAACAAGTCCAGCAAGACCACCCGCTGTGCCGACAAATCCCGATAGGAGCCGCACATATCTCATTCTCAGGGCACACCGGATAAGCTAAGCGTACAGGAGCCGACGTAACCCAAGTTGCCAAGGGATGGCCCTGCACGGTGCTCTTGGTTGGACCAATACTCAGAGGAGCACTGACCCGGGGGTTTCATAAAGATGACCCTTGAGCCGGCTGACTCAAGGGAAAGAAAAGGCTAGGTGGCAAATGGTAAAACCAATGTTGGGCCTTGCTGGAGGAGTTTTATTCAAGGCAAACTGTTAAGGGGTTCCCATTATAACCCAACCGCGTAAGGAACGCAAAATCCGGGAACATAACACCGATATGACGGAAACTAGGGCGGCAAGAGTGGAACAAAACACCAGGCATAAGGTCGAGCCTTCCACCCTTTACCAAGTATATAGATGCATTAATTAAATAAGAGATATTGTGATATCCCAACAAGTAAACATGTTCCAACAAGGAACAACATCTCCATGTTCCAACAAGGAACAAACTTCAATCTTCACCTGCAACTAACAACGCTATAAGAGGGGCTGAGCAAAGCGGTAACATAGCCAATCAACGGCTTGCTAGGACAAGGTGGGTTAGAGGCTTGGTTCAACAATATGGAAGGCATGATAAGCAAGTGGTAGGTATCGCAGCATAGGCATAGCAAAAGAGCGAGAAACTAAGCAAGCAAAGATAGAAGTGATTTCGAGGGTATGGTCATCTTGCCTGAAATCCTGCAAGGAAGAAGAACGAGTCCGTGAAGAAGACAAACGGACGTAGACGAACGGGTCCTCACAAACGCAACGTTACCGGAACCAACCCGAAGAAGCAAACACCGGAAATAAGCACACAACATAGGAAACAACCAACACATGAACATGGTATGATATGCGGGATGCGGTATGCGATGCATATGCATGATTTGCAAAGGAAACATGAAACTTGGCCTCAACTTGGAAATACAAGTGTGCCACTGGAAAGATGAGATGAAATCGCTTGAAAATGATATAAAGAACGCCGGAAACGGAGTTACGGTTTGGAAATGGCAAGCGATTCAAATATGACTATGATCTGCGATTTACAGCAAGTAGCCATCTAAATGCAATGAGATGAACATGCTACAGCACTCAAACATGACAACGAAATACATGGCAGGGATCCATTCAAGAAGCTTTACAAAAGACTAGCACTGAGCTACGGCCAATTCATCCATTAACAGGTTCAAACAAGCATGGCAAAAGAGCAAACGGTAAACAAATTTCAGACTTGCGGTGCAGGAGGGAGATGGCGGCGCCGGAGAGGTCGCCGGAGCCGGGTGGCGCGGCGACCGGCGGGCGCGACGGGCGGCGGCTCTCTTGCGGTGCAGGAGGGAGATGGCGGCGCGCGGGCGGAGAGGAGCGGGCGAGGCTGCGGGCCGGGAGGGCCCGATCCGGGCTCTCCGGGCCGCACCGGCGGTTGGGTGGCGGCGTGCCACGTGGCAGCTCCGGATTGGGCGTGCGGACAAGGCGGACATGTCCGGCTCCGCCCGGACGTGTCCGGCGGTGCGGTGGAGAAGAGGCTAGGGTTTCGTCCGCGAAAATGAACGGGGTGCACCTATTTATAGGTAGAGGGAGCTAGGAGAGTCCAAATGAGGTGCGGTTTTCGGCCACGCGATCGTGATCGAACGACCGAGATGATAGAGCAGGTTTAGGTGGGTTTTGGCCAAAATGGAGGGGTGTTGGGCTGCAACACACACGAGGCCTTTTCGGTCCCTCGGTTAACCGTTGGAGCATCAAACGAAGTCCAAATGGCACGAAACTTAACAGGCGGTCTACCGGTAGTAAACCAAGGCCGCTTGGCAAGTCTCGGTCCAATCTGGAAATGTTTAACCCCCACACACGAGAAGAAGGTAGACATGACCACCTGAGGAGAACGGAGCGCCGGAATGCAAAACGGACAACGGGGAAAATGCTCGGATGCATGAGACAAACATGTATGCGAATGAAATGCACATGATGACATGATATGCAATGCATGACAGGCAAGCAAAGACAAGGCAACAACAGCGAATATCTGGACGACACCTGGCACATCGGTCTCGGGGCGTTACAGAGGGACTCGCGCGTAGCCTCCTACTGGATTGATAACTTGGTTCTCAAAAACTGAGGGAAATACTCACGCTACTTTGCTTCATCATCCCTTCCTCTTCGGGGAAAACCAACGCAGTGCTCAAGAGGTAGCACAGCTGCGCTTGCGGCAGGGAGCGGGCACACGTGGGCTCCTCGGGCCCAGATCGGCCTGGGGCGGGCCGCGGATGGGCCTGAAGGGCCGCGACGGTGGTGGAGGCTGAGGGGGCGACGTGGCGCTCGGGGGTTGGCTGGAGCGGGCGGCTGCGGCGGCGCTGACCAGTAGGGATGCGCCAAGTGGCGGAGGAAGGCTGGTCGGCGGCGAATTTTGAGGTGGAGGGGTTGGCTGAGGCTGGTGGCGGCGGATCCGTGGAGAAGGGGTCTAGGGGCAGGGGAAGAGCTAGGTTTGCCCAAAAATGGACTAGGGGTTGTTTATATAGGGTAGGTGGCTTGGGTTAGGGGGGTTTTAGGGGCTTTCGGGGCCCTCCGATCATGATCCGATGGCTGCCGTAGAAGGGGGTTAGATGGCTGTGGAGAGAGGGTTGGGCTGAGAGAAGAGAAGAGAGAGAGGCCCGGCGACTGTTTTCAGAGACCGAAAATGTCTGACGTTAGACCGACTATATTCTCGCTATAGTTATCCCTTGGGGCGTCAAACGGACTCCGAGTGCGATGAAACTTGGCAGGCGGCCTATCTACACTATAACAACACCGCATGCCAACTGTCAACCCATTCCAAGAGCATTTTCCGGCCTCTTATAAATAATATTTCGGACGTGCCACGGGCGCGTGCAAGTGTGTCTGGGCTCAGAACGGACAACGGACAGAACTGGGGGAAACCGGACGGATGCAATTTTTTTAAAAAAACATGATGATGCAATGCACATGATGACATGGCAAGATGCAACACGCAAGCGAAAGACAAGGCAACAACAGCGAATAACTGGAAGACACCTGGCGCAACATTCTCGGGGCGTTACACCTGAGAACTCTGACACCATCGACAGCGTCAAGACCAAAACTCAGGGGTGCCTTGCGTAGTGGCATGTAGATCTTTGTGGAAACCAAAGGCCTGCAAGCCTAGATGAGAATCAGAATCAGAAGACCCCCGGCAAGATCTTGCTGGGGACGACCATAGACCCCCGGAAAGACCCTTGTCGGGGACGCTCGTAAGCCCCCGGCAAGACCCTTTCCGGGGACGCCCACGAGATCCCGGCTAGGCCCTTGCCGGGGGCGTCTGCGGGGCCGAGGCCAGGCCCGCACTTGCCAGAGTTTCGCTACCCCGTGCCCATTCCGATGTGGCGGCCAGCCCACCAACTAGGCGAACGCCTGCGTGGCAGCATGCGGCTTCTAGGCCAACTAGCCAAGCACCTACGTGGTGGCATGCTGATCTTCGTGCAAACCATACCACCGCACCAGCTCAGCAGCCACCCAGCCTGCGTGGTGCTGCATGCCTCATCAGCTTGGACGCGCGTCAGAGCGAGGCGAGGCGGCGACGGACGGGACGAGCTTATTTAACGTCCCCGATAAAGCAAGAGGGCAAGTCGGCACTGATACGTCTCCATCGTATCTATAATTTTTGATTGTTCCATGCCAATATTCTACAACTTTCATATACTTTTGGCAAATTTTTATACTATTTTTGGGACTAACATATTGATCCAGTGCCCAGTGCCAGTTCCTGTTTGTTGCATGTTTTTTCTTTCGCAGAATATCCATATCAAACGGAGTCCAAACGATATAAAGACTGACGGAGATTTTTTTTGGCATATATATGATTTTTGGGAAGAAAATTCCACGCGAGACGGTGCCCGAGGTGGCCACGAGGCAGGGGGCGCACCTGCCCCCTGGGCGCGCCCCTGACCCACGAGGCGGTTGATGCCCTTCTTTCGCTGCAAGAAAGCTAATATCCGGATAGAGGTCATATTAAAATTTCAGCCCAATCGGAGTTACGGATCTCCGGGAATATAAAAAACGGTGAAAGGGAAGAATCTGGGAATGCAGAAACAGAGAGAGATAGAGAGACAGATCCAATCTCGGAGGGGCTCTCGCCCCTCCCATGCCATGGAGGCCAAGGACCAGAGGGGAAACCCTTCTCCCATCTAGGGAGGAGGTCAAGGAAGAAGAAGACAAAGGGGGGCCCTCTCCCCTTCTCTTCCGGTGGCGCCGGAACGCTGCTGTGGCCATCATGATCATCACCGCGATCTACACCAACACCTCCGCCATCTTCACCAACATCTCCATCACCTTCCGCGGTCTATCTACAGCGGTCCACTCTCCCGCAACCCGCTTTACCCTCTACTTGAACATTGTGCTTTATGCTTCATATTATTATCCAATGATGTGTTGCCATCCTATGATGTCTGAGTAGATTTTCATTGTCCTATCGGTGGTTGATGAATTGCTATGATTGATTTAATTTGCTTGTGGTTATGTTTTTGTCCTTTGGTGCCCATTGTATGATTGCGCGCGTGGATCACACCCTAGGGTTAGTTGTATGTTGATAGGACTATGTATTGGAGGGCAAGAGTGACAGAAGCTTCAACCTAGCATAGAAATTGATGCATGCGGGATTGAAGGGGGACCAATATATCTTAATGCTATGGTTGGGTTTTACCTTAATGAACATTAGTAGTTGCGGATGCTTGCTAATAGTTCCAATCATAAGTGCATAGAATTCCAAGTCAGGGATGACATGCTAGCAGTGGCCTCTTCCACATAATACTTGTTATCGGTCTAGTAAAGTAGTCAATTGCTTAGGGGCAATTTCACAACTCCTGCCACCACTTTTCCACACCCGCTATATTTACTTTATTGCTTCTTTACATAAACAGCCCCTACTTTCTGTTTACGTAATCTTTATTATCTTGCAAATCTATCCAACAACACCTACAAAGTACTTCTAGTTTCATACTTGTTCTAGGTAAAGCGAACGTCAAGCGTGCGTAGAGTTGTATCGGTGGTCGATAGAACTTGAGGGAATATTTGTTCTACCTTTAGCTCCTCATTGGGTTCGACACTCTTACTTATCGAAAACTGTTGCGATCCCCTATACTTGTGGGTTATCAAGACCTTTTTCTGGTGCCGTTGCCGGGGAGCAATAGCGTGGGGTGGATATTCTCATGTGTGCTTGTTTGCTTTATCACTAAGTAATTTTTATTTGCTGTTCTTAGTTGTTCTCTATCTTTAGTTATGGATATGGAACATGAAATACCAAAAAATTAGGTGTACTTGCTACTCATGGAGACGGGGAACCTCCTAAAACCCTCGATGCTGGTTATGTGAAAAATATTATGTACTACTTTAATAATCCTGAGAAACCCCCATTTAATTATGTAATGGGAGTAACGTTGGATCAACGTGAATACTTTAGGGACTACCGCTTGACACAAAAAGGGAAACTATTATGGGATCAAATTCATATATTGAATTGGTATGCTAGGCAACTATGCTTGAGATATGATTATACTTGTTGCTCTAAGGTGAAGGCTCCACACCTTCCCTTTTCATGTGAATTTAATGATAATGAAATCTTAGCTTCTTATGCTAATGGTATATATGATAACTATGATGTGGAACAAATAGAAGAATTTGTTGCTTTTAAGGGTGCTTATGAAATTGAATCTTTGTTTGAAAAGCATGAAGCTTATGATGATGATGTTTATAGGCCTGAAATTTTAGCTATCTTAAAATATTGCTATGATAATTATTAATATAATTCCTATACTAATGCGCTTATTGAGAAAGTCTCTGCTGTCCAAGAAGGGACTAATATTTTGCAGGAGTCTATGGAAGAAGAAATTGATGAAACTGTGAGCTCATTGGATGAAAAAGATGAGGAGGAGAGCGAAGAACAAAAGGAGGAAGAGAGGATTAGCTACCCGTGCCCACCTTATAATGAGAGTAACTCTTCAACTCATACATTGTTTAATTTCCCTTCATGCTTACCGAAGTATGATTGCTATGATGATTGTTATGATCTCGTTGATTCTTTTGAAATATCGCTTTTTGATGATGCTTGCTATGCTTGTGGCCAAGATGCCAATATGAATTATGCTTATGGAGATGAACTTGCTATAGTTCCTTATGTTAAACATGAAATTGTTGCTATTGCACCCACACATGATAGTCCTATTATCTTTTTGAATTCTCCAAACTACACTATATCGGAGAAGTTTGCTCTTATTAAGGAATATATTGATGGGTTTCCTTTTACCGTTGCACATGATGATTTTGATGAATATAATATGCATGTGCTTGCTGATCCTACTTGCAATTATTATGAGAGAGGAACTATATCTCCACCTCTCTATGTTTCCAATATGATAAAATTGCAAGAAACTGTTTATACTATGCATTGGCCTTTACTTTGTGTGCAAGAATTGTTCTTTTATGACATGCCGATGCATAGGAAGAGATTTAGACTTCGTCATTACATAATATATGTTACATTGTGCTCACCACTAAATTACAAATCATTGTTAATTAAAATTGGCTTTGATATACCTTGGGATCCAGGTGGATCCATTACTTGAGCACTATATGCCTAGCTTAATGGCTTTAAAGAAAGCGCTGCCAGGGAGACAACCCGGAAGTTTTAGAGAGTCATTTATTTCTGTTGAGTGCTTTTATATAGTTTAAAAACAACAAAAATGAAGAGGGGAACCCAAAACTTTTTCAAAAAGGAAAGCGAACGTGAGAAAGACAAGCATTGTTGAAGTGGGAGCTAGCCTTGAACTTTGTTCATGCTCATGGAAACTTTGTGAATCTTGATTACAGAAACTTTTCAATAAAAATAATTATCCCCTTGTACAATTCCATTGTATTATAAAAATAATGTGCCAAGGTTTTCCTTTAGGATGTTTACATTTGCTTGATGGTTTGTACGGTGTAGGACAGAAACTTTGGCTGTAGTGCGTGATTTTACATTTTTTTGCTGGAACGTCAAATGGTTCTGATTCTTTTTGCACTGTCTTCCTATACAAATTGTTTATTTTCCTAATTTTGGTAGAATTTTGCAAGTACCATAAGTATGGTGAATGTTCAGATTATTACAAACTGTTCTGTTTTAGACAGATTCTGTTTTTGATGCATAGTTTGCTTGTTTTGATGAAACTATTGATTCATATCAGTGGATTAAGCCATGAAAAAGTTATATTACAGTAGACACAATTCAAAAACAAAATATGAATTGGTTTGCAACAGTACTTAGAGTAGTGATTTGCTTCATTATACTAAGGGATCTTACCGAGTTTTCTGTTGAAGTTTTATGTGGATGAAGTGTTCGATGATCAAGAAGGTCTTGATGTGAGAAGAAGGAAGAGAGGCAAGAGCTCAAGATTGGGTATGCCCGAGGCACCCCAAGTAAATATTCAAGGAGACTCAAGCGTCTAAGCTTGGGGATGCCCCGGAAGGCATCCCCTCTTTCTTCAACAAGTATCGGTATGTTTTCGGATTCGTTTCGTTCATGCGATATGTGCAAACTTGGAGCGTCTTTTGCATTTAGTTTTCATCTTTCTTTTATGCACCATGCTGGTATGAGATAGTCCTTGGTTGATTTATAGAATTCTCATTTCACTTCACTTATATCTTTTGAGTATGACTTTATAGAATGCTTCATGTGCTTCGCTTATATCATTTGAAGTTTGGATTGCTTGTTTCTCTTTACATAGAGAACCGCCATTTGTAGAATGCTCTTTTGCTTCACTTATATTTGTTAGAGCGTGGGCATACCTCTTGTAGAAAGAATTAAACTCTCTTGCTTCACTTATATCTATTTAGAGAGATGACAGGAATTGGTCATTCACATGGTTAGTCATAAAATCCTACATAAAACTTGTAGATCACTGAATATGATATGTTTGATTCCTTGCAATAGTTTTGCGATATAAAGATGGTGATATTAGAGTCATGCTAGTGGGTAGTTGTGGATTAGTAGAAATACTTGTGTTGAGGTTTGTGATTCCCGTAGCATGCACGTATGGTGAACCGTTATGTAACAAAGTCGGAGCATGATTTATTTATTGATTGTCTTCCTTATGAGTGGCGATCGGGGACGAGCGATGGTATTTTCCTACCAATCTATCCCCCTAGGAGCATGCACGTAGTACTTTGTTTCGATGACTAATAGATTTTTGCAATAAGTATGTGAGTTCTTTATGACTAATGTTGAGTCCATGGATTATACGCACTCTCACCCTTCCACCATTGCTAGCCTCTCTAGTATCGCCCAACTTTCGCCGGTACCTTAAACCCACCCTATATCTTCCTCAAAACAGCCACCATACCTACCTATCATGGTATTTCCATAGCCATTCCGAGATATATTGCCATGCAACTTCCATCATCATCATATACATGACTTGAGCATTCATTGTCATATTGCTTTGCATGATCGTAAGATAGCTAGCATGATGTTTTCATGGCTTGTCCGTTTTTTGATGTCATTGCTACACTAGATCATTGCACATCCTAGTACACCGCCGGAGGCATCCATATAGAGTCTGCTTTGTTCTAGACATTGAGTTGTAAGTAAATAAAAGTGTGATGATCATCATTATTAGAGCATTGCCCCAGTGAGGAAAGGATGATGGAGACTATGATTCCCCCATAAGTCGGGATGAGACTCCGGACTTTACAAAAAAAAAGAGGCCAAAGAAGCCCAAATAAAAAAAGGCCAAAGAAGCCCACCAAAAAATAAAAAAATAAAAAAATGAGAGAGAGAGAAGGGGCAATGCTACTATCCCTTTTCCACAATTGTGCTTCGGAGTAGCACCATGTTTTTCATATAGAGAGTCTCTTGAGTTATCACTTTCATATACTAGTGGGAATTTTCATTATAGAACTTGGCTTGTATATTCCGATGATGGGCTTCCTCAAACGCCCGAGGTCTTCATGAGCAAGCAAGTTGGATGCACACCCACTTAGTTTTTAGTCTGAGCTTTCATACACTTATAGCTCTTAGTGCATCCGTTGCATGGCAATCCCTACTCACTCACATTGATATCTATTGATGGGCATCTCCAT
Organism: Triticum dicoccoides; assembly: GCF_002162155.2. Taxonomy (NCBI): domain Eukaryota; kingdom Viridiplantae; phylum Streptophyta; class Magnoliopsida; order Poales; family Poaceae; genus Triticum; species Triticum dicoccoides. The sequence continues at coordinate 469,168,361 of NC_041392.1, read as the reverse complement.
AGCCCGTTGATACGCCTAGTTGATGTGAGACTATCTTCTCCTTTTTGTCTTCTCCTCCATCATATTCTATTCCACCTATAGTGTTATGTCCATGGCTCACGCTCATGAATTGCGTGAAAGTTGAAAAGGTTTGAGAACGTTAAAAGTATGAAACAATTGCTTGGCTTGTCATCGGGGTTGTGCATGATGTGAATATTTTGTGTGGTGAAGGTGGAGCATAGCCAGACTATATGATTTTGTAGGGATAACTTTCTTTGGCCATGTTATTTTGAAAAGACATGATTGCTTTATTAGTAGGCTTGAAGTATTATTGTTTTTATGTCAAATGATAGACTATTGCTTTGAACCACTCGTATCTTAATATTCATGCCATGATTAGATTACATGATCAAGATTATGCTAGGTAGCATTCCACATCAAAAATTATCCTTTTTATCATTTACCTACTCGAGGACGAGCAGGAATTAAGCTTGGGGATGATGATACGTCTCCGTCGTATCTATAATTTTTGATTGTTCCATGCCAATATTCTACAACTTTCATATACTTTTGGCAACTTTTTATACTATTTTTGGGACTAACATATTGATCCAGTGCCCAGTGCCATTTCCTGTTTGTTGCATGTTTTTTGTTTCGCAGAATATCCATATCAAGCGGAGTCCAAATGGGATAAAAACTGACGGAGATTTCTTTGGAATATATATGATTTTTGGGAAGAAAAATCCTCGCGAGACGGTGCCCGAGGTTGCCACGAGGCAGGGGGCGCGCCTGCCCCCATGGGCGCGCCCCTGACCCTCATGGGCCACCCGTAAGGCGTTTGATGCCCTTCTTTCGCCGCAAGAAAGCTAATATCCGGATAGAGATCATGTTAAAATTTAAGCCCAATTAGAGTTATGGATCTCCGGGAATATAAGAAACGGTGAAAGGGAAGAATCTGAGAACGCAGAAACAGAGAGAGACAGAGAGACAGATCCAATCTCGGAGGGGCTCTCGCTCCTCCCATGCCATGGAGGCCAAGGACCAGAGGGGAAACCCTTCTCCCATCTAGGGAGGAGGTCAAGGAAGAAGAAGACGAAGGGGCCCCTCTCCCCTTCTCTTCTAGTGGCGCCGGAATGCTGCCGTGGCCATCATCATCATCATCACCGCGATCTACACCAACACCTCTGCCATCTTCACCAACATCTCCATCACCTTCCCCCCTCTATCTACAGTGGTCCACTCTCCCGCAACCCGCTGTACCCTCTACTTGAACATGGTGCTTTATGCGTCATATTATTATCCAATGATGTGTTGCCATCCTATGATGTCTGAGTAGATTTTCGTTGTCCTATCGGTGGTTGATGAATTGCTATGATTGATTTAATTTGCTTGTGGTTATGTTGTTGTCCTTTAGTGCCCATCATATGATTGCGCGCGTGGATCACACCCTAGGGTTAGTTGTATGTTGATAGGACTATGTATTGGAGGGAAGAGTGACAGAAGCTTCAACCTAGCATAGAAATTGATGCATACGGGATTGAAGGGGCACCAATATAACTTAATGCTATGGTTGGGTTTTACCTTAATGAACATTAGTAGTTGTGGACGCTTGCTAATAGTTCCAATCATAAGTGCATAGAATTCCAAGTCAGGGATGACATGCTAGCAGTGGCCTCTCCCACATAATACTTGCTATCGGTCTAGTAAAGTAGTTAATTGCTTAGGGGCCATTTCACAACTCCTACCACCACTTTTCCACACCCGCTATATTTACTTTATTGCTTCTTTACTTAAATATCCCCTACTTTCTATTTACGTAATCTTTATTATCTTGCAAATCTATCCAACAACACCTACAAAGTACTTCTAGTTTCATACTTGTTCTAGGTAAAGCGAACGTCAAGCGTGCGTAGAGTTGTATCGATGGTCGATAGAACTTGAGGGAATATTTGTTCTACCTTTAGCTCCTCGTTGGGTTCGATACTCTTACTTATCGAAAACTGTTGTGATCCCCTATACTTGTGGGTTATCAGGCAGCACATTAAATGTGTTTGTCCTACGGAGCCAGGCGATAGACCTGTACACTGTACATACTTTCCACCACCTGTGTGCCTCTGTGGCAACCCCTTTGACATATAAAAGGAGGCCCGAGGCCTATTGAGGAAGGATTCAGACTTTTTGGACTGGGCATGCACTGCAACTAGTTCAAGAGCTCAAGAACACTAAATACACACAAAGCAGGACCTAGGGTTTTACACATCGTTTGCGGTCTGAACCTGCGTAAAAATCCCCCCCCCCCATGTTGATCTTCTAGACCCGCTCTTTGCACAGCCCCACGCCTCACCAACCATAGAAGGGACTCCCCGAGGGATCCCATAGGTGTCGTTCCTGAGCCCCGATATCTTTGGCGTGCTAGGTAGGGGGCGCCGAGGCTGTGAAAATCCGGTTTTGGAGTCAACTCATCAACTCCTTCGTCGCGATGGCTCGAGAGAAGAAGGCGACGTCGATTAGCCAAGCTCTGGTGCCATCAGCTAGGCGAGGCGGTGTTGTCCGCAGCCGCAACAACCATCCACGTGGCGACGGAAAAGCTAAGTCACGCGGAACCTTGAGCAAATTCCTTTTCGTAGGGTTATCTTCCTCGGAGGATTTTGCTACTTGTATGGAAAACTTGCACACAAGGGAACCCTTCCGCTATTGGCAACGCCCTTGTCCTGTTTCGAGTCCGGCAACAGTTCAAGCGGCTGCGCTGAGAACGGCAAGGTGGCTTGTCCGGTAGCAAGCGCCCCCCGGTAGGCTGCTAAGGGTCCGTTCCTAAAAGCGCCACAGCATAGGTTTACATGCCGGCTATTGGGGAACGCAGTAATTTCAAAAAAAATCCTACGCACACGCAAGATCCATCTAGGTGATGCATAGCAACGAGAGGGGAGAGTGTTGTCAATGTACCCTAGTAGATCCTAACCCGAAGCGTTGTGACAACGCGGTTGATGTAGTCGTACGTCTTCACGATCCGACCGATCCTAGCACCAAAGGTACGACACCTCCGCGATCTGCACACGTTCAGCCCGGTGACGTCCCATGAACTCTAGATCCAGCTGAGGTCGAGGGAGAGTTTCGTCAGCACGACGGCGTGATGACGGTGATGATGAAGTTACCGATGCAGGGCTTCGCCTAAGCACTACAACAATATGACCGAGGTGGCAATCTGTGGAGGGGGGCACCGCACACGGCTAAACAATCAACTTGTGTGTCTATGGGGTGCCCCCTCCCCCGTATATAAAGGAGTGGAGGAGGGGGAGGGCCGGCCCTCTATGGCGCGCCTCAAGGGGGGAGTCCTACTCCCGGTGGGAGTAGGATTCCTCCTTCCCTTGTTGGAGTAGGAGAGAAAGGAAGGGGGGCGCCCCCCCACCCAATTCGGATTGGGCTTGGGGGCGCGCCCTCCACCTTGGCCGCCTCCTCCTCTCTCCCACTAAGGCCTAATAAGGCCCATACACTCCCCGGGGGGTTCCGGTAACCCCCCGGTACTTCGGTAAATGCCCGAACTCACCCGGAACCATTCCGATGTCCAAACATAGCCATCCAATATATCGATCTTTATGTCTCGACCATTTCGAGACTCCTCGTCACGTCCGTGTCATATCCGGGACTTCGAACTACCTTCGGTACATCAAAACACATAAACTCATAATACCGATCGTCACCGAATGTTAAGCGTGCGGACCCTACGGGTTCAAGAACTATGTAGACATGATCGATACTCATCTTCGGTCAATAAACAATAGCGGAAACAGGATGCTCATATTAGTTCCTACATATTCTATGGAGATCTTTATCGGTCAAACCGCATAACAACATACATTGTTCCCTCTGTCATCGGTATGTTACTTGCCCGAGATTCGATCGTCGGTATCTCAATACCTAGTTCAATCTCGTTACCGGCAAGTCTCTTTACTCATCCCTTAATGCAACATCTGGTAACTAACTCATTAGTCACATTGCTTGCAAGGCTTATAGTGATGTGCATTACCGAGAGGGCCCAGATATAGTTATAGTGATGTGCATTAATGATGTGATCCCCTTCATCAAATGAAACTCTTGTCCATGGCTAGGAAACTTAACCATCTTTGATTAACGAGCTAGCCAAGTAGAGGCATACTAGTGACACTCATTTTGTCTATGTATTCACAGATGTACTAAGTTTCCGGTTAATACAATTCTAGCATGAATAATAAACATTTATCATGATATAAGGAAATATAAATAACAACTTTATTATTGCCTCTAGGTCATACTTCCTTCAGGCTCCCACTTGCACTAGAGTCAATAATCTAGATTACATAGTAATGATTCTAACACCCATGAAGTCTTGATGCTGATCATGTTTTGCTCATGAGAGAGGCTTAGTCAATGGGTCTGCAACATTCAGATCCGTATGTATCTTGCAAATCTCTATGTCTCCCTCCTTGACTTGATCGCGGATGGAATTGAAGTGTCTTTTGATGTGCGTGGTTCTCTTGTGAAATTTGGATTCCTTTGCCAAGGCAATTGCACCAGTGTTGTCACAAAAGATTTTCATTTGACCCGATGCACTAGGTATGACACCTAGATCGGATATGAACTCCTTCATCCAAACTCCTTCATTTGTTGCTTCGGAAGCAGCTATGTACTCCGCTTCACACGTAGATCCTACTACGACGCTCTGCTTGGAACTGCACCAACTGACAGCTCCACCATTCAATAAAAATACGTATCCAGTTTATGACTTAGAGTCATCCGGATCAGTGTCAAAGCTTGCATCGACTTAACCATTTACGACAAGCTCTTTGTCACCTCTATAAACGAGAAACATATCCTTAGTCCTTTTCAGGTATTTCAGGATGTTCTTGACTGCTGTCCAGTGATCCACTCCTGGATTACTTTGGTACCTCCCTTCTAAACTAATAGCAAGGCACACATCAGGTCTGGTACACAACATTGCATACATGATAGAACCTATGGCTGAAGGATAGGGAATGACTTTCATTTTCTCTCTATCTTCTGCAGTGGTCGGGCATTGAGTCTGACTCAACTTCACACCTCGTAAGACAGGCAAGAACCCTTTCTTTGCTTGATCCATTTTGAACTTCTTCAAAACTTTATCAAGGTATGTGCTTTGTGAAAGTCCAATTAAGCGTCTTGATCTATCTCTATAGATCTTGATGCCCAATATATAAGCAGCTTCATGGAGGCCTTTCATTGAAAATTTCTTATTCAAGTATCCTTTTATGCTACTCAGAAATTCAGTATCATTTCCGATCAGCAATATGTCATCCACATATAATATCATAAATGCTACAGAGCTCCCACTCACTTTCTTGTAAATACATGCTTCTCCAAAAGTCTGTATAAAATCATATGCTTTGATGTGACGCCCCAAGACCGGAGCTTCAGATGCCTTCCAGGGTTTCCGGGTTTCGTCGTGTGATTTGTTTGGTTCTTTGCATTCATCATTGCATCATGTTGCATTTCATCATGTCATCATGTGCATTGTGTGTTTTTCATACATATCAAGTTGTTGCATGTTCCATGCATGAATCTTGCTTCATCACCTTCTCCTTCCCTCTACTTCCTTCTTTTGGCAAGTGTCACGTTCCCTTCTGTGTTAATGTTCATCTTTGCCTCAATATTCTGACACCATGCACCTAGCCTCTATGTCAAATTTCATCTCTATTGAAATTGTTTTGGTTAGGGTTTAAAATGGTTCAAGTTTGAATTTAATTCAAACTTGAATTATTTTTACTTCCTTTAAAAATCTCCAAGCCAATTTTGTTAAATAGAGCACATTTTCAGGATCACGAGTATATTTTTATATTTGTCTAGCTCCTCTCCTTTTTTTCATGCTCTTTCCTTTTTGTTTTTCTGTCTGAAGTAATAGAAAGCAGCAGCAGCAGCTACCTGGGCCTCGGCCACCCAGCCGGCCCATTAGCTCAGCCGGCCTATAGGCCCATTCAGCCCCGCTACTTACCCTAACCCCTCCCGCATCGCTAATCTCCCTTTTCTCGATCCCCGTCGTCTCCACCTCGCGCCACCAGCCTCGCGCTCCTCGATCCCATCTCTTCTCGATCTCTCCCTCTCCTCTCTTCCACATCGAACCAGGGGAGGAGCCCCAGCACTCAATCCTCTCCAAGCCGTCGGTGACGACCGAGCCTCTCCCGGCGCGCCCCTGCATAGGTCCCTGCCGTGCTCCTACATCGCGTCGGCGACCATGCGCTGCCGTCCCCGCGCCCTGCTGCCAACTGGAGTGTCACGTCGTCGCTGTTCGTCTTCAACCACGGCAGCGCAGTCCTCCTCCAACTCCGTCCCCTAGTTGCCTCTGTCTGCATCGAGCAGCAGTAGCTCATTGCTCAGCGCCATGGCACCCGTGCCCTCAAGCTCCTTCGCCAGCTTCGCCTTCTGCGCCACCATCGCCGTGGCTGCTCCGTGCTTCTCCACCGAATGACGTCACCGCCGGCGTGCTCTGCCAGGATCCGGTGGATCATGGCTTCCCCTGCGGCTCTGCCGCCCTGCCACGTTCTCAGAGCCGCGACGCCCTGCTTGCGTCAAGCCGTTGCAGTCCCGCCGCGCTGCACCCCTGCCTTGTCTCGCTACATGGATCCGCGAGCCAGCACCAAGTCCAGCTTCGCTCGTTGACTGTTTCAACCTTCCGCGTGGGCCCTGTGTCGCCTCTGCCAGCCCTGTACTGCTGCATGCATCCGCCAAGTACATGGATACGCCGAGTGCTCTCCTAATGCGTGTACGACTACTGACGCACCGAAGTCCTAGGATACGCCAAGTTCGACTAGCACCAACATGTACATCTACCGACGCTAAGATCGGGACCACCAAGTACCCCTCGGATCAGCAAGTTCGACTACCCCGCAAGACCCGGAGCGCCAAGTACCTCTACCGCCTTCTTCGGAATCCTACGAGTACTTCGTCACTCGGCGCCTAAAACGATTCCCGACGCCGAAGACCCTTGAACAAAAACCGTCAAGTTTGACTACCGTCGACCCCAAGTGACACGGATTCGTCAAGTCCTTCTACGAAAACATGTACCATTACCGTCTCTGAAGGACCTTGTAACGGAACCATCAATTTGGACTATGATTCATGTGCGACTACGCGGGATTCCTCGGACGCCCAGTTCAACGATGTATCAAGTTCCTCGCCGTGACCCCGAACATCTACAAAAACTCGTGCTTCAATAAACATGTACCAGTACCCTCATCGAGATCGCGAGAACCTCTACCACCGACCCTAGAGGATGCGAGAACGACTACTTCCACTACGAACGTCCCGAGAACGTCTACTTCCCCTTCTCCGCTTCGAACTTGATCCGTTCCGATAATGCACACTCCGAAAGGTATAACCGCCGAGACGATGATCAGTGGAACGAATGCATGTTGTGTGATGTATGAGTTGCACCCTATGTTTGCACCATGCCCGAGTTGTCACTTGCTCGGTCCTCCTCTTCTGCCACTAATTCGTGGGAACCCGGTAGCCGAGATCTCCCCACCATCTTGCTTTACTCGCTCACGCCCTATCCTTTTCACTGGTATTTCCATGAGCTACCGAAACCGATATGTTGCCATGGCACCATTTTCGGAATCATCGTCGTGGCCCCCTTTCCTTTCCACCATGGTGACAAATACTTCATAATATGCTCATGCCAACATTTTCATAAAACTTGCATAATGTCATCTGCATCATGATAACAACATTTAAAATGGGTTAAACTGTTTTTGCTTGAATTGCTAATACATATGGGGATTTACCGGATTTGTTATTTGTTATATCCGGCCCCATTTAAATTGTTTAGATGGTCTAGTTTTGTTATGCCTCACCTCTTGCCATGTTTTACAACATTTAATATTGTCGGGTACCTAAACGAGAGAGAACTAAATAAGTCCCGTGGTGTTTCGTCAATATGCAACTCGTTGCATATTGAGCTCCACTTAACTTGTAGTTTTGCTTGTGCACTTTGCCATGTCATGCCCTCTTTAAACCGGACATGCATCATACTTTGTTGTGCGTCGTGCCATGCTTATGTGGTGGTTGTTTACTATGTTGTTTGCTACTTTCCGGTGTTGCTTCTTCGGGTTGGTTTCGATAACGTCGAGTTTGTGAGGGACCATTTGACTACGTCCGTTTGTCTTCTTCATGGACTCGTTCTTCTTCCTTGCGGGATTTCAGGCAAGATGACCATACCCTCGAAATCACTTCTATCTTTGCTTTGCTAGTTGCTCGCTCTTTTGCTATGCCTATGCTGCAATACCTACCACTTGCTTATCATGCCTCCCATATTGTTGAACCAAGCCTCTAACCCACCTTTGTCCTAGCAAACCGTTGTTTGGCTATGTTACCATTTTGCTCAGCCCCTCTTATAGTGTTGTTAGTTGAAGGTGAAGATGAAGCTTGTTCCATGTTGGAACATGGATATTTTGTTGGGATATCACAATATCTCTTATTTTAATAAATGCATCTATATACTTGGTAAAGGCTGGAAGGCTTGGCCTTATTCCTGGTGTTTTGTTCCACTCTTGCCGCCCTAGTTTCCGTCATATCGGTGTTATGTTCCTGGATTTTGCATTCCTTATGCGGTTGGGTTATAATGGGAACCCCTTGACAGTTCGCCTTGAATAAAACTCCTCCAGCAATGCCCAACCTTGGTTTTACCATTCGCCACCTAGCCTTTTCTTTCCCTTGGGTTCTGCAAACTCAAGGGTCATCTTTATTTTAACCCCCCCCCCCGGGGCCAGTGCTCCTCTGAGTGTTGGTCCAAAATGGGCAGCCTGCGGGGCCACCTCGGGGCAACTCAAGGGTTGGTTTTACTCGTAGCTTGACCTATCTGAGTGTGCCCTGAGAACGAGATATGTGCAGCTCCTATCGGGATTTGTCGGCACATTCGGGTGGTGTTGCTGGACTTGTTTTACCATTGTCGAGGATGTCTTGTAACCGGGATTCCGAGCCTGATCGGGTCTTCCCGCTAGAAGGAATATCCTTCGTTGACCGTGAGAGCTTGTGATGGGCTAAGTTGGGACACCCCTGCAGGGATTGAACTTTCGAAAGCCGTGCTCACGGTTATGGGCAGATGGGAATTTGTTAATGTCCGGTTATAGAAAACCTGAAGTTGATCTTAATTTAAAATACATCAACCGCGTGTGTAACCGTGATGGTCTCTTTCCGGCGGAGTCCAGGAAGTGAACATGGTGTTGGAGTAATGCTTGACGTAGGTTGTTCTAGGATCACTTCTTGATCATAGTTGTTCGACCGTGCTTTGCCTTCTCTTCTCGCTCTCATTTGCGTATGTTAGCCACCATATATGCTAGTCGCTTGCTGCAGCTCCACCTCATACCTTTTACCCTTCCTATAACCTTAAATAGTCTTGATCGCGAGGGTGTGAGATTGCTGAGTCCCCGTGACTCACCGACACTTCCAAAACCAGTTTGCAGGTGCTGATGATACCATGCAGATGACGCAACCAAGCTCAAGGAGGAGCTCGATGAAGATCTTGTCCTTTGTGTTGTTTCGTTCTAGTTGATCAGTAGTAGAGCCCAGTTGGGCTCGATCGGGGATCTGTGTAGCATTTGGGGTAGTCTTCTTCTATTTTGGTTCCGTAGCTGGACCTTGTTTGTATCTGGATGATGTAATGCTTTATTCATGTAATTGTGTGAAGTGGCGATTGTAAGCCAACTATGTAACTCTTTCCCTTATGTATTACATGGGTTGTGTGAAGATTACCTCACTTGCGACATTGCTTTCAATGCGGTTATGCCTCTAAGTCGTGCTTCGACACGTGGGAGATATAGCCGCATCGAGGGCGTTACAAGTTGGTATCAGAGCCTTCCCGGACCTTAGGAGCCCCCTGCTTGATCGAATCGCTGGTGTTATTGAGTCTAGAAATGTTTTGAGTCATTTAGGAATTATATATATCGGAGAGTTAGGACTTCTTTTTACTCCTCAGTCCCTTCGTCGCTCTGGTGAGGTATCCTGACATAGAGTTTTGACTCTTCTCTTCTCAAATTTCACTAAAAAAAATTTAGGATCACGCGAGTATCTTGGAATTGTTCCGATGGTTTTGTGGCGAGAACATTGTTCTTGGTGCCTCCTGTCATTTAGGGGTTGTGGCAGTGTCCCGGGGAGTTGAGCTCCGAGGTGTTGTCGTCACAATTTTATCGTTGAGATTCTGGAATACCTGAGATTAGCTTCACCGACATTGAAAATCTCTTTTATGCAGTTGTTGGTGAGATAACCTCGACGCCACCCAGTACTGGGGCGGGAGTTCGGGAGTATTGCCATAACTCGTATAACGGATGCTTTTCGAAGGTTGAGGTAAACGATTTTCGAAGGTTTCTTGGTTATGTGTTGAAGGATGGATACAGCTGGATGTAGGATTTGTTAGTTTTAGGTGAGATATTATGCTTCCCCTGTATCCCCAACACTTGATTGCATAACCGGAAAATTTTGGGAGTTTATAAGTGGGAATTCAAGTAGCTCTTAGGATATCTTTCCGACAGATGTATGATATGAAATTGGGGTTCGACATCTAGTGGTTCGCCTATCCACGGTTGGTTTTACAGTGGTCTCGTTGTGTCTTAAAGATTCCTTCTCTATGCCGACTCGGGGACGCTTCGTATGTCATGTGCACTACCTTGTACATGATGGTGTTGTACGATCAAGCCCGTGTAGGCCCCACCACGAAAACTTCATACGAAATCTCTATCACATGTTTGTTCTGGCTTATTCTGCAAGCCAATCCTTTGTTTTTGTTTTGGTTTGTGGTATTCGAGTTGCTTCGAAGTCAAATGTTGATTCCATACCTTTCCTAAGTGGTGTTCTCATATTCCTATGTGGATACTAATCCTTCTTCATTATCAAGATTGCCATGTCAATCCTTTTCAACCGGTGTGTCTCTCTTCAAGTGGATCCGTTCATTTTCAACATCCGCAAGATTCAATCTCAGTTTTCTCAACGGTGTTCGTTTCATCCATCCCAAGTTGCCTTTGTTTTCCCGCCCTCCCACCCTTTTTCTTCAAGGATTCAGATCTCTTAATCATGTATCCTTTTATTTGTGAGAAATCCCTTCGGTCTTTTCTTTCAGTGTTTTACCCGGTGTTTCTTATGAAGATTCTAACGGAGACTCAAGTTCATCATTCTTCGTTCTTTTTCTTCTTCGGTGGATCCAATTCAAGCTTTGTTGATCATATCCTTTCCTCATTTTAAATGTCTTTTCTTGCCGGTGCACCTCTCAATCATTAACTTTTCGTTATTCATTTGTTCCGGAGTGCTGAAGATATCTCGAAGATTCGTGTTTCCACTCTGCTTTCATTCAAGCTATTGCGAGGTTGTTATCTCATTGAAGTCATTTAATTCAACCGGTGCAACCTCTCTTTTAAATCATTTCAATGGTGTTTCTTTTGAGTGGGCCCTAACCCACAGGTCTTTTCCCAGGATCTTACCTGACTCTTCTTTTCCCGGAGCTATCCTCAAATTTCTTTTCCAAGTTTGACGTAAGTATGAATTATCATCAGTCAAATGTCTTTCTCCAAGATCTTTCAAATTCTTTTCATAGTTGGCTCAACTTTTCCATTCTTCATTCCGGTGTGCCTCAATAATTCTTGGTGGTGTTTCTCGTTGTCATTCTCATCATTTGAAGACCGAAGAAGATTTTTCTGTCAATCTTGTTCTTTTCTCTTCAAGATTCATGGTTCTAGTTCGAGGCCATCCTCTCATAATTGTTTTGATTGTGAGAATTCTTTTTACCTATCCAGAGCAATTCAAGATTCTTCTCAGTTTGTTATCCGGAGTCCATCAATTCTGGATTATTCATGTCAGCTTCCAGTTATCATTCTCCAATCTTATTGGTGCATCGTTCAAGTGATCTCTAATCAGTTTGTGATCCCTTCGTTCTCTTGTATCTAAATTCTCTCATGCATCTTCATTCTTTTGCTAATTCTTCCTGGTGTTTCCTTATCTTTTCTTCGTTCACTTCCTATTCTTACGGTGGTTCGTTCAAGAGTTCTCGTCATTCGTTATCATATCAATTTATTCGTTGTTTTCAATCCTTCCGGTGGTTCGTTGAAGACCTTCTCAAGTTTGCGCTATATCTATCTTAATCCTTTCTACGAGAATAAGTAGTATGCCAAATCCATTGTTTGTCATCAATTTAATTGGTGAAGGATGAGCATAAGGTAATTCTTATTCTTGTTTCATCCAAGTGATTAATTCCTTACTCCGGAGGTTCATCAAAATTATTGTTTTTCTTTTGATCATATTTTCTTTCTCGGAGATCCAAGCACTAATTATCACAGAGATCCATCTAAATCATTACAAGGTTTCACCTTGTGTTTTCAACTTCCCTTTCTTCTCGTTATCCTTTTGTTACCGGAGTTCTTCATGGATGTTCTACATGACGGTTCATAAAGGTTTTAATTCCTTCTCGAAGTGTTCATCAAGATTCTATTCAGAGGAGCTCAAGCATTATCCATCTTGCAATCCGGAGTGCAATTCTTTCTTCCATATCATTGGAGGTGATATTATGTCATTCTTGATAATTTGAGTTCATGTTTCATGTTTCACATGTTGTTAAGAATGAGGTATTTTAAATCCATCAATCCCTTCGTTGGAATTATCTTGGGCTATATTTTCCTAAAACCGTCCCTAAGGATTGTTGCTATTTATGGTGCTTATATACGAACCAAGTTCTTCGTTTATCCTCTCGGTGAGATAAGTTTTCTCGTCTCCTTGTTCTTGTCAATCCAGTCTATTGTTTCCAGTAGTGGAAGAATTTCACATCATAATTTCGAGATGTTTTTCCATAAGTCCACTACAACCTTGTTCCTTTCGTTGTTGGTTTTCCAACAACTCCGTTCTAGCATTTGTTGTAAGTGCGCTCTCTCAAGATCTTGTTTCCCTTCGTTCATTCCATTCCATTCTTACTTTTGTTCTGGAGGCATTGTGATGTTGCTCTCTTCAACCCATCTTCTTGTTTTGTCAGGATCCTGTTCTTTTCTTGGTTTATCCATTTAACCGGAGTGTTGTGCCCTCTGCTCAAGTTCTTTTCATCTTATTAAGTCTTGCATCTCTTTTCAATCGGGGTGTTGCCCGAAGTTGTTCTTCCTTGTTCCTATTTTCTAACGGGGTGTTTTCAACTTCATTTATCTCCATTGTATTCTTTTCTCGAGTTGGCTTAACCTTTTCAAGGTTCTTTGGTTTCACTCGTTTGTCAAAGAAGCAACTTAGTTTTACCTCTTATCTTCCTCTTCCTTTTCCCTCCGGTGCCATCCTAGATCTCGGGACAAGATCCTCTCATAGTGGTGGAGTGTTGTGATGCCCCAAGACCGGAGCTTCAGATGCCTTCCAGGGTTTCCGGGTTTCGTCGTGTGATTTGTTTGGTCCTTTGCATTCATCATTGCATCATGTTGCATTTCATCATGTCATCATGTGCATTGTGTGTTTTTCATACATATCAAGTTGTTGCATGTTCCATGCATGAATCTTGCTTCATCACCTTCTCCTTCCCTCTACTTCCTTCTTTTGGCAAGTGTCACATTCCCTTCTCTGTTAATGTTCATCTTTGCCTCAATATTCTAACACCATGCACCTAGCCTCTATGTCAAATTTCATCTCTATTGAAATTGTTTTGGTTAGGGTTTAAAATGGTTCAAGTTTGAATTTAATTCAAACTTGAATTATTTTTACTTCCTTTAAAAATCTCCAAACCAATTTTGTTAAATAGAGCACATTTTCAGGATCACGAGTATATTTTTATATTTGTCTAGCTCCTCTCCTTTTTTCCTGCTCTTTCCTTTTTGTTTTTTTGTCTGAAGTAATAGAAAAGCAGCAGCAGCTACCTGGGCCTCGGCCACCCAGCCGGCCCATTAGCTCAGTCGGCCTATAGGCCCATTCAGCCCTGCTGCTTACCCTAACCCCTCCCGCATCGCTACTCTCCCTTTTCTCGATCCCCATCGTCTCCACCTCGCGCCGCCAACCTCGCGCTGTCCCATCCCATCTCTTCTCGATCTCTCCCTCTCCTCTCTTCCACATCGAACTAGGGGAGGAGCCCCAGCGCTCAATCCTCTCCAAGCCGTCGGTGACGACCGAGCCTCTCCCGGCGCGCCCCTGCATCGGTCCCTGCCGTGCTCCTGCATCGCGCCGGCGACCATGCGCTGTCGTCCCCGCGCCCTACTGCCAACTGGAGTGTCACGCTGTCGCCGTTCATCTTCAACCACGAGAGGACAGTCCTCCTCCAACTCCGTCCCTGGCTGCCTCTGTCTGCATCGAGCAGCAGTAGCTCGTTGCTCAGTGCCATGGCACCCACACCCTCAAGCTCCTTCACCAGCTTCGCCTTCTGCGCCACCATCGCCGTGGCCGCTCCGTGCTTCTCCACCGAATGACGTTGCCGCCGGCATGCTCTGCCAGGATCCGGTGGATCGCGGCTTCCCCTGCGGCTCTGCCGCACTGCCATGTTCTCGGAGTCGCGGCGCCCTGCTTGCGTCAAGCCGTTGCAGTCCCGCCGCGCTGCACCCCTGCCTTGTCTGGCTACATGGATCCACGAGCCAACACCAAGTCCAGCTTCACTCGTTGACTGTTTCAACCTTCCGCGTGGGCCCTGCGTCGCCTCTGCCAGCCCTGTACTACTGCATGCACCGCCAAGTACATGGATACGCCGAGTCCTCTCCTAATGTGTGTACGACTACTAAAGCACCGAAGTCCTAGGATACGCCAAGTTCGACTACCACCAACATGTACATCTACCGACGCCAAGATCGGGACCACCAAGTACCCCTCGGATCAGCAAGTTCGACTACCCCGCAAGACCCGGAGCGCCAAGTACCTCTACCGCCTTCTTCAGAATCCTAAGAACGCCAAGTACTTCGTCACCCGGCGCCTAAAACGATTCCCAACACCAAAGACCCTTGAACAAAAACTGTCAAGTTTGACTACCGTTGACCCCAAGTGACTCGGATTCGTCAAGTCCTTCTACGAAAACGTGTACCATTACCGTCTTTGAAGGACCGTGTAACGAAACCATCAAGTTCGACTACGACTCGTGTGCGACTACGCGGGATTCCTCAGACGCCCAGTTCAACGAAGTATCAAGTTCCTCGCCGTGACCCCGAACATCTACGGAAACTCGTGCTTCAATAAACATGTACCACTACCCTCTTCAAGATCGCAAGAACCTCTACCGCTGACCATAGAGGATGCGAGAACGACTACTTCCACTAAGAACGTCCCGAGAATGTCTACTTCCCCTTCTCCGCTTCGAACTTGATCCGTTCCGATAATGCACGCTCCGAAAGGTATAACCGCCGAGACGATGATCAGTGGAACGAATGCATGTTGTGTGATGTATGAGTTGCACCCTATGTTTGCACCATGCCTGAGTTGTCACTTGCTCGGTCCTCCTCTTCTGCCGCTAATTCATGGGAACCCGGCATCCGGGATCTCCCCACCATCTTGCTTTACTCGCTCACGCCCTATCCTTTTCACTGGTATTTCCATGAGCTACCGGAACCGATATGTTGCCGTGGCACCATTTTCGGAATCATCGCCGTGGCCCCCTTTCCTTTCCACCATGGTGACAAATACTTCATAATATGCTCATGCCAACATTTTCATAAAACTTGCGTAATGTCATCTGCATCATGATAACAACATTTAAAATGGTTTAAACTGTTGTTTGCTTAAATTGCTAATGCATATGGGGATTTACCGGATTTGTTGTTTGTTATATCCGGCCCCATTTATATTGTTTAGATGGTGTAGTTTTGTTATGCCTCACCTCTTGCCATGTTTAACAACATTTAATATTGTTGGGTACCTAAATGAGAGAGAACTAAATAAGTCCTGTGGTGTTTCGTCAATATGCAACTCATTGCATATTGAGCTCCACTTAACTTGTAGTTTTGCTTGTGCACTTCGCCATGTCATGCACTCTTTAAACCGGACATGCATCATACTTGGTTGTGCATCGTGCCATGCTTATGTGGTGGTTGTTTACTATGTTGTTTGCTTCTTTCCGGTGTTGCTTCTTCGGGTTGGTTCCGATAACGTCGAGTTTGTGAGGGACCATTCGACTATGTCCGTTTGTCTTCTTCATGGACTCGTTCTTCTTCCTTGCGGGATTTCAGGCAAGATGACCATACCTTCGAAATCACTTCTATCTTTGCTTTGCTAGTTGCTCGCTCTTTTGCTATTCCTATGCTGCGATACCTACCACTTGCTTATCATGCCTCCCATATTGTTGAACCAAGCCTCTAACCCACCTTTGTCCTAGCAAAGCGTTGTTTGGCTATGTTACCGTTTTGCTCAGCCCCTCTTATAGTGTTGTTAGTTGTAGGTGAAGATGAAGCTTGTTCCATGTTGGAACATGGATATTTTGTTGGGATATCACAATATCTCTAATTTTAATAAATGCATCTATATAATTGGTAAAGGGTGGAAGGCTTGGCCTTATGCCTGGTGTTTTGTTCCACTCTTGCCACCCTAGTTTACGTCATATCGGTGTTATGTTCCCGGATTTTGCGTTCCTTACGCGGTTGGGTTATAATGGGAACCCCTTGACAGTTCGCCTTGAATAAAACTCCTCCAGCAATGCCCAACCTTGGTTTTACCATTCGCCACCTAGCCTTTTCTTTCCCTTGGGTTCTGCAGACTCAAGG
>NC_041392.1:469108880-469151536 GCF_002162155.2 Triticum dicoccoides | reverse complement strand
CCTGAGAACGAGATATGTGCAGCTCCTATCGGGATTTGTCGACACATTCGGGCGGTGTTGCTGGACTTGTTTTACCATTGTTGAGGATGTCTTGTAACCGGGATTCCGAGCCTGATCGGGTCTTCCCGCTAGAAGGAATATCCTTCGTTGACCGTGAGATCTTGTTATGGGCTAAGTTGGGACACCCCTGCAGGGATTGAACTTTCAAAAGTTGTGCCCACGGTTATGGGCAGATGGGTATTTGTTAATGTCCGGATGTAGAAAACCTGAAGTTGATCTTAATTTAAAATACATCAACCGCGTGTGTAACCGTGATGGTCTCTTTCCGGCGGAGTCCGGGAAGTGAACACGGTGTTGGAGTAATGCTTGACGTAGGTTGTTCTAGGATCACTTCTTGATCATAGTTGTTTGACCGTGCTTTGCCTTCTCTTCTCGCTCTCATTTGCGTATGTTAGCCACCATATATGCTAGTCGCTTGCTGCAGCTCCACCTCATACCTTTTACCCTTCCTATAAGCTTAAATAGTCTTGATCGCGAGGGTGTGAGATTGCCGAGTCCCCGTGACTCACCGATACTTCCAAAACCAGTTTGTAGGTGCCGATGATACCGTGTAGATGACGCAACCAAGCTCAAGGAGGAGCTCAATGAAGATCTTTTCCTTTGTGTTATTTCGTTCTAGTTGATCAGTAGTGGAGCCCAGTTGGGGTCGATCGGGTATCTGTGTAGCATTTGGGGTAGTCTTCTTCTATTTTGGTTCTGTAGCCGGACCTTGTTTGTATCTGGATGATGTAATGCTTTATTCATGTAATTGTGTGAAGTGGCGATTGTAAGCCAACTATGAACTCTTTCCCTTATGTATTACATGGGTTGTGTGAAGATTACCTCACTTGCGACATTGCTTTCAATGTGGTTATGCCTTTAAGTCGTGCTTCGACACGTGGGAGATATAGCCGCATCGAGGGCATTACATTTGATCACACTATCAAAGCGTATATTCCAACTCCGAGAGGCTTGCACCAGTCCATAAATGGATCGCTGGAGCTTGCATACTTTGTTAGCACCTTTTGGATCGACAAAAACTTCTGGTTGCATCATATACAACTCTTCTTTAAGATACCCATTAAGGAATGCAGTTTTGACATCCATTTGCCAAATTTCATAATCATAAAATGCGGCAATTGCTAACATGATTCACACGGACTTAAGCATCGCTACGGGTGAGAAGGTCTCATCGCCGTCAACTCCTTGAACTTGTCGAAAACCTTTCACAACAAGTCGAGCTTTGTAGACAGTAACGTTACCGTCAGCGTCAGTCTTCTTCTTGAAGATCCATTTATTCTCTATGGCTTGCCGATCATCGGGCAAGTCAACCAAAGTCCACACTTTGTTCTCATACATGGATCCCATCTCAGATTTCATGGCCTCAAGCCATTTTGCAGAATTTGGGCTCATCATCGCTTCCTCATAGTTCGTTGGTTCGTCATGGTCAAGTAACATGACCTCCAGAACAGGATTACCGTACCACTCTGGTGCAGATCCTATTCTGGTTGACCTACGAGGTTCGGTAGTAACTTGATCTGAAGTTTCATGATCATCATCATTAGCTTCCTCACTTACTAGTGTAGGAATCACTTGAACTAATTTCTGTGATGAATTACTTTCTAATAAGGGAGCAGGTACAGTTACCTCATCAAGTTCTACTTTCCTCCCACTCACTTCTTTCGAGAGAAACTCCTTCTCTAGAAAGGATCCATTCTTAGCAACGAATATTTTGCCTTAGGATCTATGATAGAAGGTGTACCCAACAGTCTCCTTTGGGTATCCTATGAAGACACATTTCTCGGATTTGGGTTCGAGCTTATCAGGTTGAATCTTTTCACATAAGCATCGCAGCCCCAAACTTTAAGAAATGACAACTTGGGTTTCTTGCGAAACCACAGTTCATAAGGTGTCGTCTCAACGGATTTCGATGGTGCCCTATTTAACATGAATACAACCGTCTCTAAAGCATAACCCCAAAATGATAGCGGTAAATCATTAAGAGACATCATAGATCGCACCATATCTAATAAAGTGCGGTTACGACATTCAGACACACCATTAGGCTATGGTGTTCCAGGTGGCATGAGTTGCGAAACTATTCCGCATTGTTTTAAATGAAGTCCAAACTCATGACTCAAATATTCACCTCCACAATCAGATCGTAGAAACTTAATTTTCTTGTTATGATGATTTTCCACTTCACTCTGAAATTCTTTCAACTTTTCAAATGTTTCATACTTATGTTTCATCAACTAGATATACCCATATCTGCTCAAATCATCAGTGAAGGTCAGAAAATAACGATACCCGCCACGAGCATCAACACTCATCGGACCGCATACATCAGTATGTATTATTTCCAATAAGTTTGTTGCTCGTTCCATTGTTCTGGAGAACGGAGTGTTAGTCATCTTTCCCATGAGGCATGGTTCGCAAGCATCAAGTGATTCATAATCAAGTGATTCCAAAAGTCCGTCAGCATGGAGTTTCTTCATGCGCTTTACACCAATATGAACTAAATGATAGTGCCACAAATAAGTTGCATTATCATTATTAAACTTATATCTTTTGGCTTCAATACTATGAATATGTGTATCACTACTATCGAGATTTTGTAAAAATAGACCACTCATCAAGGGTGCATGACCATAAAAGATATTACTCGTATAAATAGAATAACCAGTATTCCCTAATTTAAACGAATAACCATCTCGCATCAAACAAGATCCGGATATAATGTTCATTCTTAACACTGGCACCAAATAACAATTATTCAGGTCAAATACTAATCCCGAAGGCAGATGTAGAGGTAGCATGCCGACGGCGATCACATTGACTTTGGAACCATTTCCCACACGCATCGTCACCTTGTCCCTAGCCAATCTTCGCTTAATCCGTAGCCCCCGTTTCGAGTTGCAAATATTAGCAAAAAAACCAGTATCAAATACCCAGGCGCTACTGCAAGCATTAGTAAGGTACACATCAGTAACATGTATATCAAATATACCTTTCATTTTGCCATCCTTCTTATCCGCCAAATACTTGGGGAAGTTTCGTTTCCCGTGACAAGTCCCTTTGCAGTAGAAGCACTCGGTCTCAGGCTTAGGTCCAGACTTGGGCTTCTTCACTTGAGCAGCAACTTGCTTGACGTTCTTCTTGAAGTTCACCTTCTTCCCTTTACCCTTTTTCCTGAAACTGGTGGTCTTATTGACCATCAACACTTGATGCTCCATCTTGATTTCTACCTCCGCAACCTTTAGCATTGCGAATAGCTTGGGAATTGTCTTGTCCATCCCTTGCATATTATAGTTCATCACGAAGCTCTTGTAGCTTGGTGGCAGTGATTGAAGAACTCTGTCATCAGGAAGATTAACTCCCAGCTGAGTCAACTGGTTGTGGTACCTAGACATTCTGAGTATATGTTCACTGACAGAACTATTCTCCTCCATTTTGCAGTTGTAGAACTTATTGGAGACTTCATATCTCTCAATCCGGGCATTTTCTTGAAATATTAACTTCAACTCCTGGAACATCTCATATGCTCCATGACGTTCAAAACATCGTTGAAGTCCCGGTTCTAAGCCGTAAAGCATGGCACACTGAACTATTAGTAGTCATCAGCTTTGCTCTGCCAGACATTCATAACATCTGGTGTTGCTCCTGCTGTGGGTTTGTCACCTAGCAGTGCTTCTAGGATGTAATTCTTCTGTGCAGCAATGAGGATAATCCTCAAGTTACGGACTTAGTCCGTGTAATTGCTACCATCATATTTCAACTTAGCTTTCTCTAGGAACGCATTAAAATTCAACGGAACAACATCACGGGCCATCTATCTACAACAACATAGACATGCAAAATACTACCAGGTACTAAGTTCATGATAAATTTAAGTTCAATTGATCATATTACTTAAGAACTCCCACTTAGATAGACATCCCTCTAGTCATCTAAATGATCACATGATCCATATCCATATCCGATCATCACATGAGATGGAGTAGTTTTCAATGGTGAACAGCACTATGTTGATCATATCTACTATATGATTCACGCTCAACCTTTCGGTCTTAGTGTTCCGAGGCCATATTTGCATATGCTAGGCTCGTCAAGTTTAACCCGAGTATTCTGCGTGTGCAAAACTGGCTTGCACCCGTTGTATGTGAATGTAGAGCTTATCACACCCGATCATCACGTGGTGTCTTGGCACGACAAACTTTAGCAATGGTGCATACTCAGGGAGAACGCTTGTACCTTGAAATTTAGTGAGAGATCATCTTATAGTGCTACCGCTGAACTAAGCAAAATAAGATGCATAAAGGATAAACATCACATGCAATCAATATAAGTGATATGATATGGCCATCATCTTGTGCCTTTGATCTCCATCTCCAAAGCACCGTCATGATCACCATCGTCACCGGCTTGACACCTTGATCTCCATCGAAGCATCGTTGTTGTCTCGCCAACTATTGCTTCTACGAGTAGCGCTACCGCTTAGTGATAAAGTAAAGCAATTACATGGCGATTGCATTTCATACAATAAAGCGACAACTATATGGCTCTTGTCAGTTGCTGATAACTCTGTTACAAAACATGATAATCTCATACAATAAAATTTAGCATCATGTCTTGACCATATCACATCACAACATTCCCTGCAAAAACAAGTTAGACGTCCTCTACTTTGTTGTTGCAAATTTTACATGGCTGCTACAGGCTTCTAGCAAGAACCGTTCTTACCTATGCATCAAAAACCACAACGCGGTATAGTGATTGCTTTTTGATCTTTAGAAAGAACCATGTTCATTGAATCCGATTAAACTAAAGTGGGAGAAACTGACACCCACTAGCCACCTGTGTGCGAAGCACGTCGGTAGAACCAGTCTCGTGTAAGCGTACGCGTAATGTCAGTCTGAGCCGCTTCATCCAACAATACCGCTCAATCAAGAATCAACTAGTGACGACAAGAAATATGTATATACCCACGCCCACAACTCCTTTGTGTTCTACTCGTGCATATAACATCTACGAATAGACCTGGCTCTGATGCCACTGTTGGGGAACACAGTAATTTCAAAAAAAATTCCTACGCACACGCAAGATCCATCTAGGTGATGCATAGCAACGAGAGGGGAGAGTGTTGTCCATGTACCCTCGTAGACCGTAAGTGGAAGCGTTATGACAATGCGGTTGATGTAGTCGTACATCTTCACGATCCAACCGATCCTAGCACCGAAGGTACGGCACCTCCGCGATCTGCACACGTTCAGCTCTGTGACGTCCCACGAACTCTAGATCCAGCTGAGGTCGAGGGATAGTTTCGTCAGCACGACGGCGTGATGACAGTGATGATGAAGTTACTGATGCAGGGCTTCGCCTAAGCACTATAATGATATGACCGAGGTGAAAATCTATGGAGGGGGCGCCGCACATGGCTAAACAATCAACTTGTGTGTCTATGGGTGCCCCCCTCCCCCGTATATAAAGGAGTGGAGGAGGGGGAGGGCCAGCCCTCTATGGCATGCCTCAAGGGGGGAGTCCTACTCCCGGTGGGAGTAGGATTCCCCCTTCCCTTGTCGGAGTAGGAGAGAAAGGAGGGGGGGAGAGAGGGAAGGAAGTGGGGGGCGGCCCCCCACACAATTAGGATTGGGCTTGGGGGGCGCCCTCCACCTTGGCCGCCTCCTCCTCTCTCCCACTAAGGCCCAATAAGGCCCATACACTCCCCGGGGGGTTCCAGTAACCCACCCCCCAGTACTTCGGTAAATGCCCGAACTCACCCGGAACCATTCCGATGTCCAAACATAGCCCTCCA
Organism: Triticum dicoccoides; assembly: GCF_002162155.2. NCBI lineage: Eukaryota > Viridiplantae > Streptophyta > Magnoliopsida > Poales > Poaceae > Triticum > Triticum dicoccoides. Next base: position 469,145,682 of record NC_041392.1, on the reverse strand, counting down.
ATATATCGATCTTTATGTCTCGACCATTTAGAGACTCCTCGTCATGTCCGTGATCATATCCGGGACTCTGAACTACCTTCGGTACATCAAAACACATAAACTCATAATATCAATCGTCATTGAATGTTAAGCGTGCGGACCCTATGGGTTCGAGAACTGTGTAGACATGATCGAGACTCATCTCCGGTCAATAACCAATAGCAGATCCTGGATGCTCATATTGGTTCCTACATATTCTACGAAGATCTTTATCGGTCAAACTGCATAACAACATACGTTGTTCCCTTTGTCATCAGTATGTTACTTGCCCGAAATTCGATCATAGGTATATCAATACCAATTCAATCTCGTTACCGGCAAGTCTCTTTACTCGTTCCGTAATGCAACATCACGTAACTAACTCATTAGTCACATTGCTTGCAAGGCTTATAGTGATGTGCATTACCGAGAGGGCCCAGAGATACCTCTCCGATACACGGGGTGGCAAATCCTAATCTCGATCTATGCCAACTCAACAAACACCATCGGAGACACCTGTAGAGCATCTTTATAGTCACCCAGTTATGTTGTGACGTTTGACAGCACACTAAGTGTTGCTCCGGTATTCGGGAGTTGCATAATCTCATAGTCATAGGAACATGTATAAGTTATGGAGAAAGCACTAGCAATAAACTAAACGATCAAAGTGCTAAGCTAACAGATGGGTCAAGTGAATCACATCATTCTCTAATGATGTGATCTCGTTCATCAAATGACAACTCTTTTCCATGGCTAGGTAACTTAACCATCTTTGATTAACGAGCTAGTCAAGTAGAGGCATACTAGTGACACTCATTTTGTCTATGTATTCACACATGTACTAAGTTTCTAGTTAATACAATTCTAGCATGAATAATAAACATTTATCATGACATAAGGAAATAGAAATAACAACTTTATTATTGCCTCTAGGGCATATTTCCTTCACCGGCAAACCTATCCAACTAGGCATAGGGTGTGTACATACAAGGAAAGATCAAGCAGGAAGATAGCACGCACTATTTCAAAATACTGAAAAGTTATATTACATCAATGGTCACTGTGGTTCTAACTTAAGATAAAATTGTCTTGGACATGAACTCGCAGCGGCAAGGAGAAACGGGGTGGCTAGTCCCAGCGCTGGCCCTCCACCCTCTTGACTTCGTCGACGCAACTGAAGACGGGCTCGATGCGCTCTTTGAGTGCCGCGAGGTCCGCATCCTCCGGAAAGCTCTCAAGCGCTTTGGAGAAGTCGATGCTGGGGTTCTAGAATGCCACCTTGGTGAGCACCTTGGTCAGGGCATCTCGGCAAAGCCTCCGGGACTCATTGGCCAAATAGGTCGCTCGATTGGAGCGGAGCTGCTCCAGGGCGTCGAGGACGCGCTCGAAGAACAAGGTCAGCCTGGCATTGGGGCTTGTGTTCGCCTCCTGGGAGAACCTGACGTCTGGCATGCCCATGACGGCTAGCTGCGCGGTGAGCTTCTCTGCAACGTCGATGAGATGGCTGATACAGAGATTAACCCCGCCCACGTAGTCCTTATGGGCGGTGGCGTCATCGCTCCGTAGCTGTTTTTCGGTCTCGAGGGCCTTATTCAGGGTCTCCTCCCGGGCCGTGACCTCTGAAAGCGTCCCCTCCAAGGCGCGCAGTTGCAGCTTCAGATCATCAATGGAGCTGTTGGCCTCGGAGAGCAGCTTGATCTGGTCGGTGATGGTGACCTGCGAATCCGCCAGAGTGTAGTTGGTCGTGTCCCTCTCCTCCGCCAGCTCTAAGACCTTCTTCTTCAGCTCCTCCCGCTCCAGCTCTAGCTTCTCCACCTTGTCGGCATGGTCCAGGGCCAGAGCATCGAGTGCGTCCTTGTGCCTCTGCTCCAGCTCCTGGGTCCACTGCGCGACAATTTTCCTGATTTCCTCATGCTTGTCGCGGAGTGTGGCGGCAAGCGCCTGCTTGCAGGCAATGAGGTCTTCCTCCTGGGTGTCTAGCAGAGCTTGCTGCTGCAGCCGGGCGGCTTCGTCCTTGGCGGCATGTTCCTTCGCCGCCTCTTGGGCCTTCTCGATGTCGGCCTGCTTCAGGATGAGCTCTTGCTTGCGCTCATCCAGCTCACCCTGGGCAATCCTCAGTTCCTCCCGGGCCTCGCCAAACCAGACCTATGTCTGAGTGACGCGCTCCTCAAAATCCGCATCTGCCTTGTCCACTGCCGCCATCCTGGATTTCACTTTGTCTTGGCGGGCATGGTGGAGCGCCTGGAGCTTCAGGAAGTTGGCGCTCATGGCTCGAAGAAGCTGCTCCTCTTGGGAACCACCGTCGCTGGCGCTCGGTTCATTAACAACCTGGAGCCCAGCGGTGGCGAGCGCCTCATCATCAAAAACCTCCCCTTCGGCTGGCGCTCTGGCGCTCGCCGTCCCTGGGAGGCGGATGAACAAGTCGTCGCCCACTCTTGGGTACTTGCCCGGGGCGGGAGCTGCAGGGGAGGAAGGTTGGTCGTTGGCTACCTCCTCCTCGGTGGGCTCCTTGACGGCCTCCTCGGCGGCAGGCCCATTGCCGGCCTCCCCTGCAGCGGCCTCCCCGGTCTCCCCGGCAAGCCCCCTAGAGACCTCCTTGGCGGCAGACTTGGCGGCTTCCCCAGCCGCGATCTTGGCGGCCTCAGCTTCGGCATCCTTAGAGACCCCCTCAATGACGGTGTCGATATCTTCCGGGTCCGTCGAGGGAGTGTCTGGAAACCAGAAAGGAGAATGAAGCGAGGCACCATCCATTAAGCCATCAGCAGGACAGAACAAGCGAAGGAAGGCGGGCCCCGGCAAGTACTTCCCCGCTAAGCTCCCAGGAGCCGTCGGCAAGGACGTTGCCGGGTGCCCCAACCTTGCCGGGGACCAGCAACCCCCGGCAGGGCCCCAAGCCCTGGCCGGAGGAGCAGCTGCCCCTATGGTCGAAGATGAGCCTTTAGTCCTTGCCGTCGAGCCCCAGACTCCGGCATGGTTGCAGCGCACCATCCATTTCCTCCAAATAGGGGAGCTCCCCGAGGAACAGGAAGAGGCAGAGAAAGTAGCCCACCGGTCCAGCATGTACCAGTTTATGGATGATGCCCTATACAGAAGGAGATCGAACGGCGTGAAACTGAAGTGCATTCCTCAGGAGGACGGACTGAAGTTGTTGGCAAAGATACATGGATGCATATGTGGCTCTCACATAGGGTCAAGAGCCCTTGCCGGGAAGCATTCCGGCAAGGTTTCTTCTGGCCCACCGCTCTCCAGAATGCGACTGCCCTAGTAACCAAGTATTAAGCGTGCTAGTTCCATTCAAAGAAGCTTCATCAGCCAGCCCAAGCCCTTCAAACAATCCCTCTTTCCTGGCCCTTTTCGGTCTGGGATCGACATACTGGGCCCCTTTCCCCGTGTTGTCGGGGGCTTTGAGTACTTGTACATCGCAATCGACAAGTTCACAAAGTGGCCGGAAGTGGAACCGGTGAGAAAGGTAACAGCACAATCAGCCGTCAAGTTCTTTAAGGGACTAGTTTGCCATTTTGGTGTGCCAAATAGAGTCATCACCGACAACGGCACGCAGTTCACGAGCCACACCTTCATGCAGTACATTCAAGACCTCGGCGGCAAGGTTTGTTTTTCTTCTGTTGCTCATCCCAGAAGCAACGGCCAAGCTAAGAGGGCGAATGCGGAAGTACTGCGAGGCCTCAAGACCATAACTTTTGACAGGTTGCACAAGTGTGGAAGGCCCTGGATTGATGAGTTGCCAACGGTTCTTTGGTCGATCAGAACGACACCAAATCGAGCCACTGGCCAGACACCCTTTGCCCAAGTATACGGGGCAGAAGCTATTCTCCCCATGGAACTCATATACAGGTCGCCTCGAGTGCTCGCTTACAATGAGCTTGAGCAAGAGCAGTTGCACCAAGATGATGCGACGCTCCTTAAGGAAGATCGTCTTCAGGTTGTTATGCGAGCCGCTCGTTACCAGCGAGCCTTGCGCCGCTACCATAGCCACAAGGTTCACGCCCGAAGCCTTGAGGAAGGCGACCTTGTTCTTTGGCGAATCCAATCCGTCAAGAATTCAAACAAGTTGATGCCAAAGTGGGAAGGCCCTTATCGGGTAATACGAGTCACCAGGCCCGGCGCAGTCCGCCTGGAGACCGAGGATGGCATTCCGGTGATCAATTCCTAGAACATCAAATATCTTCGCAAGTTTTACCCCTAAGGCGCGGTAGCCGGGAGCCCCGCAACCCCCTTTTTGTACTTAGCCTTGCCGGCAAGGCATGTAACCCTATGTAGAAAGCCGGGCGCAGACCCTGTGCACAGTCAGGGAAAGAAACCCTTAGTATGTACAGTTTCCTGTTGATTTCCATGATTATGTGTATACGTAGATGCATGCTTATCCAGGGTATTGTACTACTTTTTGACTCCAACAAATATTAATGGACTGCCAAGGGTCCATGCTCTTGCCTTCTCTTCCTTCTAGCCTAGCAAGGATGCTCGATCCCGCCAAGGACCCGACTCCGGCAAGAAGTTGCCTGGCACGGCAACCCCCGGCAAACCAAACAGATAAAGTTTACCTCTTGCCCATCCCTGTTCATGACCTGTAACTTGTGCATTAGAAAACCTCGCCACTCTCTTTTGAAAACTCGGGTGCTCCCATTCCCGGCCCGAACGCTACTTCGGTCGAAGTGGTCGTAGTAGCCCTTGCTAAAAGGAGATGGACGGGGGGGCTAGACCCTTTGTCTGTAACTCGGCAGATGTGATTCTCCGGCAGGCGTAGAGGGTACCGGTAGGACGGCTTGCTGGGAGAACTCATTTATTTGCGCTAAGAGGCATTTTGCCTCTGCACGAGCGTATCCGTGCATGGGTTCCCAGCAAGGCTAGTCTTTTTCATTAACATGCTGATACAAGTACGGATGTTGCGGAACATAAGCATGGGCTCGGGAGATTAAATTACTTAGAAATTAAATTTCGGCAAATGCCTACAAGTTTAGAAGAAAGATAAGTGCCTCGTGATCCCCGTTCTTGCCCCTTTCCTCCCAGGCACGGCAGGTGAAGGCAAAGAAGGGGCGACGGGGAACGCGTCGATGGAGAGCATGGCGGGGATGACCCTCGGCGGGGCATGTGGCCGAGGGAGGAGGGCGACGTACATGACGGGGCTGCCGCCAATGGTCAGCCGGAGTCGGAATTAGCGTCCTCCCGCTTGATACCCTCGTCGTCGCTGTCGCTGTCCTCCTTGTCACTCTCGCCCGAGGAGGAGGTTTCGTTGTTGGTGGAGCTCTCCGCACAACACCTTAGGCGAGTTCCGACCTTGACGGAGAGTAGGCCGTTCTCCATCAATTTGAAGTGGAGGATGAGCCCCTTCGACAGGTTATGGGCGCGGGCGAAGGTTTTCCATCCACGGCGGAGATACATGACATGAGGGGCGGGGAACTCGATGTCAACCCGCATGCTGCCATTCCCGCAACCCCTCATATGCAGCTTCAAAGCCTGCAGTGGGTCAAGATCCATTACCCGAGCAAATGGGGTGGGGAGGCGGAGGTGACCGCACACCGGCTTGTACAGCCTGATGAAGAACTGGCAGGGCTGGTCTCCGGCATGGCCCTCCATTGGGGAAGGGGTCGCTGGCGGAAGCGCGGCCGGCGCGTCGCCCCGTCCTCCTCTCCCCCGAGCGCCACGGCAGCCCCGGCCTCGCCCCCTCCCTCCTCCTCCTCTCGTAGCAGGCTCTGCTTCCATGAGCTCTGGAGGAGGGGGACATGCTGTCGAGCAGAAGCTCTCGCCGCTGCTACTGGAGCACCGGTGCGCCCTCTCACCACGGTGAAGGGAAGAAAGAGACCAGGCGGGGAGGAGACGAATGCAGAAGGACGCCATTCCTCTCACCACTTTATAGAGGGGTGGGTCCCGGGCTCGGCCCCCCAACCTGAGGGCGGCCGCCCCAATCGACCAATCCGGCTACCAAGGGCGCAAGGAATCAGGACCGACCCGCTGCTCCAAAAAGCGGTACCAGGCATTAAAGCCCGTGCCCTATGTGTCCGCCACCTACCCTCCCTGAGGCATGGGGGAAACGTGGCGGGCGAGCCAGGATTCAGGAGGCAAGTGGAATGGTTGTTTCCTACCCCGTGATCATGGGGCGTGGGTGCCATGATGGCCACGACCCGAGTCCACTTAGTAAATGAGCCGCGCCCCTACGGCTTTCTCTTTTTATGGGGAAGACACGGACCACCTCTTTACTATTTCACCGCAAGGTGACATAAGCACGCTGCAACCGTCCCGCGCATGACCCCCACGTCACGCACTCAATGCGGATCATGGGGAAGCGCAACTGGCAAGGGAGTTACCACAGTTAAAACTCTGCCACACGTGCCCGCGCACCATTCTAGGCCTGGCCCAACAATGCCTTGCACTTATGTGTGGACCAGGCCCGGGGGCTCCTGTCGGTGTACAAAAGTAGGGGCCTTTCTGTACCCCTTTACTTGTGCACGGGCAGTCGTAGCCGCACCTGCGGCCGGGCTTGGCAGGGCAGAAGAAGGAAAGATACAAGGCTACTGAGGCAGCACTCAAGCTAGAAGCATAAAGAGCAAAGGGGCAAGATGGGCTTCCCCCGGCAAGAGCCTTGCCGGGACGGCCTACATAGCCCCGGCAAGAGCCTTGCCGAGGGCAACTTGCCCAACACTAGCAAGGCCACCACCCTTGAGCCTGAGAACTCCGACACCATCGACAACATTAAGACCAAAACTCACGGGTGCCTTGCGTAGTGGCATGCAGATCTTTGTGGAAACCAAAGGCATGCAAGCGTAGATGAGAATCAGAAGATGAAGACCCCCGACAAGATCTTGCCGGGGACGACCGTAGACCCCCGGCAAGACCTTTGTCGGGGACGCTCGCAAGCCCCGGGCAAGACCCTTGCCGGGGACGCCCACGAGATCCCGGCAAGGCCCTTGCCAGGGGCGTCTACGGGGCCGAGGCCAGGCCCGCACTTGCCAGAATTTCGCTGCCCCGCGCCCGTTCCAACGTGGCAGCCATCCCACCAACTAAGCGAACGCCTGCATGGCAGCATACAGCTTCTAGGCCAACTAGCCAAGCACCTGCGTGGTGGCATGCCGATCTTCTTGAAGACCCTGCCACCGCACCAGCTCAGCAGCCAGCCAGCCAGCGTGGCGCTGCATGCCTCGTCAGCTTGGATGCGCGTTAGAGCGAGGCGAGGCGGCGATGGACGGGACGAGCTTCTTTGTCGTCCCCGATAAAGCAAGAGGGCACGTCGGCTGCACATTAAATGCGTTTGTCCTACGGTGCCAGGAGATAGACTTGTACATTGTACATACTTTCCACCTCCTGTGTGCCACTGTGGCAACCCCTTTGACATATAAAAGGAGGCCCGAGGCGTACTGAGGAAGGATTCAGACTTTTTGGACTGGGCATGCACCGCAGCTAGTTCAAGAGCTCAAGAACAGTAAATACAGACAAAGAAGTACTAGGGTTTTACACATCGTTTGCGGCCCGAACCTGGGTTAAATCCCCCCCCCCCCGTGTTGATCTTCTAGACCCGCTCTTTGCGTAGCCCCACGCCCCGCCAACCGTAGAAGGGACTCCCCGAGGGATCCCATAGGTGTCGCTCCTGAGCCCCGATAATCCTACTAGGACTTGGAGTCCTAGTAGGACTCCCTCCTCCTAGCGCGCCCTATAGGGCCGGCCGGCCTCCCCCTCCCCTCCTTTATATACGGGGGCAGGGGGTGCTACCTCTTGAGCACTGCGTTGGTTTTCCCTGAAGAGGAAGGGATGATGCAGCAAAGTAGCGTAAGTATTTCCCTCAGTTTTTGAGAACCAAGGTATCAATCCAGTAGGAGGCTACGCGCGAGTCCCTCGCACCTGCACAAAACAAATAAATCGTCGCAACCAATGCAAATAGGGGTTGTCAATCCCTATAGGGCCACTTACGAGAGTGAGATCTGATAGATATGATAAGATAATATTTTTGGTATTTTTGTGATAAAAGATGCAAAGTAAAATAAAAGGCAAAATAAATAGCAAAGGAAATAACTAAGTAGTAGGAGATCAATATGATAAAGATAGACCCGCGGCCATAGGTTTCACTAGTGGCTTCTCTCGAGAGCATAAGTATTCTATGGTGGGTGAACTAATTACTGTTGAGCAATTGACAGAATTGAGAATAGTTATGAGAATATCTAGGTATGATCATGTATATAGGCATCATGTCCGAGACAAGTAGACTGACTCCTGCTTGCATCTACTACTATTACTCCACTCATCGACCGCTATCCAGCATGTGATACGTCTCCGTCGTATCTACTTTTCCAAACACTTTTGCCCCTGTTTTGGACTCTAACTTGTATGATTTGAATGGAACTAACCCGTATTGATGTTGTTTTCAGCAGAATTGCCATGGTGTTTTTTTATGTGCAGAGAACAAATATTCTCGGAATGACCTGAAACTCCACGGAACATCTTAGAATAAATAATAAAAAATCATCGCCAAAGATGAAGACCAGGGGGCCCACACCCTGTCCACGAGGGTGGGGGGCGCCCCCCCTCTAGGGCGCGCCCCCTACCTCGTGGGCCCCCTGGATGCCCTCCGACGCCAACTCCAACTCTATATATTTTCTTTCGGAGAGAAAAAAATCAGAGAGAAGAAGTTATCGCGTTTTACGATACGGAGCCGCCGCCAAGCCCTAAAACCTCTCGGGAGGGCTGATCTGGAGTCCGTTCGGGGCTCCGGAGAGGGGGATTCATCGACGTCGTCATCATCAACCATACTCCACCACCAATTTCATGATGCTCACCGCCGTGCGTGAGTAATTCCATCGTAGGTTTGCTGGACGGTGATGGGTTGGATGAGATTTATCATGTAATCGAGTTAGTTTTGTTAGGGTTTGATCCCTAGTATCCACTTTGTTTTGAGATTGATGTTGCTATGACTTTGCTATGCTTAATGCTTGTCACTAGGGCCCGAGTGCCATGATTTCAGATCTGAACCTATTATGTTTTCATGAATATATGTGAGTTCTTGATTCTATCTTGCAAGTCTATAGTCACCTACTATGTGTTATGATCCGGCAACCCCGAAGTGACAATAATCGGGACCACTCCCGGTGATGACCATAGTTTGAGGAGTTCATGTATTCATTATGTGCTAATGCTTTGTTCCGGTTCTCTATTAAAAGGAGGCCTTAATATCCCTTAGTTTCCAATAGGACCCCGCTGCCACGGGAGGGTAGGACAAAAGATGTCATGCAAGTTCTTTTCCATAAGCATGTATGACTATATACGGAATACATGCCTACATTACATTGATGAATTGGAGCTAGTTCTGTGTCACCCTATGTTATGACTAATACATGATGAACCGCATCCGGCATAATTATCCATCACTGATCCGGTGCCTACGAGTTTTCCATATACTGGTTCTCGCTTATTTACTTTCCCGCTGCTACTGTTACAATCACTACAAAATACCAAAAACATTACTTTTGTTGTCTTTACTTTTGTTGCCGCTACCACCACTATCATATTGCTTTGCTACTAAACACTTTGCTGCAGATACTAAGTTTCCAGGTGTGGTTGAATTGACAACTCAGCTGCTAATACTTGAGAATATTCTTTGGCTCCCCTTGTGTCGAATCAATAAATTTGGGTTGAATACTCTACCCTCGAAAGCTGTTGCGATCCCCTATACTTGTGGGTTATCAAGACTAATTTCTGGCGCCGTTGCCGGGGAGCATAGCTCTATTCTTTGAGTCACTTGGGATTTATATCTGGTGGACACTATGAAGAACTTGAAAGACGCTAAGACAACAATTTATCCCTCAACTACGAGGGGAGGTAAGGAACTGCCATCTAGCTCTGCACTTGATTCACCTTCTGTTATAAGTAAGCTAGCGACACCTAAACCTGCTTCTGCTATCCGTTCCGATATGTCGCATGTTATTGATGATGCCACTTCTGCTATGCATGATACTTTTGATGAAACTGCTTCTATGCCTGATACCACTGTGCCCCTTGGTGAATTTCTTGATGAACAAATTGCTAGGGCTAGAGAAAAAGAAATTATTGAATCTGAATACGATGATGAAAGTGATGATGAAAATATGCCTGTCATTCCTGAGGGTTATCTTTTTGATATGGAATCTTCTGCCGCTATTTTAGCTTGCAGGGATAGATATGAGCTTAAGAGGTTATTAGTTAAATGGAACAAAGAATCACTTAGAGATAAAATGAAACCCGACCCTGCTTTTGCTACTTCACCTATATGTGTTCCTGATAAGGATTATGAATTCTCTGTTGATCCTGATATAATTACTTTGGTTGAATCTGATCCGTTTTATGGCTATGAATCTGAAACTGTTGTGGCACATCTTACTAAGTTAAATGATATAGCCGCCCTGTTTACTAATGATGAGAGATCGCGTTACTTTTATATACTCAAAATATTTCCATTCTCATTAAGGGGTGATGCTAAGATATGGTTTAATTCTCTTGATCCTGGTTGTGTGCGTAGTCCCCAGGATATGATTTATTACTTCTCTGCTAAATATTTCCCTGCTCATAAGAAACAAGCTGCTTTGAGGGAAATATACAACTTCGTGCAAATTAAAGAAGAGAGTCTCCCACAAGCTTGGGGGAGGATTCTCAAGTTACTTAATGATTTGCCTGATCCTCCTCTTAAGAAACCTGAAATACTTGATATCTTTTATAATGGACTAACCGATGCTTCCAGAGATTACCTGGATAGTTGTGCTGGTTCTCTTTTCAGGGAAAGAACACCGGATGAAGCTGAAATTCTATTGAATAATATGTTGACAAATGAAAATAATTGGGCACCTCCTAAGCCAGCTCCTACTCCAATTACTGAGTCTATTCCTAAACCAACTCCAAAGAAGAGAGGTATTCTATTCCTCAGCCCCGAAGATATGCAAGAGGCAAAGAAATCTATGAAAGAAAAAGGTATTAAAGCTGAAGATGTTAAGAATTTACCTCCTATTGAAGAAATACATGGTCTTAATATACCGCCTGTTGAAGAAACATATGATCTCAATTCTTTATTTACTAAAGAACCTCCTGATCCCGATATCCCGACACAGGTAGTAAAGGTAAATTCTCTCTATAGATATGATAAAGCTGAAGTCCCTCCTACTAAAATTGCTAGTCAGTGCTTGGATGAGTTTGATAACTTTATGTTTAAGCAAGACGAATTCAATGCTTATTTTGGTAGACAATTAAAAGAAAATGCTTATATGATTAGACGCTTGGGTGATTATATGGCTAATATTAAAGGTGAACTTAAACTTGTTAGCAAACATGCTTCTATGGTTACCACTCAAGTAGAACAAGTACTTAAGGCTCAAAAAGAAGTGCTTGATGAAATGAATGGTAAGAAAAATGATTATGCTGTTAGAGTGGCTACTAGAACTGGTAGAATGACTTAGGAACCTTTGTATCCTGAAGGCCACCCTAAGAGAATCGAGCAAGATTCTCAAAGAAATAATATTGATGTTCCTAGTTCTTCTAAAAAGAAGAAGAAGAATATGATAGAACTATGCAAACTTCTAGTGAGCCTATTGTTGAACCACCTGATAATCCAAATGATATATCTATGTCTGATGCTGAAACACAATCTGGTAATGAACATGAACCTAATGAAAATATTAATGATGATGTTCATGATGATGCTCAACCTAGTAATGACAATGATGTAGAAATTGAACCTGATGTTGATCTTGATAACCCACAATCAAATAATCAACATTATGATAAAAGAGACTTTGTTGCTAGGAAACATGGTAAATAAAGGGAACCTTGGGTTCAGAAACCCATGCCTTTTCCTCCGAAACCATCCAAGAAAAAGGATGATGAGGATTTTGAGCGCTTTGCTGAAATGATTAGGCCTATCTTTTTGCGTATGCGATTAACTGATGTGCTCAAAACAAATCCCTATGCTAAATATATGAAGGATATCATTACTAATAAAAGAAAGATACCGGAAGCTGAGATTTCCACCATGCTTGCTAATTATACTTTTAAGGGTGGAATACCAAAGAAACTTGGAGATCCCGGAGTACCTACTATACCTTGCTCCATTAAAAGAAATTATATTAAAACTGCTTTATGTGATCTTGGAGCCGGTGTTACTGTTATGCCTCTCTCTTTATATCGTAGACTTGACTTGAATAAGTTGACACCTACTGAAATATCTTTGCAAATGGCTGATAAATCAACTGTTATACCTGTCGGTATTTGTGAGAATGTGCCTGTTGTGGTTGCAAATGTTACTATTTTAATGGACTTTGTTATTCTTGATATTCCCGAGGATGATAGTATGTCTATTATTCTTGGAAGACCTTTTCTTAATACTGCAGGGGCTGTTATTGATTGCAACAAAGGCAATGTCACTTTTCATGTTAATGGTAATGAGCATATGGTACACTTTCCGAGGAAACAACCTCAACTTCATAGTATCAATTCTATCGAAAAAATTCCATCGATTATATTTGGAGGTTTTGAATTTCCTCTCCCTACTGTCAAGAAGAAATATGATATACTTATTATTGGGGATGTGCATATCCCTGTTGAGGTAACTTAGTGTTATTCGAAATTTCTCCGGTTTCATGATTATCGGAATGAGTTTGTTAACAAGACTTGATCAACCTTGTTAGTGGATTCTTTTTGATGAGCATGAGATGGATGAAACTAGAAGCACAAACTTCTGTACCCTCTCTATACTTTCTGTTAATTAGTAGAAATAAAGTAAAAATAGTATTTTTCTGTCTGTTTCCTGGCTTATCCGTGCAATATAAAAATATCCTGAAAATAAAAGTCCTCAGAATGACATGCCAATTTAATATGATTTTTTCGGGAATATTTGAGGATTTACTGTGCAAAAATTACCGCGGGAGGAGCTGCCACCTGGCCACCAGGGTGGTGGGTGCCCCCCTAGGGCGTGCCCCCTGCCTCGTGGGCCCACGGTGGCCCTCCTCCACTTATCCCAGCACCCATCTTCTTCCTCTATCTCACACAAACCCGAAAACCCAACTCAAGCATGAGCTCCAGCCACTTTTGCTGTAATTTTCGATCTCCTTGCTCAAAGCACCTCTCGCAAAACTGCTTGGGGAGATTGTTCCTTGGTATGTGACTCCTCCATTGGTCCAATTTGTTTTTGTTCTAGTGCTTTATTCTTTGCAAATTTGTGCTGCATAGGTGACCATGTTCTTGAGCTTGCATGTCAAATTTATATGGTTCCAAGTAGTTCTAATGCTTGATTAGGCTCTAGGCACTTGTAGGAGTAGTTGCTATCGGTTTTATTGAAGTTGGTTCACTTTTGTTTGAAGTTACTAAATATTTCAAAAAATCAGAGAAAAACAATATGCTTAGGAAGATGTTCCAAGGTGGTTCTTCTAAGAAGCAAGGACCCAGGATTGCTATGCGCGATGCTGACGAGGATCCACCAAGAGACGCTCCAGTACGGCCTTGCGAATGGCCGTCAGAAAATTTTATGGACCGTGCGGGAATTAAAGAAGAATTCAAAGCATATTTGCGCAATGCCGGTCTTGAGGATTTTGAGGCTAACAAATGCCCCCGGTATCATGATCTCACAAGTTCCTTTGTGAGGAGGTTTGAGTATTCATCTTCGCGTAATTCTCCTTCAGTCATGTTTGATCTCTACGACAAATCTTATACCATGGACTTAGAGGATTTCACTTTTGCTTGCAAACTTCCATCATGGGGTAGTGTTAAGGATCCCCCTAAATCTGAATTTAGAAACTTTCTTGCTAGTATAACTATGGGGGAATCTAGAGATATAACGCAGGCTACCATAGGGAGCATTCACTTTCCTGCTATACATTATTTTGCTCTCTTCATCGGTAGATGCATAAATGCTAAAGATGAAGTATGTCACATGTGTGTCCCTGATCTGAGCATTCTTAGGAGTGCTGTGTTAGGAGACCAATCTTATCATATGGGAGCCATTGTAGCTCGTAGATTGCATCATAATAGACTTAATGGAGATTTCTTTGGAGGAATTTATGCAACCCGCTTAGCTCATTTTCTTGAGATAGACATTCATGAGGGTGATACGGAGTTGCCTCCTGCATATTTAGATTATAACTCTATGGCTTCGCACCAGTTTGTCGAGAGGCCTGAATCACCTCTCTTATATTGTTTAATTTTTGATAAACGACGTGTTTTCCATATTACTCTCCCTGCTCCTGCCTTGTTTGATTCACAGACAAAAATAACATATGTTATTACCAGAGAGGAGGCAGAAGAGTACGTGAGGAGAGCGGAGGCAGCTCGACTCCACACTGCAGCTCAGCAGGCGATAACCGCTGCACATCAGTATGATCCCAACTATTCTTCATCGCAGTACGACCCCAGCTACACTTACGGGTATCCGCCAGGCTATCCCTGGCAATAAACCAACTTAGGCCAAAAGCCTAAGCTTGGGGGAGTACGTATTTCTCACCGACATTACATTTATGCTCACACACACTCATTACTAGATGTAGGTGCTCATACTCTTTCACTGTAATATCCATGCTAGTTTATTTTCTTTTTCCTGCTTTCTTCTTGTGTTTGTTAAACATTAAGAAAAACAAAAAAATTAGTTGTAGTTTACTTTTCTACTGTAGTAGTAGTAATAATTAAAAAGAAAACCCAAAAATATTTCCCGTTCTTCCTTTGCTTGTTGGGAGCTTTCCCGTGTAAATAGTTTTATTTCTTTTGTTTTCTTTGGGGGTCAGCAGGAGAAGCATAATTAAATTGTTGAAGTGGCCCTTATATGCATTATTGTTGATTTAACCAAGAGCCCATATTGCCTTGTCTTCTCCTGTTTATTGAATGCTCGCAGATTCCAGCTTAGTCCAATGCACATGCACTCTTATTATTATTCACATCGTTCGGTCGTGCAAGTGAAAGGCAATTATGATGATATATGATGGGCTGACTGAGATAAGAAAAGCTGGTATGAACTCGAACTCTTTTGTTTTTGTAAATATGATGAGTCCCTCATTCTTGATTCAGCTTATTATGAATAAACATGTTTGCAATGACAATTAGAGATCATAGTTGCTTGTGCCATGCTTGATTAGCTATGAGTTATAATGATTTACCTCGTGTGCCAACATGCTATTGAGATGATTATGATGTGGTATGATGGGGTGGTATCCTCCTTTGAATGATTTAAGTGACTTGACTTGGCGCATGTTCACGCATGTAGTTGAAACAAAATCAACATAGCCTTCATGATATTTATGTTCATGGTGGATTATATCCTACTCATGCTTGCATCCAATGTTTATTAATTTTAATGCATGTACATGGTTGTTGTCACTCTCTAGTTGGTCGCTTCCTAGTCTTTTGGTAGCCTTCACTTGTACTAAGCGGGAATATTGCTTGTGCATCCAATCCCTTAAACCCCAAAATTATTCCAGATGAGTCCACTATACCTTCCTATATGCGGTATCTACCTGCCGTTCCAAGTAAATTTGTATGTGCCAAACTCTAAACCTTCAAATAAACATTCTGTTTTGTATGCTCGAATAGCTCATGTATCAACCAAGGATGTCCTTATCTTCCGTGTTAGGAGGGTTATTCTCAAGAGGAGTGGACTCCGCTCCTCACTCACGAGAAAATGGCTGGTAACCGGGATACCTAGTCCCATGCTTTATGCAAACTAAATCAAAATTAATTGCAAACAAAACTCCCCCTGGGACCTGATGTATGTTGGAGACACTCGTTGTTTCGAGCAAGTCATGGATTGATGCTTGTTGGTGGAGGGGGAGTATAAACTTTACCATTCTGTTTGGGAACCGCCTATAATGTGTTTAGCATGGAAGATATTGCCATCTCTTAGTTGTTACGTTGACAATGAAAGTATACCGCTCAAAATACAATTTATCTCTATTTCAAAACCGAGCTCTGGCACCTCTACAAATCCCTGCTTCCCTCTGTGAAGGGCCTATCCATTTACTTTTATGTTGAGTCATCACCCTCTTATTACAAAGCACTAGCTGGAGAGCACAACTTTTATTTGCATTCATCACTATTAATCTATGTTGGGTGTGACTATGATTGGATCTCTTTTACCATGAATTACAATGTCTAGTCAATCCTTGATCTTTAAAGGTGCTCTGCATTTATGTTTTGCGGTCTCAGAAAGGGCTAGCGAGATACCATCTTATTATATCATATTATGATTGTTTTGAGAAAGTGTTGTCATCCGAGATTTATTATTATGACTTGCTTGTTGATTATGCTATTGATATGAGTAATTATGAGACCTGGGAATTATTGCAAATGTGGTTAGTTATGATCTATGCTGAAAACTTGAATGCTAGCTTGACATAGTTACAACAACAAGAGCAAATAGAGTTTGTAAAAGTTTTTCTTTCTTTCTTTCAGTTTGTCAACTGAATTGCTTGAGGACAAGCAAGGGTTTAAGCTTGGGGGAGTTGATACGTCTCCGTCGTATCTACTTTTCCAAACACTTTTGCCCTTGTTTTGGACTCTAACTTGTATGATTTGAATGGAACTAACCCGGACTGACGCTGTTTTCAGCAGAATTGTCATGGTGTTGTTTTATGTGCAGAAAACAAATATTCTCGGAATGACCTGAAACTCCACGGAGCATCTTAGAAAAAATAATAAAAAATCATCGCCAAAGATGAAGACTAGGGGGGCCCACACCCTGTCCACGAGGGTGGGGGGCGCCCCCCCCCCCTCTAGGGCGTGCCCCCCTACCTCGTGGGCCCCCTGGATGCCCTCCGACGCCAACTCCAACTCTATATATTTGCTTTCGGAGAGACAAAAATCAGAGAGAAGAAATCATTGCATTTTACGATACGGAGCCGCCGCCAAGCCCTAAAACCTCTCGGGAGGGCTGATCTGGAGTCCGTTCGGGGCTCCGGAGAGGGGGATTCGTCGCCATTGTCATCATCAACCATACTCCATCACCAATTTCATGATGCTCACCGCCGTGCGTGAGTAATTCCATTGTAGGCTTGCTGGACGGTGATGGGTTGGATGAGATTTATCATGTAATCGAGTTAGTTTTGTTAGGGTTTGATCCCTAGTATCCACTTTGTTCTGAGATTGATGTTGCTATGACTTTGCTATGCTTAATGCTTGTCACTAGGGCCCGAGTGCCATGATTTCAGATCTGAACCTATTATGTTTTCATGAATATATGTGAGTTCTTGATCCTATCTTGCAAGTCTATGGTCACCTACTATGTGTTATGATCCGGCAACCCCGAAGTGACAATAATCGGGACCACTCCCGGTGATGACCATAGTTTGAGGAGTTCATGTATTCACTATGTGCTAATGCTTTGTTCCGGTTCTCTATTAAAAGGAGGCCTTAATATCCCTTAGTTTCCAATAGGACCCCGCTGCCACGGGAGGGTAGGACAAAAGATGGCATGCAAGTTCTTTTCCATAAGCACATATGACTATATACGGAATACATGCCTACATTACATTGATGAATTGGAGCTAGTTCTGTGTCACCCTATGTTATGACTAATACATAATGAACCGCATCCGGCATAATTATCCATCACTGATCCGGTGCCTACGAGTTTTCCATATACTGGTTCTCGCTTATTTACTTTCCCGCTGCTACTGTTACAATCACTACAAAATACCAAAAACATTAATTTTGTTGTCTTTACTTTTGTTGGCGCTACCACCACTATCATATTACTTTGCTACTAAACACTTTGCTGCAGATACTAAGTTTCCAGGTGTGGTTGAATTGACAACTCAGCTGCTAATACTTGAGAATATTCTTTGGCTCCCCTTGTGTCGAATCAATAAATTTGGGTTGAATACTCTACACTCGAAAGCTGTTGTGATCCCCTATACTTGTGGGTTATCAGCATGCATCTAGAGTATTAAGTTAAAAACAGAGTAACGCCTTAAGCAAGATGACATGATGTAGAGGGATAGACTCATGCAATATGAAGAAAACCCCATCTTGTTATCCTCGATGGCAACAATACAATACGTGCCTTGCTGCCCTTACTGTCACCGGGAAAGGACACCGCAAGATTGAACCCAAAGCTAAGCACTTCTCCCATTGCAAGAAAGATCAATCTAGTAGGCCAAACCAAACTGATAATTCGAAGAGACTTGCAAAGATAACCAATCATACATAAAAGAATTCAGAGAAGATTCAAATATTATTCATAGATAGACTTGATCATAAACCCACAATTCATCGGTCTCAACAAACACACCGCAAAAAGAAGATTACATCGAATAGTTATCCACAAGAGAGGGGGAGAACATTGTATTGAGATCCAAAAAGAGAGAAGAAGCCATCTAGATACTAACTATGGACCCGTAGGTCTGAGTTAAACTACTCACACTTCATCGAAGATGCTATGGTGTTGATGTAGAAGCCCTCTGTGATCGATGCCCCCTCCGGCGGAGCTCCGGAACAGGCCCCAAGATGGGATCTCGTGGATACAAAAAGTTACGGAGGTGGAATTAGGGTTTTGGCTCCGTCTCTGATCGTTTGGGGGTACGTGGATATATATAGGAGGAAGGAGTACGTCGGTGGAGCAACAGGGGGGCCACGAGGGTGGAGGGCACGCCTGGTGGGGGTGGGCGCGCCCCCCTACCTCGTGGCCTCCTGTTTTATTTCTTGACGTAGGGTCCAAGTCTCTCTGGTCTTATTCATTGAGAAAATCACGTTCCCGACGGTTTCATTCTGTTTGGACTCCGTTTGATATTCCTTTTCTTCGAAACCCTAAAACAGGCAAAAAAACAACAATTCTGGGCTGGGCCTCCGGTTAATAGGTTAGTCCCAAAAATAATATAAAAGTGGATAATAAAGCCCAATAATGTCCAAAACAGTAGATAATATAGCATGGAGCAATCAAAAATTATAGATACATTGGAGACGTATCAAGCATCCCCTAGCTTAATTCCTGCTCGTCCTCGAGTAGGTAAATGATAAAAACAGAATTTTTGATGCAGAGTGCTACTTGGCATAATTTTAATGTAATTCTTCTTAATTGTGGTATGAATATTCACATCCGAAAGATTCAAGACAAAAGTTCATATTGACATAAAAATAATAATACTTCAAGCATACTAATAAAGCAATTATGTCTTCTCAAAATAACATGGCTAAAGAAAGTTATCCCTACAAAATCATATAGTCTGGCTATGCTCTATCTTCACCACACAAAATATTTAAATCATGCACAACCCCGATGACAAGCCAAGCAATTGTTTCATACTTTTGACATTCTCAAAACTTTTTCAATCTTCACGCAATACATGAGCGTGAGCCATGGATATAGCACTATAGGTGGAATAGAGTGGTGGTTGTGGAGAAGACAAAAAGGGAGAAGATAGTCTCACATCAACTAGGCGTATCAACGAGCTATGGAGATGCCCATCAATAGATATCAATGTGAGTGAGTAGGGATTGCCATGCAACGGATGCACTAGAGCTATAAGTATATGAAAGCTCAAAAAGAAACTATGTGGGTGTGCATCCAACTTGCTTGCTCATGAAGACCTAGGGCAATTTGAGGAAGCCCATCATTGGAATATACAAGCGAAGTTCTATAATGAAAGATTCCCACTAGTATATGGAGTGATAACATGAGAGACTCTCTACTATGAAGATCATGGTGCTACTTTGAAGCACAAGTGTGGTAAAAGGATAGTAACATTGTCCCTTCTCTCTTTTTCTCTCATTTTTTTCTTTTTTTTTCTTTTTTTTATTGGGCCTTTTCTCTTTTTTTATGGCCTCTTTTCTTTCTTTCTTTTATTTTTCGTCCGGAGTCTCATCCCGACTTGTGGGGGAATCATAGTCTCCATCATCCTTTCCTCACTGGGACAATGCTCTAATAATGATGATCATCACACTTTTATTTTTCTTACAACTCAACAATTACAAGTCGATACTTAGAACAAAATATGACTCTATATGAATGCCTCCGGCGGTGTACCGGGATATGCAATGACTTATGAGTGACATGTATGAAAGAATTATGAATGGTGGCTTTGCCACAAATACGATGTCAACTACATGATCATGCTAAGCAATATGACAATGATGGAATGTGTCATAATAAATGGAACAGTGGAAAGTTGCATGGCAATATATCTCGGAATGGCTATGGAAATGCCATAATAGGTAGGTATGGTGGCTGTTTTGAGGAAGGTATATGGTGGCTGTATGATACCGGCGAAAGGTGTGTGGTATTAGAGAGGCTAGCAAAGGTGGAAGGGTGAGAAAGGTGCGTATAATCCATGGACTCAACATTAGTCATAAAGAACTCATATACTTATTGCAAAAATCTACAAGTTATCAAAGCAAATTATTGCGCGCATGCTCCTAGGGGGATAGATTGGTAGGAAAAGACCATCGCTCGTCCCCGACCGCCACTCATAAGGAAGGCAATCAAAAAATAAATCATGCTCCGACTTCATCACATAATGGTTCACCATATGTGCATGCTATGGGAATGTGAAAGCACAAGTGCTCCCTGGGTGGTTTTGGTAATTAATGTCAACATATCTCTTGTTGGACTAACACTTTTACCTAGTATGTTTCAGATAAGTTCAACAATGGAGTGGCATGGACTAGAGGATGTGGAACCCCTTCAAGATGCTAAGGACAAAGGATTGGCTCAAGCTTCAAGATCAAGACTCTACATTTTCTATTTTAGTGATCCAAGATCACATTGAGTCTATAGGAAAAGCCAATACTATCAAGAGGGGATGAGGTGTTGCTTAATGGCTTGCTTGCTCAAAGTGCTTAGTGATATGCTCCAAAACCCTCAACTACCTTCCCACATCCACATATGACCTAAACCAAAAGTAAAACTCGGCCCCACCGATTCTTTCTATCCGGCGCCACCGAGTTTCAAATGTCATAGCCACTGCCACAAACCCTAGGAAAATCGGTCTCACCGATAGGGATCTCGGTCTCACCGAGATGGGATTGTAATCTCTCTATTTCCATTCGTAACGTTTCGGTCTTACCGAGATGAGCGATCGGTCCCACCGAGATTGCAATGTAAACTCTCTGTTTCCCTTTTGTAACATTTCGGTCTCACCGAGATGAGCGAATCGGTCCCACCGAGTTTACCTGACCAACTCTCTGGTTAGCTTATTACCAAAATCGGTCCCACCGAGTTTGTGTAATCGGTCACACCGAGATTACGTTATGCCCTAACCCTAACCATATCGGTCGTACCGAGTTGCATCTCAGTCCCACCGAAAATCCTAACGGTCACTAGGTTTGCTGAATCGGTCCGACCGAGTTTAACCATTCGGTCCCACCGAGTTTGACAAATTGTGTGTAACGGTTAGATTTTGTGTGGAGGCTATATATACCCCTCCACCCACTCTTCATTCGTGGAGAGAGCCATCAGAACATACCTACACTTCCAATACACATTTTCTGAGAGAGAACCACCTACACTTGTGTTTAGGTCAAGATATTCCATTCCAACCATATGAATCTTAATCTCTAGCCTTCCCCAAGTTGCTTTCCACTCAAATCTTCTTTCCACCAAATCCAAATCCTGTGAGAGAGAGTTGAGTGTTGGGGAGACTATCATTTGAAGCACAAGAGCAAGGAGTTCATCATCAACACACCATTTGTTACTTCTTGGAGAGTGGTGTCTCCTAGATTGGCTAGGTGTCACTTGGGAGCCTCCAATAAGATTGTGGAGTTGAACCAAGGTGTTTGTAAGGGCAAGGAGATCACCTACTTCGTGAAGATCTACCGCTAGTGAGGCAAGTCCTTCGTGGGCGACGGCCGTGATGGAATAGACAAGGTTGCTTCTTCGTGGACCCTTCGTGGGTGGAGCCCTCCGTGGACTCGCGCAACCGTTACCCTCCGTTGGTTGAAGTCTCCATCAACGTGGATGTACGATAGCACCACCTATCGGAACCACGACAAAAACATCCGTGTCTCCAATTGCGTTTGAATACTCCAAACCCTTCTCTTTACATTCTTGCAAGTTGCATGCTTTACTTTCCGCTGCTCATATACTCATTGCATGCTTGCTTGATATGTATTGTGTTTGTTAAACTTGCCCTTAAACTCCACTTAAACTTAAGAATATTAAAAACTGCAACTTTTGGTACTTAGTGTCTAATCACCCCCCCTCTAGACACCTCTTCTCGATCCTTTCAATTGGTATCAGAGCATTGGTCTCCATTGCCTTGGTTTAAACACCATTGGAGGAAGATGGATGTGTCTACTTTGGGGAGTCTTAGACATAGAGTGCCTATTCTTGATGGAGAGTATTTTCATGAGTGGAAAAATGAAATGCTTGAGATTTTCAATGAATATCACTTGAACAAGTATATTGCTAGCCCTTGTGCACCTCCTGTTGATCCTTTGCACCCTACCCTAGATGAAGATATTGACATGATTCGCAATCTTAGAACTGTTAATCTTATCACTAGAGGCTTGCCTAGAAACTTGATTGGATGTTTGCTGACTCTTAAGTGTGCCTACACCGTATGGAAATTTCTTGAGGAACTCTTTCCTAATTACTCCTTGAAAGATCTAGATGAAATCCTCCATAAGTCTATTGCTTTGATTAAGATGAGTTCCAATGATCCCAAATTTGGTGACTGCTTATTTGAGCTTACTAATCTTACGAGTGCCAAAGGAGATGTTGGAATCATTAGCAATATCATTTCTAGAGCTATTAGAATTCATAAAGGTAAACATTGTGATGATCATTTATCTAATGAATTACCCTCTCTAGGAATTGATCAATCACAAGATGATGTTGAACATGGATGATATGATGAATATGATGATAGTGACTATGATCTTGACGATGCAATGAGGCATTTTGGTCTTATGGCAAATCTTCGCGGCTACATGGCTGGAGGAAAGGAATGGGTCCTTGATAGTGGATGTACTGATCATATGACCGGAGATAAAGATATGTTCCGTGAGCTTGCTGAAAACGACGGCCCTCGAAAATATGTCACTTTTGGTGATAATTCAAAGGGTAAGGTGGTTGGCCTTGGTAAGGTGGCCATCTCACATGATAGCTCCATACAAAATGTCATGCTCGTTGAATCCCTTGGATACAATTTACTTTCAGTTTCTAGACTTGCGGATTTCGGTTTCAATGTCTTATTCACTGAAGTAGATTGCCAAGTGTTTCGTAGAGACAATCATAAAATGGTCTTTACCGGTATACGTAGAGGAGATCTTTACATTGTTGATTTCACTAAAAAGGCTCAACCTAGAACTTGCTTAATTACCAAATCTTCTAAAGGCTGGTTGTGGCATAGAAGACTAGGTCATGTTGGTATGCGAAATCTTGATAAGCTTATTAAAGGTGATCATATCCTTGGAATAAAACATGTCATATTTGACAAGGATAGACTTTGTAGTGCTTGTCAAGCAGGGAAACAAGTTGGAGGAAGTCACCGCGCGAAGAACATCATGACCACAAGAAGACCACTCGAGCTACTTCACATGGATCTCTTTGGTCCAAATGCCTACAAGAGTCTCGGTGGTAACTCATTTGGTCTAGTCATAGTTGATGATTTTTCAAGATTTACGTGGGTGTTATTTCTTGATGACAAATCGCAGGTCCAAAAGATCTTCAAAAACTTCGCTAGGAAGGCCCAAAATCAGTTTGACGTGAAGATCAAGAAGATTCGGAGCGACAACGGAACGGAGTTCAAGAACGCAAATGTGGACACCTTTCTTGACGAAGAAGGGATTTCACACGAGTTCTCAGCTACGTACACACCTCAACAAAATGGAGTTGTTGAAAGGAAGAACCGGACTCTTATCGAGATGGAAAGAACGATGCTTGATGAGTACAAAACGCCAAAGCACTTTTGGGCGGAAGCGGTTGAGACAGCTTGTCATGCAACAAATCGCTTGTATCTTCACAAGCTACTCGGCAAGACGGCATACGAGCTCCTCACCGGTAACAAACCCCAAGTTGGATACTTTCGAGTATTCGGCTCAAAGTGCTACATTCTTGATAAGCATCGTCGTTCTAAATTTGCTCCTAAATCTCATGAAGGTTTCCTACTTGGTTATGTCTCAAACTCTCACACTTACCGTGTCTACAACAATTTCACCCGAAAGGTTGAAGAGACGGTAGATGTGAAGTTTGATGAATCTAACGGCTCGCAAGTAGAGCAATTGCCAATTGATGTAGGAGACAAAGACCCTTCGGAAGCAATTCAAGACTTGTCCATTGGCAAGATTTGTCCAACGAAAGTGAAGGAGAGTACCTCGTCCGTCCAAGTGGAAGATTCTACCTCACGACAAGGTGAACCAAGAGTTGATACGGAAGCATCCACAAGTGGGACACACCAAGATAAAGAAAATGAGGAAGCGCACCAAGATGAACATCAACAACCTCCTTCTCCACCACGACAAGAGAACGACAACGTCAACAATGAAGAAGGCCAAGAAGAAGCACAAGATGAAGAGGATGTTCCACCCCGACCCAAGCAAAAGCTTTCACGAGTTCGAGCAAGAATTGCTAAGGATCATCCTGTCGAGCAAATCTACAATGATATCCAAACCGGGAGAATCACTCGCTCTAAAACTCGTTTAGCTAACTTTTGTGAACATTACTCATTCATCTCTAGCATTGAACCTATGAAGGTTGAAGAAGCATTGGAGGATCCGGACTGGATAAACGCTATGCATGAAGAGCTACACAACTTTGAGAGAAATCAAGTGTGGACATTGGTCGAGAAGCCCGACAACAACCACAACATCATTGGTACCAAATGGGTGTTTCGCAACAAGCAAGATGAAGATGGACAAGTGGTTCGCAACAAAGCACGTCTCGTCGCCCAAGGCTACACACAAGTTGAAGGTATGGACTATGGTGAGACATATGCTCCCGTTGCTAGACTTGAGTCCATTCACATCTTACTTGCTTATGCTAATCACCATGACATCACCTTGTACCAAATGGACATTAAAAGTGCTTTTCTAAATGGCAAAATTGAGGAGGAAGTTTATGTTAAGCAACCTCCCGGCTTCTTCAATCCTAAGAAACCTAATCATGTTTATAAACTTCAAAAAGCCCTTTATGGTCTTAAACAAGCTCCTAGAGCATGGTATAAATGCTTGACCAAATTCCTTATTGAAAAAGGCTTTGAAATTGGTACAATTGCTTCTACTCTTTTTACTAAAAGGGTTAATGGAGAACTATTTGTGTGCCAAATTTATGTTGATGATATCATATTTGGTTCAACTAACCCTCATTTTAGTGAGAAGTTTGGAAAGCTAATGTCAGAGAAGTTTGAGATGTCTATGATGAGTGAACTCAAATTCTTTCTCGGTTTGCAAATCAAGCAAACTAAGGAAGGTACCTTTGTCTCTCAAACAAAGTACACCAAGGACTTATTCAAGAAGTTCAATATGCAAGAATGCAAAGGTATGACTACATCCATGCCTACTAGTGGACATCTTGATTTGACCAAAGATGGTGAACCGGTTGATCAAAAGGTTTATCGCTCTATGATTGGTTCATTATTATATCTATGTGCCTCTCGTCCTGATATTATGCTAAGTGTGTGCATGTGTGCACGATATCAAGCTGCTCCTAAAGAGTGTCATCTTAAGGCTGTGAAAATTATAGTGAGATACCTAATCCATACACCAAATTTTGGCATTTGGTATCCTAAGAGGTCCTCTTTTGATCTTGTTGGCTACTCCGATTCGGACTATGCCGGAGACAAGGTTGATAGAAAATCCACTTAGGGTACTTGTCAATTCCTTGGTAGATCTCTTGTGTCTTGGTCTTCCAAGAAACAAAACTCGGTATCCTTATCCACCGCCGAAGCGGAATACATTGCCGCTGGTTCATGTTGCGCTCAATTACTTTGGATGACCCAAACTCTTAAAGATTATGGGATATATGTGAAACATGTTCCATTGCTATGTGACAATGAAAGTGCTATTAAGATTCCTCACAATCCCGTGCAACATTCTCGAACTAACCATATTGAAGTTCGTCATCATTTCATTCGAGATCATGTTGCAAAAGGGGACATTAACCTTAAGCACGTTCGCACCAATAAGCAATTGGCGGATATATTCACTAAACCACTTGATGAGAAAGTGTTTTGCAGGTTGAGAGGTGAATTGAACATCATTGACGCTTCAAACTTGGAGTAGGAACTCCATTTGATACATGCGGGGCATGAGCCTATGACTAATCCTCGATATTTCTCTTATGATGCTATTCATATGTCTTGGATATATTTGTACCTTGCATGTTATCTAACCCGTGTAGGTACTTGGTTGAATCTAAATCTATGAGATTGCAACTCACTCACATCTTGAGCAATCTCTACATCACCAAGTCTCTACACAATGGTGGTTGAAGACAAGGAAGCACGAAACCATTCAAACATATCCTTTGGCAAATTCTATGTTGAGTCTCATGATTGTCATTTTGGATACACAAGTGCTCTTCCTTGCAAAACTAACCCATGTAGGTAGATGAACTCAAACTCCAAGTGGTGCTCCCAACTCTTGATGAACTAAATCAATCTTGAGCAACCCACACAAGTTCAACTACATGATCAAGATCAACACCACCACCCAAGGTATGTTATTCCATCTTAGAGAAGCTTTACTCCAAGTCATGAGCCAAAGCAACTCGACAAGATGTGAATACATCAAGATGCTTAAACTAAAAATGGTAACCCCATTTTGAGCTTAAACGATGAGTATGACCTATGATCAAGTGCTCTCACTTGACTCCTAAGTCAATATACTCTAACATAGGTGACTTTGTCACCGACCATTTCTAGATGAAGTTCTCTAGTGTTTCTCCATGCTTTTGCATTTGCATATTTGTTTCTCCTTTCAAACTTCATCTAGAACTTTTAGTTTCCTTTCTTTCCTTTTTGTTCTGCATTTTTTGCATCCAATTCATTGCAAATCTTTCAGTAAATTCCTTGCATATCCTTGTGAGATCTTACTTGTCTAGTGAGCTGAGGTGACAAGTGGTTTCACTCTAATGAACTCGGTCACACCGGTTTGTTCTCTTCGGCCCAACCGAAATCTTTCGATGCAACCGAAGCACACAACTCGGAGTCACCGATTCCATCACAGAAAACCAACTTGCCACTTATTCCTGATTTATGTTTGCTCCAGCTCCACTCAATGATTCTTGTCCTCTACCAGCATCATATTAGACATGCTGCTTTGTTCTGTGACTCAAGGACCAACCCATTTGTATCACATGTCCAGAAGAGCCCTTCTTGGAAATTGATGTCAAAGGGGGAGAGAGAGATCACATCAAAGCTTAATCCTTCCTATAGGGGGAGAAAGAGAGAATACTCAAGGGGAGAGAGTTTCTCAACTAGGAGAAAGTAATATCATCAAAGACCCCAGATGCAGCTTGGTGTTCAAGAGGAGAGATGTCACATGTCTTTAAGAGGGGAAAGACATGTTTGGTTGCTTGCTTTAGCTCAAGCTCTGTTGTTTTCCTTTTTGTTGCTCTGATTTTCTGTTCCCTATCTTCTCCCAATATCCCATGAAGATTCAGGGGGAGCAAGACATCTAAGGGAAGGAAATCTCTGATTTTATTGCATATCTTTACCTTTGGGGACATGTCTATATCCAATGTGGTACTTAGTACTCACTCTACGTGTCATCCCAGTCTTGGTTCTCTTGTGGTTTCTCTTGCTTGCTCTGGTCAGTAGGTGTATCTGTGTTATTTAACCTTGTTTGCGCAGGTTCATCCCATCCTAAGCCAACTCAAGACCACAAGGTAAGTATATGCATCACAGTCATGTGAATGAGAAGTTCTTGCTGATGTACATACTGTTTGCAAGAAGGACTCATGAGCATGAAGGTACATTTCTCACATTCACATCATTTGCTCTGATGCATATAGCCAAGATACATGTAACACATTGCTTACTCTGTCATGTTTACGCATTCACATGCTCCTATATTCAATATTCACATGATTGCATACATGTAGGGGGAGCCTATGCATGTTACATGTCTTTCCAAAGCTTTACTTGCTATTCTATATATCTTTATCTAAAGCTTTGATGTATGTTGTCATCAATTACCAAAAAGGGGGAGATTTAAAGCACAAGTGCTCCCTGGGTGGTTTTTGTAATTAATGTCAACATATCTCTTGTTGGACTAACACTTTTACCTAGTATGTTTGAGATAAGTTCAACAATGGAGTGGCATGGACTAGAGTATGTGGAACCCCTTCAAGATGCTAAGGACAAAGGATTGGCTCAAGCTTCAAGATCAAGACTCTACATTTTCTATTTTAGTGATCCAAGATCACATTGAGTCTATAGGAAAAGCCAATACTATCAAGAGGGGATGAGGTGTTGCTTAATGGCTTGCTTGCTCAAAGTGCTTAGTGATATGCTCCAAAACCCTCAACTACCTTCCCACATCCACATATGACCTAAACCAAAAGTCAAACTCGGCCCCGCCGATTCTTTCTATCTGGCGCCACCGAGTTTCAAATGTCATAGCCACTGCCACAAACCCTAGGCAAATCGGTCTCACCGATAGGGATCTCGGTCTCACCGAGATGGGATTGTAATCTCTCTGTTTCCCTTTGTAACGTTTCGGTCTTACCGAGATGAGCGATCGGTCCCACCGAGATTGCAATGTAAACTCTTTGTTTCCCTTTTGTAACATTTCGGTCTCATCGAGATGAGCGAATCGGTCCCATCGAGTTTACCTGACCAACTCTCTGGTTAGCTTATTACCAAAATCGGTCCCACCGAGTTTGTGTAATCGGTCACACCGAGATTACGGTATGCCCTAACCCTAACCATATCGGTCCTACCGAGTTGCATCTCAGTCCCACCGAAAATCCTAACGGTCACTAGGTTTGCTGAATCGGTCCGACCGAGTTTAACCATTCGGTCCCACCGAGTTTGGCAAATTGTGTGTAATGGTTATATTTTGTGTGGAGGCTATATATACCCCTCCACCCACTCTTCATTCATGGAGAGAGCCATCAGAACATACCTACACTTCCAATACACATTTTCTGAGAGAGAACCACCTACACTTGTGTTGAGGTCAAGATATTCCATTCCAACCATATGAACCTTGATCTCTAGCCTTCCCCAAGTTTCTTTCAACTCAAATCTTCTTTCCACCAAATCCAAATCCTGTGAGAGAGAGTTGAGTGTTGGGGAGACTATCATTTGAAGCACAAGACCAAGGAGTTCATCATCAACACACCGTTTGTTACTTCTTGGAGAGTGGTGTCTCCTAGATTGGCTAGGTGTCACTTGGGAGCCTCCGACAAGATTGTGGAGTTGAACCAAGGAGTTTGTAAGGGCAAGGAGATCGCCTACTTCGTGAAGATCTACCGCTAGTGAGGCAAGTCCTTCGTGGGCGACGGCCATGATGGAATAGACAAGGTTGCTTCTTCATGGACCCTTCGTGGGTGGAGCCCTCCGTGGACTCGCGCAACCGTTACCCTCCGTGGGTTGAAGTCTCCATCAACGTGGATGTACGATAGCACCACCTATCGGAACCACGACAAAAACATCCGTGTCTCCAATTGCGTTTGAATACTCCAAACCCTTCTCTTTACATTCTTGCAAGTTGCATGCTTTACTTTCCGCTGCTCATATACTCATTGCATGCTTGCTTGATATGTATTGTGTTTGTTAAACTTGTGCTTAAACTCCACTTAAACTTAAGAATATTAAAAACTGCAACTTTTGGCACTTAGTGTCTAATCACCCCCCTCTAGACACCTCTTCTCGATCCTTTCAGAATGACAAACTTCAACACAAGTATTTCTCAAATTCACAACTACTCAACTAGCACAACTTTAATATCACCATCTTTATATCTCAAAACAATTATCAAGTATCAAACTTATCATAGTATTCAACACACCCATAAGAAAGTTTTTATTATTAATCTTGTATACCAAGCATATTAGGATTTTAGAGCAAATTACCTTGCTATTAAGACTATCAAAATAATCTAAGTGAAGCATGAGAGATCAATAGTTTCTATAAAACAAATCCAGCACTGTGCTCTAAAAGATATAATTGAAGTACTAGAGCAAGATTATATAACTCAAAAGATATAAGCGAAGCACATAGAGTATTCTAACAAATTCTAAATCATGTATGGCTCTCTCAAAAGGTGTGTACAGCAAGGATGATTGTGGTAAACTAACAAATAAAGACTCAAATCATATAATACGCTCCAATCAAAACACATATCATGTGGCGAATAAAAATATAGCTCCAAGTAAAGTTACCGATAGAAGTAGACGAAAGAGGGGATGCCTTCCGGGGCATCCCCAAGCTTTGGCTTTTAGGTGTCCTTAGATTATCTTGGGGGTTCCATGGGAATCCCCAAGCTTAGGCTCTTTCCACTCCTTGTTCCATAATCCATCAAATCTTTACCTAAAACTTGAAAACTTCACAACACAAAACTTAAAGTAGAAAATCTCGTGAGCTCCGTTAGCGAAAGAAAATAAAAGACCACTTCAAGGTACTGTAATGAACTCATTATTTATTTATATTGGTGTTATACCTACTGTATTCCAACTTATCTATGGTTTATAAACTATTTTACTAGCCATAGCTTCATCAAAATAAGCAAACAACACACGAAAAACAGAATCTGTCAAAAACAGAACCGTCTGTAGTAATCTGTATCTAGAGCAAGATCTGGAACCCCAAAAATTCTAAAATAAATTTCTTGACGTGAGTAATTTATCTAATAATCATCTTAAAATAGAATTAACTAAATATCACTTTCCAAATAAAAATGGCAGTAGTTCTTGTGAGCACTAAAGTTTCTGTTTTTTTACAGCAAGTTCAACAAGACTTTCCCCAAGTCTTCCCAACGGTTCTACTTGGCACAAACACTAATTACACACAAAAAACACAACCAAAACAGAGGCTAGATAAATTATTTATTACTAAACAGGAGCAAAAAGCAAGGGATAAAAATAAAATTGGGTTTCCTCCCAACAAGCGCTATCGTTTAACGCCCCTAGCTAGGCATAACAAGCAAGAATAGATCTAGGTATTGCCATCTTTGGTAGGCAATCCATAAGTGGCTCTCATAATAGATTCATAAGGTAATTTAATTTTCTTTCTATGGATAAAAATGGAAATTGGAATCTAATATTTCCTTCCTTCATATCAATAATTGCACCAATCGTTCTAAGGAAAGGTCTACCAAGAATAATAGGACATGAAGGATTGCAATCTATGTCAAGAACAATAAAATCTACGGGCACATAATTCCTATTTGCAACAATAAGAACATCATTAGTTCTTCCCATAGGTTTCTTAATAGTGGAATCCGCAAGGTGCAAGTTTAGAGAGCAATCATCAAAATCACGGAAACCTAACAAATCACACAAAGTCTTTGGAATCGTGGAAACACTAGCACCCAAATCACATAAAGCATAGCATTCATGATCTTTAATTTTAATTTTAATAGTTGGTTACCACTCATCATAAAGTTTTCTAGGGATAGAAACTTCCAATTCAAGTTTTTCTTCATAAGATTGCATCAAAGCATCAACGATATGTTTAGTAATTGCTTTATTTTGACTATAAGCATGAGGAGAATTTAGCACAGATTGCAACAAGGAAATACAATCAATAAAAGAGCAATTTCATAGTTAAATTCCTTGAAATCCATAATAGTGGGTTTAGCAACATCTAGGGTTTTAATTTCTTCAATCGCACTTTTATCAAATTTAGCATCAAGATCAACAAATTCCGAATTCTTGGAACGCCTTCTAGGTAAAGGTGGATCATATTAAGTCCCATAATTATCAAGATTCATATTGCAAAACAAAGATTTAATACGGGACACATCAATAACTTTTAGATCTTCATCTTTATTTTCATAGCAACTATAAGAACACGCTCTTATAAAGGCATCTTTCTTAGCACGCATCCTAGCGGTTCTTTCTTTGCACTCATCAATGGAAATTCTCATGGCTTTGAGAGACTCATTGATATCATGCTTAGGTGGAATAGATCTAAGTTTCAAAGAATCAATATCAAGAGAAATTCTATCAACGTTCCTAGCCAAATCATCAATCTTAAGCAATTTTTCTTCAATCATAGCATTAAAATTCTTTTGCGAAGTAATAAATTCTTTAATATTAGATTCAAAATCAAAGGGCATATTATTATAATTTCCATAAGAATTGTTGTAGGAATTACCATAATTATTAGAGGGATTACTAGGATAAGGCCTAGAGTTGAAATTTCCTCTATACGCGTTGTTACCAAAATTGTTCCTACCAACAAAATTCACATCCATAGATTCATTATTATTCTCAATCAAAGTAGACAAGGGCATATCATTAGGATCACAAGAAACACTCTTATTAGCAAATAATTTCATAAGTTCATCCATCTTCCCACTCAAAACATTAATTTCTTCTATCGCATGCACCTTTTTAGTAGTAGATCTTTTAGTATGCCATTGAGAATAATTAACCATAATATTATCTAGGAGTTTAGTAGCTTCTCCTAAAGTGATTTCCATAAAAGTGCCTCCCGCGGCCGAATCTAAAAGATTTCTAGAAGCAAAATTCAATCCGGCATAAAAAATTTGTATAATCATCCACAAATTTAAACCATGAGTAGGGCAATTACGTATCATTAATTTCATTCTATCCCAAGCTTGTGCAACATGTTCATGATCAAGTTGCTTAAAATTCATAATATCGTTTCTAAGAGAGATGATCTTAGCGGGAGGAAAATACTTAGAGATAAAAGCATCTTTGCACTTATTCCATGAATCAATACTATTTTTAGGCAAAGACGAAAACCAAGCTTCAGCGCGATCTCTAAGCGAAAAAGGAAATAGCTTCAATTTAACAATATCATTATCCACATCTTTCTTCTTTTGCATATCACACAAATCAACGAATCTATTTAGATGGGTAGCGGCATCTTCACTAGGAAGGTCGGAGAACGGATCTTTCATGACAAGATTCAGCAAAGCAGCATTAATTTCACAAGATTCAGCATCGGTAAGAGGAGCAATCGGAGTGCTAATAAACTCATTGTTGTTGGTATTGGTGAAGTCACACAATTTAGTATTATCTTGAGCCATCGTGACAAGCAAGAAAACTAACACACAAGCAAACAAAAAGCAAGCAAACAAAAAGAGGCAAATAGAGAGGGAGGATAGAGAGAGAGGGCGAATAAAATGGCAAGGGTGAAGTGGGGGAGAGGAAAACGAGAGGCAAATGGCAAATAATGTAATGCGGGAGATAAGGGTATGTGATGGGTACTTGGTATGTTGACTTTTGCGTAGGCCTCCCCGGCAACGGCGCCAGAAATCCTTCTTGCTACCTCTTGAGCACTGCGTTAGCATTCCCCGAAGAGGAAGGGATGATGCAGCAAAGTAGCGTAAGTATTTCCCTTAGTTTTTGAGAACCAAGGTATCAATCCAGCAGGAGGCTACGCGCGAGTCCCTCGCACCTGCACAAAACAAATAAATCCTCGCAACCAACGCAAATAGGGGTTGTCAATCCCTATAGGGCCACTTACGAGAGTGAGATCTGATAGATATGATAAGATCATATTTTTGGTATTTTTGTGATAAAAGATGCAAAGTAAAATAAAGGCAAAATAAATAGCAAAGGAAATAACTAAGTAGTAGAAGATCAATATGATAAAGATAGACCCAGGGGCCATAGGTTTCACTAGTGGCTTCTCTCGAGAGCATAAGTATTCTACGGTGGGTGAACAAATTACTGTTGAGCAATTGACAGAATTGAGCATAGTTATGAGAATATCTAGGTATGATCATGTATATAGGCATCACGTCCGAGACAAGTAGACCGACTCCTGCCTGCATCTACTACTATTACTCCACTCATCAAGCACTATCCAGCATGCATCTAGAGTATTAACTTAAAAACAGAGTAACGCCTTAAGCAAGATGACATGATGTAGAGGGATAGACTCATGCAATATGAAGAAAACCCCATCTTGTTATCCTCGATGGCAACAATACAATACGTGCCTTGCTGCCCTTACTGTCACCGGGAAAGGACACCGCAAGATTGAACCCAAAGCTAAGCACTTCTCCCATTGCAAGAAAGATCAATCTAGTAGGCCAAACCAAACTAATAATTCGAAGAGACTTGCAAAGATAACCAATCATACATAAAAGAATTTAGAGAAGATTCAAATATTATTCATAGATAGACTTGATCATAAACCCACAATTCATCGGTCTCAACAAACACACCGCAAAAAGAAGATTACATCGAATAGTTCTCCATAAGAGAGGGGGAGAACATTGTATTGAGATCCAAAAAGAGAGAAGAAGCCATCTAGCTACTAACTATGGACCCGTAGGTCTGAGGTAAACTACTCATACTTCATCGGAGAGGCTATGGTGTTGATGTAGAAGCCCTCCGTGATCGATGCCCCCTCCGGCGGAGCTCCGGAACAGGCCCCAAGATGGGATCTCGTGGATACAAAAAGTTACGGCGGTGGAATTAGGGTTTTGGCTCCATCGCTGGTCGTTTGGGGGTACGTGGATATATATAGGAGGAAGGAGTACATCGGTGGAGCAACAGGGGGCCCACGAGGATGGAGGGCGCGCCCCCTACCTCGTGGCCTCCTGTTTTATTTCTTGACGTAGGGTCCAAGTCTCTCTGGTCTTATTCGTTGAGAAAATCACGTTCCAGACGGTTTCATTCCATTTGGACTTCGTTTGATATTCCTTTTCTTCGAAACCCTAAAACAGGCAAAAAATAGCAATTCTGTGCTGGGCCTCTGGTTAATAGGTAAGTCCCAAAAATAATGTAAAAGTGGATAATAAAGCCCAATAATGTCCAAAACAGTAGATAGTTGTAGCGACCAGACCTCAAATGGTCCAATCTCTGTGCTCCGGTGTCATCCCTGGATCAGTAATGCTGACACCACACAGTACTCGGAGGATTTATAACAGAGTAGCAATCACACACTTATTACATCGAGTGTCGCAATAGAGAAATTATTACAATAAATATGGCTTAAGGCCATCTAATAACAATAACAGCGGAAGGCTTGGAAGATAAGTGAGTCCATCAACTCCAATGGCATCACTGAGTATAGAACCACGACCTAAAAACTCCTTAATCATCGTCTGAAAAGTCTGCAACATTAACGTTGCAGCCCGAAACGGGTCAGCACATGGAATATGCTGGCAAAGTAACACATAGAGAGTAATGGAATGAAACAGCTATACTATATGCATATTTGGCTGGTGGAAAGCTCTATGGTTACAGTTTTGCGTAAAGCCAATTTTTCCCTACTACAAAGGAATAAAATTTATTTAACTATCATGGTAGTTGTTAAACATTGAGAATGGTTGACAGCATCCTCAATCCCAATTAAACATCATCATTATCAAAACCCAACAAAATTAATTTAGAGTAACATGTTGAGATTCACACGATAATCCAGGTACTAGATACTCAAGATGTCCATAACCGGGGACACGGCTAATCATGATTAGTTTAATACACTCTGCAGAGGTTTGCGCACTTTTCCCCACAAGACTCGATTGCCTCCGTTTGGTTTCTCGCACTACATGGTGTTTGAGAAGACGGATGACCGAGACACAGTCTTTCAGAAGTGCTAGCACCTTACGATCGGGTAGACCGTACCACCTACATCCCCTACATCTGCTAGTCTACCCTGTAAGAGTTTGCACAACTTAATCAACTATGCTAGAGCCCATAATAGCTTGTGGCTGCACACGGAAGTTTCTAGTATGAATAATCTCATGATCCTTTTGAGCCTGGGTGGCGGTCCATAAAAAAATAGGCAAATCCTGGAATACCCAGGTACCTCAATCCACCCAGATGTGTGTTTAAGTTGCCACCTTAGATAAACCATTAATTAACAAACTCACATCTGTCATGGATATCACTCACCCAATCCACGTCTACTAGCATAGCATGGCATAATAGGCAAAGGTAGAAGTAACTCCCAAGGGTTTGATAATATAACAGGTGATAGGTACTACCTCATCTACTTCCCATCCCACAATTTAATTAGATCCTAATCATGCAATGTTTGAGGATTGAACTAATGCAATAAAACTAGGTAGTAGAAAAGGTATGATCAAAGTGTTACTTGCCTTGCTGATGATCCATGAAACCTAGCGATTCGAAGTAACAGGCGGCGCACTCCGGGTATTCTATTGCAGACAAACGAACAAGCATACAATAAGCACTCATCTAATGCACAGGTAAAAGTCAAATAAGAGATCTAACCAGAAAGTTCAACTTAAGAACTTCGGTTTGCAAAAAGAATCAAATCGAACGAAGCAACGAAAGTCAAACGGCGAAAGAAAACAACTTCATTCTACTAATCTGGATCTAAGTCAAATTTTACAGTAGCAAAAACTTGTTTAAGTTGGTTAAACGGATAGAGGGTTTCGAGACGAAACTCCAGGCGCTTGAATTGCCTGATTCCGATAAACGAGCGAAAAGTTATACTAAAACGAAAATCGGATCAGAAATCGTGATCAAAAAATCGTGGATTTAATCCGAGAAAAAGAAAGAAACTACGAACGTTCGCTAGAACGAACGGACGAACGCTCGCTAAAAAAAATAAACCGGAAAAACCGATCTATTAGAAAAAACCGAAACTAAACTAAAAAAACGAAAACTAAAAAAACTGACGAAAACCGATCGGTTTTAAAAAAACGGCGGCGCGGATGACGAGGTGAACATCGGGCGGCGTGCGGCGAGGCGGCGGCGTCGGCAGTGGCGGGGCGGCGGCGCGGC
>NC_041392.1:469086950-469107985 GCF_002162155.2 Triticum dicoccoides | reverse complement strand
GCGGCGCGGCGGGCGGCGGCGGCGGCGCTGGCGGCGGCGGGCGGCGGCGGGCGGCGGCACTGGCGGCGGAGGCGCGGGGTTCGAGGGGCGGCGGGCTAGGGTTTGGCTCGGGGGCTGGGCTGCCCCGGCTTTTAAAGCCTGCCGGGCCAGAGTCCCAGGCGGACACGGCCCGGTTAGGTCGGTGCGCGTTTTTTTAATAAGTACGCGTGGAAGAAAAATAAAAAGAAATACTAAGCGGACTCCAAAAATTCCGAAATAAATTTTGTCGGGCTTCTAAAATCAAGCCGCACAAGGTGAACATTTATTTGGGGCATAAATGCAATTTTGAAAAACACACATTTTTCCTAAATTCAAATAAAATAACGAAAAACTCCGAAATAAAATCTTATTTGATTTTATTATTAAATCCTCAATATTTCTTTATTTTGGGAAAGTCATTTTATTCCCTCTCTCATATTTTTGTAATAGAAATAATTGATGATAAAATAATAAAAATCAAATGATCCTATTCTCAAAATTTGAGAAAACTCAAATATGAAAATAATGAATTCCCCAACTCTCTCCGTGGGTCCTTGAGTTGCGTAGAAATTTCTAGGATCAACCAAAAGCAAAATAAAATATGATATGCATTGATGATCTAATGTATAACATTCCAAATTGAGAATTTGGGATGTTACAATAGTATAGCATGGAGCAATCAAAAATTATAGATACGTTGGAGACGTATCAGGGGGCACCCTAGAACACACAAGATCAATTGTCTTAGCCGTATGTGGTGCCCCCCCCCTCCACAGTTACACACCTCGGTCATATTGTCATAGTGCTTAGGCGAAGCCCTGTGCCGGTAACTTCATCATCACCGTCGCCACGCCGTCGTGCTGACGGAACTCTCCCTCGTCCTCAACTGGATCAAGAGATCTAGGGACGTCATCGAGCTGAACGTGTGCTGAACGCCGAGGTGTTGTACGTTCGGTACTTGGATTTGTTGGATTGCAAAGACGTTCGACTACATCAACCGCGTTACTAAACGCTTCCGCTTTCGGTCTACGAGGGTGCATGGACACACTCTCCCCGCTCGTTGCTATGCATCTCCTAGATAGATCTTGCGTGATCGTAGGAATTTTTTTTGAAATACTGCGTTCCCCAACATGCACATCATAATAAGCCTTGCAAGAAATGTGACTAATGAGTTAGTTGCGGGATGATGCATTACGAGATTGAACTAGGAAGATACCGACAATTGAATCTCGGGCAAGTAACATACCAATGACAAAGGGAATAACGTATGTTGTCATAATGGTTCGACCGATAAAGATCTTCGTAGAATATGTAGGAGCCAATATGAGAATCCAGGTTCCACTATTGGTTATTGACCAGAGAAGTGTCTCGGTCATGTCTACATAGTTCTCGAACTAGTAGGGTCCGCACGCTTAACGTTCGATGACGATTTTGTATTATGTGAGTTATGTGATTTGGTGACCGAATGTTGTTCGGAGTCCCGAATGAGATCACGGACATGACGAGGAGTCTCGAAATGGTCGAGAGGTAAAGATTGATATATAGGATAATGGTATTCAGACATCGGAAGTGTTCCGGGTACATATCGGGTCACTAGAAGGGGTTCAGGGCACCCCCGGCAAAAGATATGGGCCTTATGGGCCAAGAGGGGAAACGCACCAGTCACAAAGGGGATGGTGCGCCCCCCCCCCCATATGGGATGGCCAAATTGGAGTAGAAAATGGGAAGGAGGAAAGGAAAATGGGAATAGGATTCCCCCTTTCCCCTCTTCCCTTCCTACTCCGAATAGGAATAGGAAAGGGGGGAGGCCGAATTAGGAGGACCCCAAGTAGGATTCCTCCTACTTGGGGTGCCCCCTTGGCTACCTCTCCTCCCCTCGAACCTATATATATGAGGGGGGGCACCGCTAGAACACACATCAATTGTTCCAAGCCGTGTGTGGCGTCCCCCTCCACATACGCCTCCGGTCATATTCACGCAGTGGTTAGGTGAAGCCCTGTGTGGATCACTTCACCATCACCGTCACCATGTCATCGTGCTGATGGAACTCTCCCTCGACACTTTGCTGGATCAAGAGTTCGAGGGACGTCATTGAACTGAACATGTGCAGAACTCGGAGGTGTCGTACGTTCGGTGCTTGATCGGCCGGAACAAGAAGAAGTTTGACTACATTGACCGCGTTAACAAACGCTTCCGCTTTCTATCTACGAGGGTACGTGGACACAATCCCCCCTCTCATTGATATGCATCTCCTAGATAGATCTTGCGTGAGTGTAGGATTTTTTTTGAAATTGCATGCTACGTTCCCTAACAGTGGCATCCGAGCCAGGTATATGCATAAATGATATGCACGAGTAGAACACAAAGAGCTGTGGGTAGTGATAGTCATACTGCTTACCACCAACGTCTTATTTTGATTTGGCGGTATTGTTGGATGAGGCGGCCCGGACCAACTTTACATGACCACGTTCATGAGACCGGTTCCACCGACAGACATGCAACTAGTTTTGCATAAAGGTGGCTGGCCGGTGTCTGTTTCTCCAACTTTAGTTGAATCGAATTTGACTACGACCGGTCCTTGTTGAAGGTTAAAACAACAAACTTGATGAAACACCGTTGTGGTTTTGATGCGTAGGTAAGAACGGTTCTTACTAGAAGCCCGTAGCAGCCACGTAAAACTTGCAACAACAAAGTAGAGGACGTCTAACTTGTTTTTGCGGGGCATGTTGTGATGTGATATGGTCAAGACATGATGTGATATACATTGTTGTATGAGATGATCATGTTTTGTAGAAGTTATCGGCAACTGGCAGGAGCCTTATGGTTGTCGCATTATTGTATGAAATGCAAATGCCATGTAATTGCTTTACTTTATCACTATGCGTTAGCGATAGTTGTAAAAGCAATAGTTAGCGAGACGACCACGACGCTACGATGGAGATCAAGGTGTCAAGTCGGTGACGATGGAGATCATGACAGTGAGTTGGAGATGGAGATCGAAGGCACAAGATGATGATGGCCATATCATGTCACATATATTGATTGCATGTGATGTTTATCTTTTATGCATCTTATTTTGCTTAGTACGGCGGTAGCATTATAAGATTATCCCTTACTAAAATTTCAAGGTATAAGTTTTCTCCCTGAGTATGCACCGTTGCGACAGTTCGTCGTTCCGAGACACCTCGTGATGATCAGGTGTGATAAGCTCTATGTTCACATACAACGGGTGCAAGACAGTTTTGCACATGCGGAACACTCGGGTTAAACTTGACGAGCCTAGCATGTACAAAGATGGCCTCGGAACACTAGAGACCGAAAGGTCGAACGTGAATCATATAGTAGATAACATAGAGATGTTCACCATTGAAAACTACTCCATCTCACGTGATGATCGGACATGGTTTAGTTGATATGGATCACGTGATCATTTAGATGACTCGAGGGATGTCTATCTAAGTGGGAGTTCTTAAGTAATATGATTAATTGAACTTAATTTATCATGAACTTAGTCCTGATAGTATTTGCATATCTATGTTGTAGATCAATAGCTTGCGATGTAGCTCCCCGTTTATTTTTGATATGTTCCTAGAGAAAAATAAGTTGAAAGATGATAGTAGCAATGATGCGGACTAGATCCATGATCTGAGGATTATCCTTATTGCTGCAAATAAGAATTATGTCCTTGATGCACCGCTAGGTGACGGACCTATTGCAGGAGTAGATGCAGACGTTATGAACGTTTGGCAAGCTCGGTGTGATGACTACTTGATAGTTTAGTGCGTCATGCTTTACAGCTTAGAACCGGGACTTCAAAAATGTTTCGACCGCCATGGAGCATATAAGATGTTCCAAGAGCTGAAATTGGTATTTCAAACTCATTCCCGAGTCGAGAGGTATGAGACCTCTAACAAGTACTTTGCCTGCAAGATGGAGGAGAATAGCTCAACCAGTGAGCATGTGCTCAGAATGTCTGAGTACTACAATCGCTTGAATCAAGTAGGAGTTAATCTTCCAGATAAGATAGTGATTGACAGAGTTCTCTAGTCACTATCACAAAGTTACTGGAACTTCGTGATGAACTATAATATGCAAGGGATGACAAAAACGATTCCCGAGTTCTTCGTGATGCTAAAATCGGCGAAGGTAGAAACCAAGAAAGAGCATCAAGTGTTGATGGTTAATAAGACCACTAGTTTTAAGAAAAGGGGCAAAGGAAAAGAAAGGGAACTTCAAGAAGAATGGCAAGCAAGTTGCCACTCCCGTGAATAAACCCAAAGCTAGACCTAAGCCTGAAACTGAGTGCTTCTACTGCAAAGGGAATGGTCACTGGAAGCGGAACTACCCCAAATACTTGGCGGATAAGAAGGATGGCAAAGTGAACAAAGGTATATTTGATATACATGTTATTGATGTGTACTTTACTAGTGTTCATAGTAACCCCAGGGTATTTGATACCGGTTCAGTTGCTAATATTAGTAACTCGAAACAGGAATTGCAAAATGAGGAGAGACTAGTTAAGGGCGAGGTGACGATGTGTGTTGGAAGTGATTTCAAGGTTGATAAGATCACCATCGCACACTCCCTCTACCTTCGAGATTAGTGTTGGACCAAAATAAATGTTATTTGGTGTGTGCGTTCAGCATGAATATGATTGGATCATGTTTATTGTAATACGGTTATTCATTTAAGTCAGAGAATAATTGGTGTTCTGTTTACATGAATAAAACCTTCTATGGTCATACACCAATGTAAATGGTTTATTGAATCTTGATTGTAGTGATACACATATTCATAATATTGATGCCAAAAGATGCAAAGTTTATAATGATAGTGCAACATATTTGTGGCACTGCCGTTTAGGTCATATTGGTGTAAAGCGCATGAAGAAACTCCATAAAGATGGATTTTTGGAATCACTTGATTATGAATCATTTGATACTTGTGAACCATGCCTCATGGGCAAGATGACTAAAACTCCGTTCTCCGGAACAATGGAGCGAGCCACTGACTTATTGGAAATTATACATACCGATGTATGTGGTCCGATGAGTGTTGAGACTCACGGCGGGTATCATTATTTTCTAACCTTCACAGATGATTTGAGCAGATATGGTTATATCTACTTGATGAAATACAAGTCTGAAACATTTGAAAAGTTCAAAGAATTTCAGAGTGAAGTGGAGAATCATCGTAACAAGAAAATAAAGTTTCTACGATCTGATCGCGGAGGCAAATATTTGAGTTACGAGTTTGTCCTTCGTAACCGTACTTTATTAGATATAGTGCGATCTATGATGTCTCTTACTGATTTACCACTATCGTTTTGGGGTTATGAAGTAGAAACAGTTGCATTCACGTTAAATAGGGCACCTTATAAATCCGTTGAGACGACACCGTATGAACTATGGTTTGGCAAGAAACCTAAGCTGTCGTTTCTTAAAGTTTGGAGTTGCGACGCTTATGTGAAAAAGTTTCAGCCTGATAAGCTCGAACCCAAATCGGAGAAGTGTGTCTTCATAGGATACCCAAAAGAAATTGTTGGGTACACCTTCTACCACAGATCCGAAGGCAAAATCTTTGTTGCTAAGAATGGATCCTTTCTAGAGAAGGAGTTTCTCTCGAAAGAAGTGAGTGGGGGGAAAGTAAAACTTGATGAGTAATTGTACCTTGTCTCGAATTGGAAAGTAGCTCATCACAGAAAACCGTTCCCGTGATGCCTACACCAACTAGAGAGGAAGTTAATGATAATGATCATGAAACTTCAGATCAAGTTACTACCGAACCTCGTAGGTCAACAAGAGCATGTTCCGCACCAGAATGGTACGGTAATCCTATCCTGGAAGTCATGTTATTAGACCATGACGAACCTACAAACTATGAGGAAGCGATGATGAGCCCAGATTCCGATAAATGGCTTAAGGCCATGAAATCTGAGATAGCATCCATGTATGAGAACAAAGTATGGACTTTGATTGACTTGCCCGATGATCGGTGAGCCATTGAGAATAAATGGATCTTCAAGAGGAAGACGGACGTTGATAGTAGTGTTACTATCTACAAAACTCGAATTGTCGCAAAAGGTTTTTGACAAGTTCAAGGTGTTAACTATGATGAGATTTTCTCACTCGTATCGATGCTTAAAGTCTGTCTGAATCATTTTAGCAATTGCTGCATTTTATGAAATCTGGCAAATGGACGTCAAAACTGCATTCCTTAATGGATTTATTAAAGAAGAGTTGTATATGATGCAACCAAAGGGTTTTCTCAATTCTAAAGATGCTAACAAAGTGTGCAAGCTCCAACGAACCATCTATGGACTGGTGCAAGCATCTCGGAGTTGGAATATATGCTTTGATGAGTTGATCCATATAGTTTTATACAGACTTGCGGTGAAGTCTGTATTTACAAGAAAGTGAGTGGGAGCACTACAGCCTTTCTGATAAGTATATGTGAATGACATATTGTTGATCGAAAATGATGTAGAATTTTCTGGAAAGCATAAAGGAGCGTTTGAAAGGAGTTTTTCAAAGAAAGACCTCGGTGAAGCTACTTACATATTGGG
The DNA here is from genome assembly GCF_002162155.2 of Triticum dicoccoides. Classification (NCBI taxonomy): domain Eukaryota; kingdom Viridiplantae; phylum Streptophyta; class Magnoliopsida; order Poales; family Poaceae; genus Triticum; species Triticum dicoccoides. Next base: position 469,101,402 of record NC_041392.1, on the reverse strand, counting down.
CATCAAGATCTATAAAGATAGATCAAGACACTTGATAAGACTTTCTATGAGTACATACCTTGATAAGATTTTGAAGGAGTTCAAAATGGATCAGACAAAGGAGTTCTTGCCTGAGTTGTAAGGTATGAAGTTGAGTAAGACTCAAAACCCGACCACGGCAGAAGATAGAGAGAGAATGAAAGTCATTCCCTATGCCTCATCCATAGGTTCTATAAAGTATGAATGTTGTATACAAGACCTATTGTGTACCTTGTCATGAGTTTGGCAAAGGGGTACAATAGTGATTCAGGAGTAGATCACTGAACAGCGGTCAAAATTATCCTTAGAGGACTAAGGAAATATTTCTTGGTTAGGGAGGTGATAAAGAGTTCATCTTAAAGAGTTATATCGATGCAAGCTTTTTAACATCAATCTGGATGACTCTGAGTCTCAATCTGGATACATACTGAAAGTGAGAGAAATTAGCTAGAGTAGCTCCATGCATAGCATTGTAGACATTGAAATTTCCAAAATACCTACGTCCTTAACACGAATCTAAGAAAACAAAAACAGGGAGCACAACTTGCTAAAGATGTTGCACGCCACGCATCTTCACTGAAGAAATCTTGGTTGTAGAAGCAAAGCAAGGCACAACCGGCCTTCATAGGGGAATTGTGATCTAGAAAGCCCCTTGGGGTTGGAGGGATCTCAGCACCTTCCTTCTCTAGCACCGAAGGGAGACCCTACCCTCTCGCCTTGGATCAAAAGGCACCGCTCCGTCAAGGTGAGAGATGCTCACCCGAGAGCTAGAAGAATGCGAGCCTTGAAACCCAAATTAGCCACTGAACAACCACCTAGATTGTTGGTGTGGCTCCTTATGCACTGATTGCTTTGTGTAATACGAAATGAATACTACAAGGAGAAATACTCAACATGTGATATATACTGCTTACGGTATGAATACAACACGAATCTCAGAGAAATGAGGGATGAGATATAGACCTTGCGTAGCACCATGTCACCTACATTTTCGAACACATGGATATCTTGCTCTCTTTCTAGTTTTTATTTTATAAGACCCCCGTAAGCATAAAGAATGGAAGTTGAAAACGGCATTACCCCATCTACTAGTACCAGATTAATCAAAACAATGTCATAAAAGATTCTTCACGTACGAACAAATGTTTTCAAGACAGTTGCAGCCTGCAGGTGCATATCCTGAATTCAACAACAAATAAAAATCCATTGTGCGACAAATAGTACTACATGTAGGGATGTAAATGGTGCGTCGTTTAAACCGGTTTAAGCCTATTTATCGGTCTAACAGTTTGAGAAAGTTGTTTTTCTCGGAAAAATAAACTATCGAGCTAACTAAGCGAGCCTTGCGGCGCCTATTTATCGCATCATTTACATCCTTCCACGCACTTATCCCGAGTTGACTGTCACACCCTCGATGCAACTATAGCTCCCACGTGTCGAGGCACGACTTAGAGACATAATCGCATTGAAGGCATATGTCGCAAGGTAGGCAATCTTCACAAACATCCCATGTAATATAATAATAAAAGGGGAGATAACATAGTTGGCTTACACTCGCCACGTCAATCAAGTACATAAATAACATTACATCAACCAAACACTCATGGCCCGACTACGGCACCAAAATAAAAGAGAACCCAACATGCGACAACGGTCCCGTTCACCCCCAACTGGGCACCACTACTGATCATCGGGAAAGGAAACATAGTATCATTGAGAGTCCTCGTCGAACTCCCACTTGAGCTCATACGCGTCTCCTGGAGCGGAATCATCAGGCCCTGCATCTGGTGTAATAGTAATCTGTGAGCCACAGGGACTCAGCAATCTCGCACCCTCGCGATCAAGACTATTTAAGCTTATAGGTAAGGCAAGGTAAATATATGTGGAGCTGCAGCAAGCGACTAGCAAGGATGGTGGCTAACTTATTCGCAAAAGAGAGCGAGAAGAGGAGGCAAAGCACGAGCGAGAAACTAGAGAGCAACCTGCGCAAACATTACTCCAACACCGTGTCCACTTCCCGGACTCCGCCGACAAGAGGCCATCACGGTAACACGCTCAGTTGATTCATTTTAATTAAGTTAAGGTTCAAGTTATCTACAACCGGACATTAACAAATTCCCATCTGCCCATAACCGCGGGCACGGCTTTCGAAAGTTCAGTCCCTGCAGGGGAGTCCCAACTTAGCCCATGACAAGCTCTCACGGTCAACGAAGGAATAGACCTCCTCCCAAGACGTTCCGATCAGACTCGGTATCTCGGTTACTCAAGACACTTCGATAGGTTAAAACAAGACCAGCAACACCGCCCGAATGTGCCGACAAATCCCGATAGGAGCTGCACATATCTCGTTCTCAGGGCACACTCAGATAGGTCAAGCTACGAGTAAAACCAACCCTCAAGTTTCCCCGAGGTGGCCCCGCAGGCTGCCCGGTTCAGACCAACACTCAGAGGGAGCACTGGCCCGGGGGGGTTAAAATAAGATGACCCTTGGGCTCCAGTAACCCAAGGGAAAAAGAGGCTAGGTGGCGAATGGTAAAACCAAGGTTGGGCATTGCTGGAAAAGCTTTAATCAAGGCGAACTATCAAGGGGTTCCCATTATAACCCAACCGCGTAAGGAACGCAAAATCCGGGAACATAACACCGATATGACGGAAACTAGGGAGGCAAGAGTGGAACAAAACACTAGGCGAGAGGCCGAGCCTTCCACCCTTTACCAAGTATATAGATGCATTAAGATAACAAGATAATATAATGATATCCCAACAAGTAAATAAATGTTCCAACAAGGAACGGCCTTCAATCTTCACCTGCAACTAGCAACGCTATAAGAGGGGCTGAGCAAAGCGGTAACATAGCCAATCAATGGTTTGCTAGGACAGGTGGGTTAGAGGTTTGACATGGCAATTTGGGAGGCTTGCAAGCAAGTGGTAGGCATCGTAGCATTGGCATAGCAAAAGAGCGAGCAAACTAGCATAGCAAAGATAGTAGTGATTTCAAGGGTATGATCATCTTGCCTGCACAGTTGTCAGAGTTGACTGGATCCTCAAAAGCAAACTCAAGGGGCTCCTCGTTAGTGAACTCGTCTCCCAGCTCTACCCAAACAAGACAAACAAGCAACAAGGATACAATCAACCACGTGCAAGACCAAGCAATATGACGCAATGATGATATGCTATGCGGAATGCGATGCGGGATGCAAAATGCAAGATATGACAGGAAATGCATGAATCTGGACTCAACTTGGAAATCCAAGTGTGCCACTGGAAAGATGAGACGAAATCGCTTGAAAATGATATAAAGACCGCCGGAATCGGAGTTGCGGTTTGGAAATGGCAAGCGATTTAAATATGACATCGGCCTGCGATTTACAGCAAGTAGCCAACTAAATGCAATGAGATGAACATGCTACAGCAACCAAACATGACAACAAAATACATGGCAGGGATGCACACAAGATGCTTAACAAAAGTCTAGCACTGAGCTACGGCCAATTCATCCATTAACAGGTTCAAACAAGCATGGCAAAAATGCATATGTCAAACAGATCTCAGACTTAGTGAAACCAACACTTGTCTGGAATTTCAGATCAGGTAGCCCTCTTCGGAACAACAAAACTACATGCTACAGGACCTGAACATGGCAAAGTAAAGCATGACATGGAGCTACTCAAAGAGCTTAACAAAAGTCCCTTAGTGACCTTGAGCCAAAATGGATCAGAAAATACAATTGCAAGCATATGAACATAGCAAAAACATAATCAGTTTTCATACTTAGTGAAAACTGGAGCAAGCTGAAATATAACTCAAGTAGGCATGTTTACGAGCTCGATGCACTCACTACGGTGCAAGTCATGGAAAGACAAGCATACATCTATCAAGAAGGCACAAAATGCAAGCTATACATGGCAAGAACAATAGCATAGAATGCATGGATCAACTACAACATCCCCGGCAAAATTGCAAACAAGTTGACAATCTGCCCAGATTCACAAAGTAGCAAAAGTAGAGCTCGATTGACTCAAGCTAGGGTGCTCCATAATTGCAAACAAAGACATGGATGGATAGAGCACTACAATATTAAAAAAACATCCTTACTGATCATCCTCAAAAGAGGTACGGATCACTAGGAAACAACAAGAACATATGGCATCATGAGATAAACAGCTCCAGGACTTGGTGAAATTACTAAGTCCCTGAAAACAGAATTAGCAAGTGCACCACTTTGCAAGCTTGCACAAGTCACCACACACATCACAAAAATACATGGGTTGCACCTCTGGAAAGATGACAAAACCCTTAACAAAACACATGTAGAGCGTCAGGGCATATCATGCACACATTAATCATGGCAAAAATGACAAAAACCTAAATGGAGTAGCAGATCTGACAATTAACTCAAGTAGCCCTCTTCTAACAGCATTTCGGGCATCAAGATGAACTCAAATAAAAATGATGCAATGGAACGAAATGATGTACTCTCTTAGGCGAACATTTTGATATGCTATATGCATGAATCGGAGCTACGAATGCAAAGTTACGAGGCTATGAAGAAAGGCACATGGATCTAGAATTCTGGGACTTAGACAAAAAATCAACCTCTAGGGTTACTGTTCACGGATCTGGATCGGATCTCGCGAAGGCACTGTAGCACGGCGGCACGGAAGCCGAGGGACGACGGCGCCGGAGTTGGAGGTCGCCGGCGAGGTGGAAGCGGCGCGAGGCGGTGGTCGGAGGGCGCGGTGGAGGCGCCGCGGGGCGGCGGTCGGAGGCGGTCGGGGTGGCGCGGCCGCGGCGGCGAGGTGGCGGTCAGGGCGGCCGGCGACGACGAAGAACGGCGGCAGTGGCGAGCTCCCGCGGCGGAGGCGGCGGAGCGCGGCCGGCTCGGGAGGAGAAGGGCACGGGGCGCGCAGCTCCTCTGGCCCGTGCGCGGGCGCGGGCGGGCCGGCCACGGGCCGCGGCGGGCTCCGGCGGCGGCGGTGGAGAGAGAGGGAGGAGGCGAATGGGAGGCTGCCACGTGGCGGCGGACACGGCGGCGGACACGTCCGTCGGCAGGGAAAGTGTCCGGCGGTGCGCGAGGTGGATTTTAGGGTTTCGGACGAGGGGGGATCCGGATTTCGGGGAAGGGGTCTTTAAATAGGCATAGAGGGAGCTAGGAGAGTCCAAATGAGGTGCGGTTTTCGGCCACGCGATCGTGATCGAACGCTCTAGATGATGGAGCAGAGTTAGGTGGGTTTTGGGCCAAATTGGAGGGGTGTTGGGCTGCAACACACACGGGGCCTTTTCGGTCCCTCGGTTAACCGTTGGAGTATCAAATGAAGTCCAAATGGTACGAAACTTGACAGGCGGTCTACCGGTAGTAAACCAAGGCCACTTGGCAAGTCTCGGTCCAATCCGGAAATGTTTAATCCCCACACACGAAAGAAAGGTAGAAATGACCACCGGAGGAGAACGAAGCGCCGGAATGCAAAACGGACAACGGGGAAAATGCTCGAATGCATGAGATGAACACATATGCAAATGCAATGCACATGATGACATGATATGAGATGCATGACAACGATAACAACACACGGAGACAAAAACCCGAACCCGAGAAAATAAATTAACTTAACACCGGAAACGGCAAGAGTTGGAGTACAAATTGGAAAAGTTACATCCGGGGTGTTACAACACTCCACCACTATGAAAGGATCTCGTCCCAAGATCTAGGACTGAAAGAACGCCGGGTACTCAGAACGGAGGTGATCCTCGCGTTCCCAGGTAGCTTCACGGTCGGAATGGTGTGACCACTTGACTTTGAGAAATTTAATTGACTTGTTGTGAGTCTTGCGTTCAGTCTCTTCAAGAATAGCAAGTGGGTGCTCACGATAAGAGAGATCTTCTTGGAGCTCAATGTCCTCGAAGTTGACGGTGCGGTCAGGAGTCTTGAAGCACTTTCGGAGCTGAGAAACATGGAACACGTCATGAACATTTGCAAAGTTTGAAGGAAGCTCGAGTTGATAGGCGAGGTCGCCTCTCTTGCTGACGATCTTGAAAGGTCCCACGTATCTAGGGGCAAGCTTCCCTTTGATACCGAAGCAACGAGTACCTTTCATAGGAGAGACGCAGAGGTAAACATGATCTCCGATCTCGAAAGCCAAATCATGGTGCTTACTATCATAGTAGCTCTTCTGGCGGGATTGGGCTGCTTTGAGGTTATCTCGAATGACTTTCACATTTCTTCTGCCTCTGTGATTAAGTCATTACCCAAAAGCTGACGTTCACCAGTTTCAGACCAGTTGAGAGGGGTACGGCACTTCCTGCCATACAGAATTTCAAATGGGGCCTTGCCCGAACTTGCTTGAAAACTGTTGTTGTAGGAGAATTCAGCATAAGGAAGACAATCCTCCCACTTCATGCCGAAAGAGATCACACAAGCCCTGAGCATATCTTCAAGAATCTGGTTGACACGCTCGACTTGACCGCTAGTTTGAGGATGGAAAGCTGTGCTGAAGCGGATGTTGGTGCCCATGGCCTTCTGAAAAGAATCCCAAAACTTGGATGTAAAGATGCTGCCACGGTCTGAAGAGATCACTTGAGGAATACCGTGCAGAGAGACAATTCGAGAGGTATAGAGTTCCGCCAATTGAGCTGCAGTGATCGACTCTTTGATAGGCAGAAAGTGAGCCACTTTGGTGAGTTTGTCGATGACAACGAATATAGCATCATTGCCACGCTTGGACTTTGGAAACCCAGTCACGAAGTTCATCTCAATGTGGTCAAACTTCCATTCTGGAATGGCAAGAGGTTGGAGGAGACCTGCTGGCCTTTGGTGTTCTGCCTTCACTCTTCTGCAGACATCACATTCATTCACGAATTGAGCGATCTCGCGCTTCATTCGAGTCCACCAATAAGCTTGCTTAAGGTCCTGATACATCTTCGTGCTCCCAGGGTGGATGGAGAGGAGAGAATTGTGAGCCTCGTTCATGATCACTTTACGGAGGTCACCTTTGGGTACAACAATACGATTCTCGAAGAAAAGAGTGTCCTTGTCATCAAGGCGGTAGCACTTGTACTTGGGTTGACTCTTGGCAATCCCAATCTTCACCTTTTTCATCATGGCATCAAGAAGCTGGGCTTGGCGAATCTGGTCTTCTAAGGTAGGAGAGACTTGAAGGTTGGCGAGGAAACCTTGAGGAAAAACTTGCAGATTAAGTTTGCGGAAAGCTTCACAAAGCTCGGGTTGATAAGGCTTGAGAATCAGACTATTGCAGTAAGCTTTCCTGCTCAATGCATCAGCAATCACATTGACCTTGCCTGGAGTATACTCGATACTCGGATTATACTCTTGAATCATTTCGACCCATCGAGTTTGCCTGAGGTTGAGATTAGGCTGAGTGAAGATGTACTTGAGACTCTTGTGATTAGTGAAAATGTCCACTTTTCTTCCCAATAGAAGATGTCTCCAAGTTAAAAGAGTATGCACAACTGCCGCCAACTTGAGATCATGAGTGGGGTAGTTCTTCTCATTAGGCTTCAACTAGCGAGATGTATAAGAAACAACTTTCTTCTCTTGCATCAATACTGCGCCAAGACCTTGGAGAGAGGCATCACAAAAGACCTCGTACGGCTTGGATTCATCAGGCAGAGTCAGAACTGGAGCAGTGATCAATTTTTCTTTCAAAGTGTTAAAAGCAATGTCACACTCCGGAGACCAAACGTACTTGACGTGCTTTTGGAGAAGATTAGAGAGAGGCTTCACGATCTTAGAAAAGTTTTCAACGAATCTTCGGCAATAGCTTGCGAGGCCGAGGAAGCTACGGAGTTGCTTCACGTTCTAAGGAGGTTCCCAATTCACAATTGCAGACACCTTCTCAGGATTCACGGCAATGCCCTTGGCAGAGATGATATGACCAAGATAAAGAACCTCATCAAGCCAAAATTCACACTTGGAGAACTTGGCGTAGAACTTGTGTTCTCTGAGCTTATCAAGAACCAAACGCAAGTGCTTGGCATGATCTTCCTTGTTCTTGGAGAAAACCAGAATGTCGTCGAGATAGACCAAAACGAAGTCATTGGTGTAGGCATTGAAGATGAAGTTCATCATGCGAGAGAACGCCGGAGGAGCGTTGACGAGACCAAAAGACATGACAGTGTATTCATATGAACCAAAGCTTGTCCTAAAAGCCGTCTTGGGAATATCTTGCTCACGGATTCGAATCTGATGATAACCCATACGGAGATCAAGCTTGGAGAATACTCGAGCACCTTTGAGTTGTTCGAACAGCTCATTGATGTTGGGAAGTGGGTATTTGTTCTTGATGGTCTTCTTGTTCACTGGACAGTAATCAACACAAAGTCGGTCCGTTCCATCCTTCTTCTTCTTCACAAAAAGAACACCACAACCCCACGGAGAAGCACTAGGCTGGATGAGACCCATTTTTTCTTGAATATCGAGTTGCTTCTTCAGCTCCTTCAACTCTTCAGGTCCGAGCTTGTAAGGACGTTTGCACACAGGTTCTGTGCCAGGCTCAAGATCAATAATGAATTCAACTGGCCGGTGCGGAGGCATTCCTGGAAGCTCTTCTGGAAAGACGTCTTGATATTCGCAAATGACTGGAATTTGAGAGATAGCATCCAATTCACCCTTCTCATTGAGAGAAAATAGACGGATGGTATCATCACGAGCGGCAAACACAATTACATCCTCAGACGAATGAGTCAATTGAATCTGCCTGGCTGCACAATCAAGTTGAGCCTTGTGCTTAGAAATCCAATCCATTCCGAGAATAAGATCAATATCCGAGTTACCAAGAACCATTGGGGAAGAAAGGAACTTGTAGTCACCCAAGGTGATAGTAACATCTGGCACCTCCAGACTTGCACTCAAACGTTTGCCAGGAGAAACGATATCCATTTGTTTACCCAAATGAGAAGAAACAAACTCATGCTTGGTAAAAAATGGCTTTGACATGGAACAATGCGATGCACCCGTGTCAAAAAGAACTCTTGCAGGAATATCATTAACAGGAAGGTTACCCATGATGACATCTGAAGAATCTTCTGCCTGAGCTGCATTCATCAAATTGACCTTGGCGTGCTTGGGGTTATGCTTGACCACAGTTGTACTTGCCGATCTGACAGGAGGAGGAGGAGGAGGAAGACGCCTCTGGTTGAAACACTTGTTGGCATAGTGACCCTTCTGTTGGCACTTGTTGCATGTGACCTCTGAAAGCGGGCGGTGATACGGAGCACTCGATCTTAGAGCTTGAGACGAAGTCTTGTTCTGAAAGCCAGGGTTGGGTGGGTGGGAAGAACCAATGCCTCCTTTACTCTTCTGCTGATACGGCTGACGAAATGGAGGAGGAGGAAGCCAATACTTCTGCTGCTTGGCCACTTGAGTAGAGGAAGAAGGAGTAACGTCTCTGACTCGCTTCTTGGAAGCATCACACCTCAACTGAGCAGCCTCTTGCCTCAGTGCCATGTTGTAGAACTCATCGTACCTCAAGGGCTCGAAGAGAACAAGAGCTAGCTGAATTTCTTCTCTGAGACCACCCCTGAACTGGTATATCATGCTCTTCTCATCAGGGACGTCCTGCTTGGCAAAGCGGGCGAGCTTCTGGAACAACTTGTTGTAGTCATAGACAGACAAAGAGCCTTGCTTCAGATTGCGGAATTCCTCACGCTTGCTTTCAACCACGCTCTGAGGAATATGATGAGCTCAGAAATCTCGACGGAAATCATCCCAAGTGATAACACGTCCACCTCTGGAATCCTTGTACTGCTGGAACCATTCTGCAGCTTGATCTTTGAGTTGGAAGGAAGCGAACTTAACAAAGTCCTCAGGCCTGACGTTACTACACTCGAAATGCTTACACAGATCCACAAGCCAATCGTCAGCATCGGTTGCCTCAACACAATTGCTAAAAGTCTTTGGCCCGTTAGCAAGGAACTGGTTGAGTGTAGCAAAGTGATTCTGATTGCTTCCTTGATTCCCTTGGTTGCCTTGATTGCGCTCTTGAAGAATTTGCATGATCAACTGTGTGTTTGCATTGGTTGCGGCCATCACAGCTTGCCATGCCTCCGGAGGAGGTGGAGGTGGTGGCGGATCAGGATTCGGAGTCGTGCGCGTTGGAGGAGCCATCCTAAAGAGGTTGACCACCATTAGCACATTGACAGACAAATATTGAAGCTGAATCCAACAGAATGAAAATTGCAACATATAGTCTTCACATCCGAACAAAATGAATGAATGCATTCCTCTTGAAATGGTCACATATCCATAAATTGAGAAGCCACGTAAAATTAAGGTAGAGAAATAAATCAACAAGGTACGGATCAAGAACGAATAATCGGTAAGAAATCCCAATCTCAAACCAATATCCGTGGAAGAAGAACTAGAGCTACTAGAATTCTCACCTATGAAACTCCCGAACCTTTCCGGTTATGCAATCAGGTGTTGGGGATACAGGGGAAGCATAATATCTCACCCAAACTAGCAAATCCTACATCCAGCTGTATCCATCCTTCAACACATAACCAAGAAACCTTTGGAAACCATCTACCTCAACCTTCGAAAAGCATCCGTTATACAAGTTATGGCGATACTCCCGAACTCCCGCCCCAGTACTGGGTGGCGTCGAGGTTATCTCACCAACGAACTGCATAAAAGAGATTTTTGATGTCGGCGTACTAAACTCAGGTATTCCAGAACTGCAACGATAAAATTATGATGACAACACCTCAGAGCTCAACTCTCCGGGACACTTCCACTAAACCCCTGACAGGAGGCACCAAGACAATGTTCTCATCATAAAACCATCAGAACGATTCCAAGATACCCGCGTGATCCTAAAAAAATAGTGAAATTTGAGAAGAGAAGAGTCAAAACTCTACGTCATGATGCCTTACCAGAGCGATGAGGAGACTGGGAAGTAAAAAGAATTCCTAATCTCTCCGATATATAATTCCTAAAAGACTCAAAATATTTTTCTAGACACAACTCGGCCGCTAAAAACGATCAAGCAATGGGGCTTCTAAGGTCGGGGAAGGCTCTGATACCAACTTGTCACACCCTCGATGCGACTATAGCTCCCACGTGTCGAGGCACGATTTAGAGACATAATCGCATTGAAGGCATATGTCGCAAGTTAGACAATCTTCACAAACATCCCATGTAATATAATAATAAAAGGGGAGATAACATAGTTGGCTTACACTCACCACGTCAATCAAGTACATAAATAACATTACATCAACCAAACACTCATGGCCCGACTACGGCGCCAAAATAAAAGAGAACCCAACATGCGACAACGGTCCCGTTCACCCCCAACTGGGCACCACTACTGATCATCGGGAAAGGAAACATAGTATCATTGAGAGTCCTCATCGAACTCCCACTTGAGCTCATACGCGTCTCCTGGAGCGGAATCATCAGGCCCTGCATCTGGTGTAATAGTAATCTATGAGCCACAGGGACTCAGCAATCTCGCACCCTCGCGATCAAGACTATTTAAGCTTATAGGTAAGGCAAGGTAAATATATGTGGAGCTGCAGCAAGCGACTAGCAAGGATGGTGGCTAACTTATTCACAAAAGAGAGCGAGAAGAGGAGGCAAAGCACGATCGAGAAACTAGAGAGCAACCTGCGCAAACATTACTCCAACACCGTGTCCATTTCCCGGACTCCGCCGAGAAGAGGCCATCACGGTAACACACTCAGTTGATTCATTTTAATTAAGTTAAGGTTCAAGTTATCTACAACGGGACATTAACAAATTCCCATCTACCCATAACCGTGGGCACGGCTTTCGAAAGTTCAGTCCCTGCAGGGGAGTCCTAACTTAGCCCATGACAAGCTCCCACGGTCAATGAAGGAATAGACCTCCTCCCAAGACGTTCCGATCAGACTCGGTATCTCGGTTACTCAAGACACTTCGATAGGTTAAAACAAGACCAGCAACACCGCCCGAATGTGCCGACAAATCCCGATAGGAGCTGCACATATCTCGTTCTCAGGGCACACTCAGATAGGTCAAGCTACGAGTAAAACCAACCCTCAAGTTTCCCCGAGGTGGCCCCGCAGGCTGCCCGGTTCAGACCAACACTCAGAGGGAGCACTGGCCCGGAGGGGTTAAAATAAGATGACCCTTAGGCTCCGATAACCCAAGGGAAAAAGAGGCTAGGTGGCGAATGGTAAAACCAAGGTTGGGCATTGCTGGAAAAGCTTTAATCAAGGCGAACTATCAAGGGGTTCCCATTATAACCCAACCGCGTAAGGAACACAAAATCCGGGAACATAACACCGATATGACGGAAACTAGGGCGGCAAGAGTGGAACAAAACACTAGGCGAGAGGCCGAGCCTTCCACCCTTTACCAAGTATATAGATGCATTAAGATAACAAGATAATATAATGATATTCCAACAAGTAAATAAATGTTCCAACAAGGAACGGCCTTCAATCTTCACCTGCAACTAGCAACGCTATAAGAGGGGCTGAGCAAAGCGGTAACATAGCCAATCAACGGTTTGCTAGGACATGGTGGGTTAGAGGTTTGACATGGCAATTTGGGAGTCTTGCAAGCAAGTGGTAGGCATCGTAGCATTGGCATAGCAAAAGAGCGAGCAAATTAGCATAGCAAAGATAATAGTGATTTCGAGGGTATGATCATCTTGCCTGCACCGTTGTCAGAGTTGACTGGATCCTCGAAAGCAAACTCAACGGGCTCCTCGTTAGTGAACTCGTCTCCCGGATCTACCCAAACAAGACAAACAAGCAACAAGGATACAATCAACCACGTGCAAGACCAAGCAATATGATGCAATGATGATATGCTATGCGGAATGCGATGCGGGATGCAAAATGCAAGATATGACAGGAAATGCATGAATCTGGACTCAACTTGGAAATCCAAGTGTGCCACTGGAAAGATGAGACGAAATCTCTTGAAAACGATATAAAGAACGCCGGAATCGGAGTTGCGGTTTGGAAATGGCAAGCGATTTAAATATGACACCGGCCTGCGATTTACAGCAAGTAGCCAACTAAATGCAATGAGATGAACATGCTACAGCAACCAAATATGACAACAAAATACATGGCACGGATGCACACAAGATGCTTAACAAAAGTCTAGCACTGAGCTACGGTCAATTCATCCATTAACAGGTTCAAACAAGCATGGCAAATATGCATATGGCAAACAGATCTCAGACTTAGTGAAACCAACACTTGTCTGGAATTTTCAGATCAGGTAGCCCTCTTCGGAGCAACAGAACTACATGCTACAGGACCTGAACATGGCAAAGTAAAGCATGACATGGAGCTACTCAAAGAGCTTAACAAAAGTCCCTTAGTGACCTTGAGCCAAAAGGGATCAGAAAATACAATTGCAAGCATGTGAACATAGCAAAAACATAATCAGTTTTCATACTTAATGAAAACTGGAGCAAGCTGAAATATAACTCAAGTAGGCATGTTTACGAGCTCGATGCACTCACTACGGTGCAAGTCATGGCAAGACAAGCATATATCTATCAAGAAGGCACAAAATGCAAGCTATACATGGCAAGAACAATAGCATAGCATGCATGGATCAACTACAACATCACCGGCAAAATTGCAAACAAGTTGACAATCTGCCCAGATTCGCAAAGTAGCAAAAGTAGAGCTCGATTGACTCAAGCTAGGGTGCTCCATAATTTCAAACAAAGACATGGATGGATAGAGCACTACAATATTAAAAAAACATCCTTACTGATCATCCTCAAAAGAGGCACGGATCACTAGGAAACAACAAGAACATATGGCATCATGAGATAAACAGCTCCAGGACTTGGTGAAATTACTGAGTCCCTGAAAACAGAATTAGCAAGTGCACCACTTTGCAAGCTTGCACAAGTCACCACACACATCACAAAAATACATGGGTTACACCTCTGGAAAGATGACAAAACCCTTAACAAAACACATGTAGAGCATCAGGGCATATCAGGCACACATTAATCCTGGCAAAAATGACAAAAACCTAAATGGAGTAGCAGATCTGACAATTAACTCAAGTAGCCCTCTTCTAACAGCATTTCGGGCATCAAGATGAACTCAAATGAAAATGATGCAATGGAACGAAATGATGTACTCTCTTAGGCGAACATTTTGATATGCTATATGCATGAATCGGAGCTACGGATGCAAAGTTACGAGGCTATGAAGAAGGGCACATGGATCTGGAATTCTGGGACTTAGACAAAAAATCAACCTCTAGGGTTACTGTTCACAGATCTGGATCGGATCTCGCGAAGGCACTGTAGCACGGCGGCACGGAAGCCGAGGGACGACGGCGCCGGAGTTGGAGGTCGCCGGCGAGGTGGAAGCGGCGCGAGGCGGCGGTCAGAGGGCGCGGTGGAGGCGGCGCGGGGCGGCGGTCGGAGGCGGTCGGGGCGGCGCGGCC
>NC_041392.1:469051283-469086553 GCF_002162155.2 Triticum dicoccoides | reverse complement strand
GGGCCGGCCACGGGCCGCGGCGGGCTCCGGCGGCGGCGGTGGAGAGAGAGGGAGGCGGCGAGTGGGAGGCTGCCACGTGGCGGCGGACACAGCAGCGGACACGTCCGCCGGCAGGGAAAGTGTCCGGCAGCGCGCGAGGTGGATTTTAGGGTTTCGGACGAGGGAGGATCCGGATTTGAGGGAAGGGGTTTTTAAATAGGCATAGAGGGAGCTAGGAGAGTCCAAATGAGGTGCGGTTTTCGGCCACTCGATCGTGATCGAACGCTCTAGATGATGGAGTAGAGTTAGGTGGGTTTTGGGCCAAATTGGAGGGGTGTTGGGCTGCAACACACACGAGGCCTTTTCGGTTCCTCGGTTAACCGTTGGATATTAAACGAAGTCCAAATGGTACGAAACTTGACAGGCGGTCTACCGGTAGTAAACCAAGGCCTCTTGGCAAGTCTCGGTCCAATCTGGAAATGTTTAATCCCCACACACGAAAGGAAGCTAGAAATGACCACCGGAGGAGAACGAAGCGCCGGAATGCAAAACGGACAACGGGGAAAATGCTCGAATGCATGAGATGAACATGTATGCAAATGCAATGCACATGATGACATGATATGAGATGCATGACAATGATAACAACACACGGAGACAAAAACCCAAACCCGAGAAAATAAATTAACTTAACGCCGGAAACGGCAAGAGTTGAAATACAAATTGGGAAAGTTACATCCGAGATGTTACATTGACGCCCAAACACAAATCATTTTAAAGTTTCGGATTCTCCACTTGGTTCTACCTCACTAGTCAATTCTAGGCTCCTAGCTAGCTTGTGCCAAGATATGCACATTTTGTTTGTCATGTGCACTAGCTAGCGGGCAAGCAAGTGTACACATGTTTTCATCTTGTGTTGGTACACACCTTTAACTATGTGTTGCATAGAGAGTCATCGTCTTTGGCAAGAAGTTTTGCAAAAGATAAAATGAACTAGATTCATTTAGTTGTCACCTAAAGAGATGGTAACAAATATATCCATACAGGTGTTCAAAAAAATCTACACGGACATGCCCTCCCCTGACCGCGGTGTATTCCCTACCTTCCAGCAGTATTCCCTCTAATGCCACTGCGGCCAGGCGACACCTCAATCTAGCCACGGGCAAACTCTTCCTGTACTTCAACCTCGATATCGACGAAGAGCATCGCCTAAATTTCCAAAACCTTGTGGGGGGTCACGGTCGCCAGTGGCCATGGACGCACACGCATGGGCGCTAGGCAGAACCACGATGGTGTACAAGCACGAGGGCAGAAGATTTTCTCTTTTTTCTTAGGGCATTTCTCGGTAGGCTTGTGTCATCACCTAGCTTTTAAAGCTTTGCTCCACTTGATCAGGACGTATTTCCCTCAAAAAAACTTTTTCCTCTAAAACTTTTTTTGAGGGACAAACCATTATGACTAGCTTTATTAAATTAAAGGATAATTACATCGTTTGCAAGTTCTGGGATCATCCAAACCAAAGGGTCCTCAGTCCAAGAACAAGACAGTTTATTCAAATAACTATGCTTAGCTAGCTCATGAGCAACGCCATTAGCTTTCCTATCATCAGTGCTTCCTATTATCAATGCTTAAACTTGACCTTCCCTATTAGACTTGTAGTACTCCCTCTGTAAACATATATAAGAGCGTTTAGATCACTACTTTAATGATCTAAATGCTCTTATATTTCTTTACGGAGGGAGTATCTAGAGACTTGGCATAAATGGTCGCCGCTGGTCCCACCATTGAGTAGTGCCAGTGCAAAAGTTAATCACCTCCATCGAGTCTCATTCGGCCTCAACAGTGTTGAAACCAAGAGAGTTGGCAAGAACTAGCCCATCTCTCATCGCCATGGCTTCTGTGGTACAAGCATCTGCAGCAAATGGAACAAATGAACATTGTGGCGCCAGAAAATTTCCCCTATGATCACGGATAACTGCTGCTGTAGCTCCACTTCCCTCGTCAATATGAAAGGCCGCATATACATTCAGTTTCACAGATCTGACTTCAGGCTTTGTCCATTTTGCTTCTGGTTCAGTCCCACTAACTTTTTTCAGTCGCCAGGATAGAAGTAGCATTGCGTCCCAGGTGGTGAACAATTCCTTCATGAGTAATCTGGCGTCGAAGCCACCAAAGGTACCAGCATGTCGCCGCAATTGTTTCTCTTACCCCTATTGCATCAGTGCCCGGCATCACTCCCTGCGGACCTCGTAGGGGAGTTTCCAATAGTTCAGAACCTGATATATCTGTCCCATCGGCTTCAGTTATCAGAACCTGATATATCTATCTCAGAGCATGATTGGTTTAACTGTTGTAAACAAGTACGTGAATGGGCAAAACCGTGCTTTAAGATTAAGCAAATTACGAGGTATATGTATTCCATGCCCCCTCCATCAAATCAAATGAAAATGCTCCATCCATTCTGAAAGCAGGAGCAGAGAAGGGTGGTACACAAAACAAAAGAACAAAAGACATTATCTCAACCAGATCACAGGTGGGCCCGGTTCCACCTATACAATACCCAAGGAGTTAAGATAGATCAACATTTGGTTCACCGGTACGAGTTGTGTCAAGTTATTTCCCCTATAATAAAAGGATCATTAACATTGGCTGGGCTGTCATCATCTGTTCTGTGAATGCTTCCTACAATAACATCATTAGTAAAGAGCCCCTCTTTCTCTATCAGCATGAAGGATCGTGCATGTGAGTTAGACATGTAGATTTTCTGTATATGAGGCCCTTGATGGCATAATCATAAGCTCTGAAAGATACCCAAACTCTGGCCGTGAAGAGATTAGAGATCATGCTGCTAGCAAAAAAAGAAAAAACTAACTGTGTGGCAGTATGAACCATTCTGATTCTGAGAACACAGAATAGTATTTAGGTTGCTTTTGTCAAATGAAGTGGGATTATTAGCTTGTTAAAATTAGGGATATCGGTCAGAATGTACGGCCATATGAACAACATTTGTGTACGTATGAAAATGCAGCGATTCCATTGCAGACTCCCTGGCTTCACAGTGTATTGCATATATACATACCCAAGGGAAACTTTCAATTTTTTACAGCATATACTGGCGAGGCCTATTTTAGTAGGACGGAATGATCTGATTAAACCCACGCAGATTTCTAATCCTTCACCAAAGGATCGTATCCTCTCCAGGTTAGGCAAGACAAAGGATCAACCAAACGGTGAGTGCCTGCGAAATAATGGGATGGAAATCATCACTACAATATCAAGCGATTCACTTGATTTGTCCTATTCTATGATACCTAGAGATTCACTTTACCTTGCTGCTGGCAGCTAATGCAGAACAATATCAAGACCTGCCAAGGCTTTTTGATCCTCTACCTCCTCCGGCTAAAATTTGCTCAAGACGGTGCAGATCAGCTGTTGCAGCGAACTTAATCACTGCCTTTGCAGTTTGCTGGCTCCTAGATCATAGAAAAGACCATCAGTACTATCAAAACATTATGCTTCTCCCTACCCATCAAATGATGTTAATGTGCAAGTCTCAAGGGCAGACCTCTCCAAATCAGAATCATCTTCATCAAGTGATGTGATATTTTCTTTAGTAAATGACAATGGGCCGGCCATGTATATGCTCATCATAGGCTGAAAGCCTCCTTCCCATATATAATACATTCTACAGCTTCACCAACTCTTAAATCACCGCATGGCTTACAGTTCATGACATTACTTCTAGGGTGACTGGAGCCTATGAAGAAACCATACCATTGCAAAATCTTTAAGAAGTTAACATGGTCTGAGAAGAGCATCGACCAAAAGCTTCACTGCACTTCATTTCCTCTCTAATAAAGGGATCAGTACCTGTCATGTGGTCAAACAAGCCATGATGCATACCATGCTTAAGCAATCATCTTGCCAGCTAGGCATGTATCATATTCCAGTTCTAGCAAGGAATGACTTGGGACCATAATAGGCTTCAACATACTGATTAATGCTCTAACTTTAGATGGCTCTGGCAAAAAGTTTGCTAATGTATAAGTGTTTGAGGTCAATTTTAAGTGATCGGTATTGTTTGTCCTCATTGTCATCAGCTTCTTTGCAGATCACTCCCCAAATAAGGGAGTCCACTAAAATTCCAAATATACAGTCATTGTAGAGTTTCAAGCTGGGAAAAGAGATAAAAATACCCGGTGCGTTAATACAAAAATAATTTCCAGCTAGTAGTTCAATGTGAGCATGCATGCAAAAAAAATTATCCTATGTTATAAGATGTGATAGTATCAGTTTGTAAATCAATATGTTACCTCTGGAAACCTTGGCCTTAACAGGAAGATGGTCCAAGAAGAACCAACTATTATCCACCAAAAGCTTCGCTGCTTTTCACTTCCTCACTACTAGACGAATCAGTATCCGTTATGCGGTCAGACAAGTCACAATGTGCACCATGAT
Source organism: Triticum dicoccoides (assembly GCF_002162155.2). Taxonomy (NCBI): domain Eukaryota; kingdom Viridiplantae; phylum Streptophyta; class Magnoliopsida; order Poales; family Poaceae; genus Triticum; species Triticum dicoccoides. The sequence goes on along the minus strand of NC_041392.1, from coordinate 469,082,116 downwards.
TTAAGCCATCATCTTGCTCAACTAGGCATATGTCATATTCTGATTCTAGCAAGGAATGGCTTGGAACCATAGTTAAATCCATCATACTCATCAATGATCTAACTTTAGCTAGCTCTGGCCAACATTTTGCTGATATATACGTGTTTGAGATCAATTTGTAGTGACCAGGATTGTTTGTCCTCATTGCCAGCAGCTTCTTTGCAGTTCGTTTGCCAATTTCTGTATTACCATGGATCAGGCAAGCCTCAATAAGAGTCGCTAACATTGCAGCAGTTGGCTGGAACGGCATCTTGTCAATTATCTCCTCGGACACCTTCAGCAAACCTTCACGGCTGTACAAATCAACCATGCAAGAAAAATGCTCCACTCTTGGTGCAATACCAAACACAGCAAACATATTGGCAAATAGTAGCTGCCCTTGAGTGACCAGTCCAGAGTAGCTACATGCTGAAAGAACAGCAACCATGGTTACATGGTCGGGCTCTATACTGTTGGCGATCATTTCATCAAAGAGCTTCAGTGATAGATGGCCCTCTCTTTGCATTCCATATCCCAAAATCAATGAAGTGTAGGCATGCTTGTCTCGACATTCCATCTGATCAAATACTATCCGTGAAGCTCTCATGTGTCTAGACTTTGAGTACATGTCGACAAGTGAGTTTTGCAATAATTTAGAACCACCCAATCCATGTCTAAGGATGTAGCAGTGCAGCTCCCTTCCATGACAGAGGTGTCCAAACCGAGCAACAACGGAGAGCATTGTCAAGACAGTAACATCACTGGGACAGACACCTGAGCCAATCATCTCTCTGAAGAGCAAAGAAGCTTCCTCAACCTGGTCCATGAATGCAAATCCTGCTAACAATGAATTCCAAGCTGTGATGCTCCGAATTGAGTACACTGTAAACAGAAGTACAGCAGAGCTCATCATCCTGCATCTTGAATACATTGTTATCAACGAGTTTACCACACACTCGAGCCTGTCGAAGTATAGACGAACAGCCACCCCATGCAACTCCCTGCCAATCCTCAGATACCCACTCTTAGCACACGCCTTGAGGCCAATCAGCACGCTCACAGAGTCCACCCCTGGCCCGTGGCGATTCCTCGTCTGAGACAACAACCTGATCACTTCATCATAGTTCCCTGCCTTCAAATTCCCTGCTGCAACTGCATTCCACGTCACAATGTTTTCCCCAGGAACCCGCTGAAGCAGCTGAAACGCCTCGGCCCGCATCCCCGCCGATGCATAGCCAGACACCATTGTGTTCCAGCTGACAACATCCCTGACAGACATTTCATCAAACACCCTCCGCGCATCCTCTAGCTCCCCGCACTTGACATACATCCCGACCAAAGCGTTCCAGACATACATGTCCAGATCATATCTACTCCTCCGAATACGGTGGTCAATTTTGCGGCCAATGGTGACCTCTCCGAGCTCGCCGCAAGCGCGCAGCAGAGACGGATACGTGTACCTGTCGGCGTCCACGCCCAGCGCCAGCATCCTGTCATACGCCATGACCACGTCTTTCCACAGCCTGTCGCCGGCGTAGCTCCATATGAGCAGGTTCCAGGGGAAAGCTCGCGCCTTCCCAGCCGCCTGCTCGACGGCAGAACGCGCGGCCGGGATGTCGCCGACGGCTATGTACAAGGAGGCGATCCTGGGGAGGACGGAAGGATGCGCGCCCAGGCCGAGCGTGAATGCGCGCGCATGGACCTGCTCGCCGGGGCGGAGCGCGCGGTGCGCGGCGCAGGAGAAGAGGATGGAGGCGAGGGAGGAGGGGGAGAAGGACGAGGCGGGCGGCGGCGGCGGTTCTTGGGCAGGTGCGGCGTTTCTCCAAACGGGTGGGAGACAGCGCTGGATGCGGAGGAGTTGCTGCCTGGAGAGCGAGGCGGCGGCGGCGGCGCAGGTGGGAGAAGGGCGCATCAAACGGCCGCCGCTCTCGCCGTCGCATCACACCGCGGCGGCGGCGGCGAAGCTGGTGGGGAGCGAGAGCGAGAGGCTAATGGTAGGAGGAGGCTCTCGGCGTCTGGGCGCGCCAATGTTTCGTCCGGGGTTTACCATGAGTGCACGCCAAGAGAAATCGGTCACTTATTTTGGAACGTCCGATTCGCATCCAACGTCCCGGATTACCCGCCCAGACAGCACGCAAAATTGTTGATTTTTTTTTTTTTGAAACTGAATTGAAAGGCAAGACAATGGAAGGGAGAGAGAGAGAGGCAGCAGACACAGAAGTATAATTTGATTATATTTCTCTTGGCACCTACCAAAACACAGGTGTAAGAATCATCAATCCTCAAGAGGGTGGGTACTCATCTCTGAGATATACAATTGGTGACTGTGTGGGCAACAAATTTTTCCAGCGAATATCTTTCTTGCTAAACTTGGCGAAAATCTCTACATGAGTGAAGAGCAGGCCTTCTTCTTCTTCTTCTTGCTGCCAGGAACTACCAGTCCACTGGCGCAATGGTGTGGGAGCTGCCGGCAGAACAAACCTCTCCGCTCGACGGGGGCGTAAAAAATAAGGGGATCATACACTACTTTCCATTGCCGAAGCCATCAAGAATGCCGAGCCGAGCTTTGCGGCGCTATGACCTGCCATTATGGGCAGCGTACAGCAGCGACTCTGACTGGTCTCTCTCGGCGTGCTTGCCCTTTCCCTTGTCCAGACGAGCCCTTCGCACGGCTTGCTGGATTTGCCGCTCGTGCTCTTTAAGGATCTCTTCCATGTTTACCCCAGGAGGCATCAATGGTCCTGAGTACTGGATTCGGTTCTTCCTCGTGCCATTCACCTGAATGAATATATAGGCGAGAAATTATCAGCATGTTACACTACTGACTGAAAAGAATATATAGACGGGAAATTATCAGCCACATTATTTGCAGAACATCCACTACGAAGTCTAGACCCAATAAGAACCAACCAGAAATGCTAATGAATGGATTTTTCGGATTTTATTGAAACTAATCACGGCTCTTAAAGGCTAGGGTCATGCTTTGCTTTGCTCTCTACAAATGTTATGAATTAAGACCAGCTAAAGCTAATTAGAAGAATTAAGTAACTCACCCCTGTAGGCTCCTTATCTGCCACCACTTCATCCTTCCGATGGGAAGATGACGGTCTTTCTTGGAATTGATGCGATTGCGACCATTTGGGTTTGTCAGACTGGTCGGCAGCAGCGAGTTGACTGTATCTTGAACTCGACCGATGCTCTCTTAAATACTGTTTCCTGGCGCTGTCCCCAAGGTTAGACAGCTTACCAGTATTGCCTCGCTGCCCAGTTGCAGTAGATGGGTTAGACATCTCAGCAGCAGCAATCTGAGAGGTGTAGAATCTCTGGCCGTTTGGATCTGTGCCACTTGATCGACCCAAAGTGGAGGATGAACGACCAGCATTCATCAAAGGAACACGGCGAGCATGACCATTGTCTACTACCAGAGGATCCATTGGAAAGCCAGTAACACCATCCTCCTTTGGAGTAAACTTATTACTACTGCTTTTAGGATTAACCGGAACTCGCCGTTGCTGCAAAGCCATGAAACAAGAGAGATTTGAGTAATATGAAACGGCAAACTGTTCATATGTAGCAGTATGACATCAGATTAGTTGTCATATATACAGTATAGTTGCCTCTGGAGCTGGAAACAATGTGTGTGCATTACAGATTGGTTGCTGCATGGTTAGTTGGTTACAATAAAACAGTTGTGTAAATTAACTTCCAAACAAATAGAGAAGCAATTGCATTGCATCCCGATAATGAATCATGTATATAATGCATTCACCGAACTGCTAGCATCGGGTATTGAATGGCATGTTTCAAAGCTCAAAAGTGCAGATTGTGGCACCAGAAAAAAAATCACTGAGGAGACCCTTGGTATGCCAATTATCAGACTATACTAAGATCGGATTAATTCTGCAAAATACCTGTAAACCGATAGTGCCATTTTGTGCTGCAAGTTGCTTCCTGCGTCCAGTTTCAGATTCATGTCCTTTGGCTGCAGCTGCTCTTTGCCTGTGGACCAAAACGGATATAATTAGTTAAATACAGAAATGCCAATGATAAAACCCATCTGTCGAAATTGCAGATTGCATAATATTTGTCTTAGGTTCTATAGAGAATATTACCTCCTAGCTTCTTCATCTCGAAGCTTAGCGTCATATTCCTTACTTGGAGGATATTTTGGCAGACTTGATGGATCACAAGCATAAGGCTTCGTTGTAAAGAACTGTTGTATAATGTACAAGTACAGATTACAAACCAGAAGTTAAGGGCAGTCACTTCAGATATACAGAGGCAACCAAATCAGTTATCAACTAATCCCATAAAGTGAAAAAGCTAATATAAAATAGCATCTCTTAAGTTTTAATATTAAGATCAAAAGATATTGTTCACTTTTGAAAATCAGTGTCTCAAATTCACAATATATGAGCTGAAAATAACACAGAAGTCCATATTTTCAGGGGACTTATTCACATTTGCCACAACTCTTACTTGTATCCTGCCATTACTTTTTAGGGGTTGTTTGGATACTGGGATTTTACAAAAACAGTTTGGCCTACACTTGTTTTCGGTTACAACAAACTAAAACTATGTTTGGTTAACATAACAAATCCAAGGTTAAGTAAATCTTGGTTTTACTAAAACTGAAAAACTGAGTTTATGGAAAAACGACAATTAGACGTTTTTTGACGTTTTTCTATAAACGAGTTCATCATCCGCCGCTGGCGACCGGCATACAGCGCAGCTGGCCTGCGTGTTGCCGTCACCGACGAGTCCTTTCCCAGCAACAACTCATCAACGCATACCGCACCACCCGCGGCCCTCGCCGTCGACGTTGCCGCCGGCCGCTGCCGTCACCGTCGAACACTGGTCCTGCCCCAACGACAACTGATCTCGCGTCGCTCGCGACCGTCGCCATCGTCGGACCATCGTCATCGCCGTCGACCATCGGTCCTTCCCCGGCGAGCCCTCATCCCGCATCACCGGCGGCCGCCGCCAACTCGCCATCACAGTCGACCATTGATCCCTCTCGCGTCTTCCTCGCCGATGGCGGTCTCTTATAAATTTGATCTTGAGTTAGTGTGGCAGCAACAGATTCCTTGTATGCTCGTTCTTGTTCTTGAATGATTGGTCATTCTCATTACTGTCACTCATGCAAACGATTCACGTGTGAGCATTCAGATTGCTTTTGATGATGGATGGGTATGGCAGGAAGGACTAGTAGTAATTTGGCTGTTAACATGATCTTGTGCTCAAGCAGGCTGGCTTCCTCAAGACCACAACGGTGCATCTTCGTCGGTCCTCACCTTCACCGCTGCCCAAGGAACCATCACCGGCGATGATGTCGACCAACCCGGCCAACTGCAGCGCTACTCTCTCTTCGGCCGCGACAATGATGGACCCCATCCAGGAAGTATGAAGAGAGTGCCGGCATCGAAACTGGACGCATTCATCTCTTACGGGGCGGCGATGGCGCAGCCTCGTGTTTAAACATGTTTTATCATCCAAACAAGGTTTTGTGTATACTTGTTCCTAACTGAATTATTGGTAAAACTAGTTTTCTGAAAGAAAAAAATCCAACTAAAACGTGTTTTGTTAAAACTAGGCGTTAATCCTACTTATCCAAACAACCACTTAGAGCTACTCACCACTCACTCTTCTGTTAACCTTATTTGCAGTTGCCACTGCTCCTTTTCCATCCAACTTGCAGTTAGTGAGATATTAAAGGACCAAAATGCCCATGGACATTCTGTCCGATGCTTCTTCCTTCTAAGCCACTTTACCTCCTCCATCCCCTCTCTCCACTACAGAGATCTGGCATTTCATCCCTCTCTCCCTCTACCTCCACCTTGTGGCCGGCATGTCCAGCTCGTGTCAACATTGGGCTCATGTTCCCACCAAAGCACACAATCGCCATATGGGGCCAACTGGCAAGATCCGGACGGCCCTCCAGCTCAAAGAGTCGAGCTGAGCCTCATCCCTGCAAACAACAGGGACTGGGAGCTCAAGTGTGGCAAAGCTTGCGTCGGTGTTTGGGCCGCCTTACCGGCTGACTGCGTCCAACACGACGAGGTGAACTTGGAGGCCACGTCTCACGCGGAGGAGGCTGAGCGACAGCAGCAGGCATGACCCTATGCATGATCTGCTTGATTGATTGTACAGAAGAGAGAGAGAGACCAAGATATGATCATTTGTTTTGTTTAACTATAAAACGTTTTGCCTGTAATTATTGCAGCTCAAGATGGCTTCTAAATTGGCATGCAACTTATACTTAACATGTATTCTTGATGGTCCTTTTCCAAATGGGGTGGGTGCCCTAAGTTCAGCAATTCCATTCCAAGGAGCTGCATGCAGGCCACCATTGTGTCATCCTGTAGCAACTAGCAAGGGAGGTTCACTACTGCATCTAGGCTGATGGGAGAGACGAATCAGAGGAGATATCGAATAGGAAGAAGCCAGGAGGAAGAATATGACATGTGGGACCATCAAACGGTGCTTATGGGCATTGTGCAACCCTCAAAAGGTGCTAATGGGTGTTGACCGAATCAGAAACAGAGCTGCATGACAAATGTACATCTAACAGGAGAGTAGCAAAAGTCAGCAACCCTGAAAAGTAGAGGTAGAATGCACGTATGAGGTTGTACTAGTTGTAAATGTACTCACTATTTTCAGATCCACCAAATGGCACGCCAATTATGTTTATATGTGATTGCAAAGACATAAAGCACTTTTAGCTAACATTTTATACATGTCTGACCATAGATTCTCTTTATGACAGGCAATACAGCAGCCATATAATGGATCAATGAATGTAAGGGCAGACAGAACTTACTTCACTTTCAAGGGCAGAAGCCGCAGTACCCCTATTATCAGGTTCTACAGCAAGTAAACGGTCCAGAAGTGACAAAGCTGAAGGAGGGAAGTCCTTATATACATCATTCACACAACGACGATACGGATGTTGTGGTTTGAAGATGGTAGCACGTGATAACTTCAAATTAGCCCAGAACTCCTCTGATGGTGAACCACAAAGCTTGAATATTTTGTGCAACTGTTCCACCTGAAAGAGTTTAGACAACAAAAATTGCCCTTAAGTGTCATAAAGTTAACAACATAGATTCACAGAACTATTCAAGACTAACGTAAGTACACAAGTAGGATTAATCCAAAGAAGCAACAGTCTTGAGTTTGAGCAAATTATGACTGCGGCAGTAGTCAAACAGTACCTCAGTTCGTCCTGGCATGATAGGCTTCCCTGACAGCAATTCCGCAAGGATGCAACCAGCACTCCAGAGATCAACCGTGGCACCATAGTTAGTAGCACCCAACAAAAGTTCCGGGGGCCGGTACCATAAAGTTACAACACGACTTGTCAAATTCTGCTTTTGGTTCGGATTAAAGAATGTAGCTAGACCAAAATCTGCTATTTTGAGGGCACCATTATTGTCAAGCAGAAGATTAGCACCCTTTATATCCCGATGCAAAACACCACGACTATGACAGTGACCAAGTCCAGACAGTAGCTGGTGCATGTAACACTTGACCTGAATGGGTCATTGTCCGAAGTCAGCACGGAATGAAAACTAAAGGCACAATAGAAAACCTTTGAATGGAGATCAAAGAAAATGTCCAGAAGGAAAACCTGAGCCTCTGTGAATTTTATGCCAGGTGTAGCAGCAAGCCCCGCAAGATCATGCTCCATGTATTCGAACACGAGATACAAGCTACTAGACATGCGTGATGTCACCAAACCTTCGAGCTTAATAACATTTGGATTATCAAGTCTTCTTAAGATGTGAATTTCCCTCGCCATAAATCGAACACTCTCAGGATCCATATTGGCAAATCTAACTTTCTTAAGTGCCACAATTTTTCCATTCTCAAGATCGCGTGCTTTGTAAACGCTGCTGTAGGTACCTTGCCCTATCTGAAATATTTAAAAGGCGAGGGTGAGAAAAAGCGTAGTAGCACAGAATCAGCAGTTCTAATCAATCAGATTGCTTTAAAGGACTAGGAGCTGCGTGTGGGCTCTATTTTTCTACCTGCACCACGATATTGAGAATGATATTCCAAAGCTTATGGGATCTAGATGTATTTACACTATTACAACTGACAGAATGCCCTATGCCATTAGAAAATGTTCAAGCGCTTTGAAACATTCACACTAAATCACACCTAAACACAATTCAGAACATAGATGGCTAATGAAGGTCTTGAAAAGAGAAACAAGATGATGAATTTGTGGTAAGGATGAACCTTGTCCAACTTCTCGAAGGACTCTGCCTTGCGAGGCTGCCACCCACGGACCGCCTCTGTTGCCACCTCCGTGAGCCACCTCGGCCAGCCAGCCGCCACATGCTCCCCCACCACTCCATTCGGCACATCTATGATCCTTGGCTTCACCTCACCCCTGATGCCACCACTCCTTGGTTCTTGCTCTGCCACGCCATTCGGAGCACGCCTGCGATTCACAGGGGCAGCAACCGCCCTCTCCACATCGACGACGCTAGCGGCAGTTGCGGCCACTTCCTCTGGCAGCGGCACCACTGCATCGACCACCGGCGCAGGGGGCTTCCGAATCAGCCTGGCCGTGCTGGCATCTTTGGCAACACGGTGCCCCACGCTCGAGGACGTGGCTGCCACAACTCCCCCTTCTTCTTCATCCTCCTCCAAGTCCTCGTGCCTCTTGCTGGAGTTGTAACTAACCAGACGCCTCAGCGAGTTGCTGGATGGGCGGCGGCGAGGCTTCCCCTCGCCGCCACACTCGTCGCCGCCATGGAATTGCTTCGAACTGACGCATCCCATGGGACAAGGATCCCGGCAGGAAACCCTACTCCAAGAGAATCAAGACGACGACTTGAAGAGACTTTCTCCCGCATCAGGCCCTCATTGCTCCCCGAATTGGAGCGCCAATCCGGGCTCCTCCGCAGATCCAAATCAGAAGGCAGACACTCGGGAGCCGGAGGAACTCCCCCTCCGCTCCAGCAACTTCCGAATCAGGGAGCGCGCGGCCAGGAACCGGCGCCAACGACGACTGGAACTGAGACTCCACAACTGCAACCGAAATCGGGATCTTCTTGGAGCACTCGAGTGGAAGCGACGCGAGTTGGGCAGGGCAGGGACGAACCGGGGCGGGGAATCCGGGGTGGGCTGGGATCAAAATCGAACCTTGCCGCCGGAAAACCGCAAAGCGTCGCCCCGCAGATCTCCCTCCCTCCCAACCTCTCTCCTTCCCGAGTGCTGGCCTTTTTCTTGGGTCCTTTTGTTTGGTCTGTTGCAAGTACCCGGTCTTCTGCTTCCCTTCCCTTCTCTTTTCTGGTTGGTGAAAAAAGGGAGAGGGCAGAGGGAGAGAAATTGTCAGCGAGAGGGAGGGAGGGAGACGTTAGTTCCTGTTTTATTTTATTTTTATGTGAAGAAAGAAATTGGGAATCAAGGGCGCAGACAGTTTTTGGAAAATCGGGAAACTCGAATCTCTATTCAATTGCTTAGCCATGTGATCTTTGATTCCCTATGGTTCTGTCAAACTTAGCCGTGTCAAAAGCATCCAAGAACATTGGCAGGAAATTAGAAGAAGTCAACAGATGAATAGCACACGTACACCTATGGTGAGGAGGGCGTGATTAGAGATATGATAAATTAGTGGTAGCTGTGAAGAAAAGAAGTGACAAGCTGTATATAGCGAGAGAAACCAAAGTTTGTTCAAGGTTCAATTATTTTGTTGCAAGGTCCAGTCCACGTGCTAACTTTGTGATTAATTACCTACTTGATTTTTGTGAAACGGTTTTGTTTTTCTCATTAATAACGTACGAGACAGCTAGACCCAAGTATATTGTATTTGCCATCAAAAAGTAGTATAAGAGCATCTACACATGGACGTCTTAAACAAGCCTCAAACACACGGAAGGCCCGCCTGGTCACTGACTGATCACTACTCCCTCCGTTCTAAAATAGATGGACCAACTTTGTACTAAAGTTAGTATAAAGTTGAGTCATCTATTTTAAAACGGAAGGAGTAAAATCTGGCCCAGATGGGCGCCTCAACCGGGCCTCAAACGCCCGGGTTGTCTAGTGCCCCTTATATCCAGTCCAAGTATAAGGCGGATATGAGTCTCCCCGGGCGCGTCCGCTACGTCAAACCCAGCCCACCCCGACCTCATAAATATCCCCAATCCTAAAACCTTAGCTCACTCCACTCTTGATTCATCTCTTTTCTTCCCTCCGATTTCTCCGATTCGATCCACTCCGGCGACTGTCGCGACCATGTCGAGCGCCGGTAGTGGCTCCTCCTCCGACTACGACAAGGAGTTGGCCCTCCGCATTGCCCTCGAGAAGTCGAAGGTGGACATGGGTGGCAGTTCCCGATCGGCCGCCTCGCCTCTCCCCGCCGGCGCAGGCTCCTTCCAGCCCATGTTTGGCTCCGCGCGGGGCTGGGGAGTCCATGCCTCCCCCACGCCATCCTCTGCCCCCGTCGTCTGCTGCTCCCCCCACGTCGGCAGTGGTGGGTGCTTGTGCCCGCCTAGCCGGCCGGGACACGCACACCAAAGTCAGAGGCGTGTGTCGCTAGCCGCGAGAGGCAGCGGGCAAGGGATAGGGACGCGGCGGAGAGCTCTGTCCTCCACCGCTGCGGGTTATCGACGGAGCCCGATGAGAACGAGTGGCTCCTCGCATGGGTCTACCGCCGGTCGCTTACAATTGCGGAGACGGATGCTCGGCAGCTCCGCGGGAAGAATGTGAACGCTCTCCAGCTTGCCATCGAGCAGTCCGAGTGCGAGCCAAGGAGAAGGCGACGAAGGCCGCTTGGCTGGCGAAGCTCAAGCGCCAGTAGGACATGGCCGTCCGGCGCCTCAAGGGCCTCATCATCATCTCCTCCAATGACGACGACGGCGGGGGCTCCTCGTCTAACGAATCAGACGATCCTCCACCAGCCGCCGACAGCTCCGGCGACTGGAAAGTGAAGGGTTGGCCCGAAAGTGGTGAAGATCTGCTTCTTTAATTAAATTTTAAGTTTTAGATGTAGTCGTTGGGAAAAGAACGTGTTGGGATCATGATCGTTACCGTCACCGAGCTGCAGCGGAAGAAGAACGTGTCCGTGTAGATCATACTTGGAGTCCCTCAAACCGTCGATGAACGATCCCTCGTACCGCCCATGAACGATCCTCGAACCGAAGACCGAAAGCACGGCCTCTCTACTTGGTTGCAAACATGCAACCTTCACGATCCAGCAACGCTTCACCGTCCAGAGCTAATCGCCATCGGATATTTAGAGGAAGGATAATAGAACCACACTGGACTTCTAATTTTGAGGACAAGAAGATTAGCCAAGATCTAATCAGTGAACTAGGACAAACTAGGACAATAACTAGAAGAAGTAGAGGAGGCTCCAAAACTTGTATATAGGTGACGTTTGAGCAACCCCAAAGCCCATCGTACGGTAAGAAGTGACCATGATGCTCGAGCAGTATCAGACATTAACACTATGTGTTATTACAATTGAATGTAGACGATATTAACTCAATTCATAACAAATAAGATTGGGTCATCGTTCTTCTAACATCATAATCTCAATATTGTTTTAGGATCATCATTACACTTAATGATATCCTAAGATCTGAAAAACATGATAACCAACAATACTTGAGCTAGCTAGTCTTAGAGGTGAGACTAGGAACCTTTCATTTACCGTTTATCATTCCACAAGTGCATATGAGTTTTCCACTGAATCGCATATTCCAAGATCATAGTAGGTATAGCATAGAATATAAACTCTTAATTATGAATATGGAAATATAATAATACAAATATTATTGTCTCTAGGGCATATTTCCAACAGTCTCCCACTTGCACTAGAGTCAATAATCTAGTTTACATAGTCTCTTTAACACCTATGGCTATCTGCTGTTGCTCATGCTTTGCTCGTGGTAGAGCCTTCGTCATCGGGTCTAACACATTCAAATCCGTGTGAATCTTGAGAATCTTCAGATAGCCCTTCTCAACATATTGTTGAACAATGTGATACTTGCATTCAATGTGTCTGGTCTTCATGTGTGATCTTGGTTCCTTTGCTTGAGCAAGGGCACCACTATTATCACAATAGAGAGCCATTGGATTCATCACACTTGGGACAACACCAATTTCTTCAAGAAACATCTTGATCCAGAACGCCTCCTTTGAAGCTTCCGAAGCTGCAATATACTCTGCTTCTGTCGTAGAATCCACAACAATGTTCTCTTTGAAACTCTTCCAAACGACCGCACCACCATTAACTATAAAAGCATAACCTGATTGAGATTTATAGTCATCTATGTCAGCTATGAAGCTAGCATCGGTTTAACCATTTACAACGAGTTCTTCATCTCCTCCATAAACAAGGAGCATATCATTTGTTCTTCTCAGGTACTTACGAATATTCTTTACTGTTATCCAGTGAGACACTCCTAGATCACTGTGGTATCTGCTACTAACACTTAGTGCATACGAAACATCTAGTCTTGTACAAATCATGGCATACATAATGGAGCCAATAGCAGAGGCATATGGTACTCCACTCATTTGCACTCGTTCATCAACTGTCTTTGGACATTGATTTTTGCTAAGTGTTATGCCATGTGACATTGGGAGAAATCCTTCCTTTGCATTCTCCATTTTTAAACCTTTTTAAAACCTTATCAATGTACGTGCTTTGGCTTAGTGCTATTAGATGTATTGATCTATCTCTATGCTAGATCTTTATACCCAATATATATGCAGCTTCACCTAAGTCTTTCGTTGAAAACACACTCTTCAGTTAGTCCTTTATTGTGCCAAGATATGTAGTATCATTCCCAATCAATAATATGTCATCTACATATAATATTAGCAATGCTACATAGCTCCCGCTAAACTTCTTGTATACACAAGCTTCTTCATCATTTTTAATGAAGCCAAACTCTTTTACAACTTCATCAAAACATTGATTCTAGCTCCTTGATGCTTGCTTCAAACCATAGATTGACCTTTGAAGCTTGCATACCTTTCTAGCATCCTTCGGAACAACAAAATCTTCTAGTTGTATCATGTATACATCTTCATTTAGATTTCCATTTAGGAAAGCAGTTTTGACATCCATCTACCATATCTCATAATTGAAATATGTAGCTATAACCATCATAATCCGTACAGACTTTAGCATTGCTACCGGAGAGAAAGTTTTATCATAATCAACTCCATCAACTTGCGAAAATCCTTTTGCAACTAGCCTTGCTTTATAGATGGTAGGATTACCATCGGGATCTATTTTTCTCTTGAAGATCCATTTACATTGTATGGGTTTTACTCCTTCTGGAGGATCAACCAAGTTCCAAACTTGATTCTCATACATGGACTCCATTTCAGATTGCATAGCTTTGAGCCATTCTTTTGAGTTGGGCGTCGCCATCGCTTTCTTGTAATGTGCAGGTTCATCTTCCTCTAAGATGAATATTTCATTGTCAGACCGTTTAGGAGGCTCATCTTCCTCTAAGATGAATATGTCATTGTCAGACTGTTCAGGAGGTTCGATAACTCTTCCTAACCTATGCGGTTCAGTTACAGTCTTAACTAGAGTTTCTACAGCTGGTGTAGTAATTTCCGGTTCAGTCATGTAGACAGTTTCTAGAATAGATTTTGTTTCGCTAGTCCTCACTTTCGGAGATTCAACAATCTCATCGAGCTGTACTGTCCTCCCACTTACTTCTTTAGTGAGAAACTCCTTCTCGAGAAAGTGTCCGTTCTTAGCGACAAACACTTTGCCTTCGAACTTTTGGTGGAAGGAATACCCAATTGTTTATTTGGGATAACCTACAAGTAACATTTGTCTGCTTTAGGGTCTAGCTTATTTGGCTGTAAACTTTTTACATATGTCTCGCAACCCCAAATCTCGAGATGCAACAAATTGTGTTTCTTCCCATTCTATAACTCATATGGTGTCGTCTCTATAGATTTAGACGGTGCTCTGTTTTGTGTATATGTTGTTGTTTCAAGTGCATACCCCATAATGATAAAGGTAGGTCGATAAATGACATTATTGACCTAACCATGTACAACAAAAACTACAAAAAAGACACATCCATGCATTTTGGGCCGAACGAAAAAAATTATGTCATATTTATGACACTTCTATGACGATAATTGTGACAAAAACCGGTATCACCATAGATGTGGTGGGCTCCTACTTCTATGACAAAAAATCATGACAGAAAATGGGTTTTTCGTCCTGGGCAGGCCGGAGACGCAGTTGCATGACATTCTTTGGGCCGTCCATGACGGAAAAAACCGTGGTAGAAGCGAGGGTGAGGAAAATATTGGGGTGTTCCCGGTTGCGGTGGGTGGTCGGGGCCGAGCGATGCATGGAGATTTCCGCGTTTCTCTCGTACACACACGCGCGTGGGTATAAGGCGTTGGGCTCTAACTGAACCCGAGCGAGGCGTTCACCTAATGAACCTGAGCAATTGCACTGCAGGCTACGCGTTACTGAATCCGAGCGATCGATCGATGGCTGTTAACTGAACCCGATCGAGCGATTCCTTCGCTACTGCTGCTAACTGAAGCCGGTCGATGCTGCCTCTGGATGAACAATGAGCGTTGCTGGGGGGGTTTGGATGAATAGTTTCCGGTGACGTTGATGAACAGGACCCCGTGGTGTTGGTGTTGTCTCTGGATGAACAGGACCCCGATCGATCAAGCCGGTTGGGGCTGGATGAACAGGACCCCGTGGAGGGCTGGATGAACAGGACCCCGATCGATCGAGTCGGTTGGGGCTGGATGAACAGGACCCCGTGGAGGGCTGGATGAACAGGACCACCCCATGGAGGGTTGGATGAACAGTAGACGGTGGAGGGCATGATGAACAGTAGCTCGTGGAGGGATGGTTGAACAGGAGCCCGTGGAGAGGGCTGGTTGAACAATAGCCGATGGAGTAGCGCATGGTGGAGGCTGGATGAACAGGAGCCCGTGGATGAACAGTCGCAGGTGGAGGCTGGAGGAGGCCGACGATGGATGAACAGTAGCCCGTGGAGGCTGGAGGGGGGCGACAGTGGAGATGAACAATATCCCGTGGAGTCCCATTATGCGGTACGCCACACCCCTCCCGATGAACAGGACCCCCGTTTCAACCATAGCGCTCCAACACAAGTCTGTTTCCTTCATTTTCCGGTACGCCACACCCCTCTCGATCAACAGGACCCCATTTCGACCATAGGAGGTCCGTTTCCTCCGTTTTGCGATACGCCAGACCCCTCCCGATGAACATGACCCCGTTTCGAATGTGGTTTGTCGAACACAAGGCCATTTCCTCCGTTCTGCGGTACGCCAGGCCTCGTTTTCATCGGCTATTCCGTCCAAGCCGGTTGGCTCCCACGCGTTCCGTTGCCTCCCGATGAACACGACGCATTCCGTTGCCTTCCCATGAACACGACGACGACGTTGTTTTTTTTTGCGGGCAACGACGACGTTGTTTCTCTGTTCCAACCCAGCCATGTACACGAGCCCTGACCGTACGTATGCGCGAGTAGGCGTTCGAGACCCCGCTCGTATGTACATACATGGCCGTATTTTCTTTCTTGCACACTGGCCGCTGTACGTACGTGTACATGCTACTTGCGCACCTCTACTATGACACGTGCGTGCCTCTACATCGACCAGTATGTACGTACATGTTCGCGACCAGAATGACAACACTACGTGCGCTTCGACCAGGTGGGTCCCGACTGTCAGACACTTCCGTGCGTCCGAAGATGTAGCTGGTGGGTCCCAGCAGTTAGGGAGGCGAATCGTTTTTTTTTGCCTGGAAGCACTTCCTTGCGTGCAAAGATGTAGCTGGTAGGTCCTAACAGTCAGGGGGAAACATTTTTTCACGAAATACGGTTGCCTGTTCGGTGGGTCCCTGCTGTCAGGTGGAGGAATCATTATTTTCTGTGTAATAAGGAGGCACTTCCTTGCTGCGGCCGTGGACCCAGCTGTCAGCCTCTCCATGTACAGTCCATGTTCGATGGAAGTCGTTCCTTGACCATGTTGACCATGCCACGCCGAGAGCACCAGGGCGGTGGACGATGGCGAGGCCTAGGAAGGGGACGACAAGGAGCCGGGAAGACGCGACAGTGGATGCCCACGCGTAGAGGAGTATGAGGGTTCACTGGTTCGCTGCGGTGTGAGGCTGCCATCGCCGCAGAATAACAGGAGGTGTGGGTGAGTAGAGGGATGGCCTGGCCAGCGGTGGGAGTAGTAGGGGGCGGTGAGGCCTCCGCGGCATCACAGCCGGCCACGGGAGGCAGGAGCACGCGGCACGACTGGCGCTGCTTTGGGCGGCTGGAGCAAGAAGACCAGAGGTTGAAAAAGCACTACGGCAGTTGGATGGACATTGTACGGTCACTGCAACTAGAATCGTTTATATTGACTAAGTTAACAAAGCCATTGGTACGCGTCAACTTAGTAGGCCCACAAGTCAGCCTCTGAAACGGTGCGCCCCAGATGTCAGGGGGAGGATGTGAGGGGGAGGAATCATTTTTGGGCGGCCGAAGCAAGAATATCCGAGATTGAAGAAGAAGCACGACATCCTTTGGATGGACATCCAACCTCCACAGCTGCTAAAACCGTGTGTTGTTGACAAACCTTGCATACGCGTCAACTTAGTTTTTTTAGGGGACGCGTCAACTTAAAAAGCCCACAAGTGTGTGATAGAGAACATATAGCCCATTTGCGATTTGTAAGAATGCACATCCCATTTTTTAATTCGAATGGAATTACTACAGCCCATTTACAGTTTGTTAAAAGTATAACTCATTTTCTAGTTAGGACAACGATTGATAATTTCAACCATTCCTCAAAAAAAAGATTAATAATTTCAACCAGCCGCTCAAAACAGAATTAAAAAAAAATCCCACATTTTTATGGGATCCGAAATATTTTTATCCAAAATTTCTAGTCAGATTGAATATAATTTCAAAATAAAGTTGTATTACATTAAAATCCAGTGAAATATTGCGCGCGCAACAAGTAATGAAATTAAAATTTTCAAATTCCAAAAATAATATATTTTTTAAACTAATTACGCGTTTGGTGCATTTTTTATAGTTACTGCCCATTTATTATAATTACATCTCATTTATTATTTCTTAAAGTCCATTTTCTTGTTAAGCCTAATGCATACCTCCTAGGAAAGTTTGCAGCCCAGCGGGGCAGAGAATAACAAATTAACCCGGATATCGTGTACAACTGTCGGCCCAGTTGCATTGCTGATGTTGAAAAAAAAGGCTTATATAGTACAGTACAATCTAACATGGCTACTCAGCCCACATTCAGCGACGTCGAAAAGGCCCAAACAAGGCTTCTGTACAACTTTTTGAAGTCACTGAGCTCAATTAATAACTTAAGAAAAAAGTTAGATTACAGTGGAACCTAATTAAAAGTTGTCATGAGCAAAGAAATAATTCAACGGGTCCCACTTGTGCGTGTGTGCGTGTGTGTGTGTGTGTGAGAGAGAGAGAGAGAGACCCATCGGTCGATGCTTGTAAATACATCTTTCAGCCATATGCATTGTTGATGCTCAGTAAAAACTTATATAGTTGACACAATCATATAGAACATCATAGCACACTGAACTTGCATACAAAAATTTCACGCAGGCGGCACAATCAGGATGGAATCAGTGGATCACTACGGATAGGGCTATGTTGAAACCAACGAACTCGTACATAATGGTTCATCGTCTTTATCAATAACGGGGAAATATCTTGAATGCTGTGTAAAGAAAACATACAGACAACACAATAAGTTTTGCTAGCACATTAAGTTGACGTACATCCCCCTAAAAAAAGTTCAGATACAAAATTAGAACAGGTTACAATCAAATGTACTGGCACATCAGTGCTTCACACCCACATCTCGGATTTAACTAGTATCTGACAAGATTTAGTTGTTACCTCAAATTAGAGCACATCTAGGAAGCCAGCCCTGCCTCTTCTCCCAAAGAAGCAGTGGCCTCCGCCGCGTGATGGAGTAGGCCCTGTGCCATCCATCGTTCCGAGCAACACGGGGAAAGTCTGACGTTGACTCCTGTAATGGACGTCGTCGGCGGACCCTGGCACCAGCAGCGGCGGCAGGACATCGATTGATGGATTGACCACTTCTTCGACATGCACGAACACTCGATACAGGTACATCCCTAATGTGGTCCGCGGCGGCCTTGGTGGTGATGAATAGTACAACCCCGGTTCATGCACCGGTATCTCAACACCAATCACCTTTGGTATGGTGGACGGCTTCTTCATCCATGCCATAACCGTCAGAGCCCAGCTGTCTAGAGGAACAAACATACTTACGAGCTCACCTTCAAGGTCGTTGATAAGCTCATTCATGGACTCGCTGTTCCAAGCACGTCGAGGCATGCCATGGAAGGTAAGCTTTGTTAAAAACTCAAGCTCAGAGGGCACCGAGCCCCGTCCTGGGTGCCACCGATCAAAGCTCTCCAGCGCGCCATCACAGAACAAACGCCGGGAAGATTCGAACACACGACTGCAGTCGAAAGTTGTCCAGAACCTGAAGAAGAAATCAGCCGGTGGCGGACAGACTTCGACGAGCAAGTCACTTATTTGGATGCCGTGCGCAATGCCAAGAGCTTTGACAAGGTCGTCCGGTGAGACGGGAGGCCGGTCGCCGTTGATGGTTACCATCGGCACTTTGCCGGCAAACTGGTCGTCAAGCGCCGCCATGCCACTGTTCAGCGACAGCACGCAGCGACCGAAGGCAGGACGGACCTCAGGATCTCCGGCTCGGAGATCCGCGTTGACCGGCGACATGATAGTGCGCTTGAGTACAGGGAGTACAGGAGGAGGATTTGGGGGAACTAGAGTAGGAATCGAGATTCCAGAGGTGGGGGAGGGGCGGGAGATTGGGGATGAAAAGGTAGCATGAATTTCAAACATGCGCCAATATGCTCTCGGCGTGCAAGCGCACGAAAACACCGGTGGCGCCCACATGTCGGCCTAAGAGTCCTTGTTCTTTCTTTTTTGGACAGCCTGGCCTTTTTTACGATCTTTTGAGAGCCCGGCCTGAGAGTTATAATTGACATGTTTGGCATTGCGTTACTACTCGGCACATATTCAACGACACCTCACTGGCCCAAACAAGTGTACATCATTGAAAAGACACTAAGCTCAAATTATATAACTTGAAAAAAGGAGATACACTCTGAACACTGGAGAATGGTGATGCCCTCATTTAGCCCACCAGTAGTTCGAGACAATAAATAGTTCGAAACAACGATATATACAACATTCAAACAATGACTAGTGACTACTACTGACATAAACAGCAAGACATGATAGTTCATAAGAAGTCTTGCTACACCACCAAAACGCACCCATCAGCAGCGCTCAGACTCTCGTGATCCAGACGAGAATGACATTCTAAACAGAGGCAACTATTACATAATAAGAGTGACATAGACGAGGATGACCAAATGACAAGGAATATGCATAACAAAAGAAAGAACTACCCATCCAGAACAAGCAGCAAAGACAACAAAGTTATTCGAAGAGATGATCCAACACCATCATAATTTGCAGCCCCGTTTCAGCGACCAATGATCCGGAGACACCTGTACTCCACCCTTTCAACGCAACAGCCCAATTACCTATCAACCTGAAGGCTTGAACCACATCACTGCCTATCGTAATTGAGACATCCAAGGATCAAAGTTAATCCGGATGCCTTTGTCATTCTCACGTTCTTTTGGTTGCAGGCTGTATCATTGACAATCAGGGGAGTTTGCTCCCGAACTCCTAGGGCTCGCCGTGTAGACACAGTTTACCATAGCAAACAGAACCTCTCTGCCATCAAGGTCCTTGCCAACGGTGATCTCCTGGTTAATCGGATAAT
Source organism: Triticum dicoccoides (assembly GCF_002162155.2). Lineage (NCBI taxonomy): Eukaryota > Viridiplantae > Streptophyta > Magnoliopsida > Poales > Poaceae > Triticum > Triticum dicoccoides. The sequence goes on along the minus strand of NC_041392.1, from coordinate 469,062,220 downwards.
TGAGTCCGAGAAACAGAGAGTGTGAACCAAGGCTGTTTACCCGCCTCCAACTAAAAAATCCTGAAGGCCCCAACAAGCTGGTATCCTGCTCATAGACGTAACAGCCACTGTCCGGATACTCACATATTTCACGGTGCTTGTATACAGTGGGGTTTTTGCAATATAACTTTTCTGGCTCATGTGTCCGAATGATCATCAGTCTTTTGCCGTTGTCTTATCGAGCGAGGAACCAGTTGTGCTTCCCTGTTTTTGGCAAAGGTGGTGTGATTACAAAGGGCGGTAACTATAGGGACACTACATCATATCAAAAAGGACATGCATTGTTAATGTAAGATCAACATTGTTCAGAGTATGAGTAGGATAATGCAAGAAACAATATTGATATGTCCCTGTTGGAACTGGGACGAAAATACAGGGAAATGTATACTGGGTTCGAAAATATAGAAGTGCCATGCATGATTATATTCATGTTATCTCGCAATCGGTTCTTCACAGGAAACTACCATGTCATGCATGTTATGTAATCATGTTCTGTCCTCACAAAAAATTCTTCAAGGTAACTAACAGACCATGCATTGTTATATACTCGTGTTCCGTGGGCAAAATTTTTGTGAGGATATTATTCTAACCATTGATTGATGAAGGGCGAATATAAGTATGTACACATGGTAAGCATTACAAGATTTCACTACTTCCAAATATAGAGTTCTCCATATGCACATTTACTTCCCTAATGTACGGTTAGATGAAACCAACAGTGTGGTGCATGTTTCTACATCATGAAAATGAGGAAACTAACATGACCATTGATACACACTCATATTTAGTAGTAGTATATAGATTACTGTAAAATAAGGAGAATATCCATATATTCCTAACCGTTTGATTATTCAGGGGTACAAATTGGCTGTAATGACATGGTCACAATCGCATGAATTAACTCATTCCAAATATAGCTGATTTACGGCGTCTCTAATACATTGCCATAGTTCTACACAAATTCTGCTCAAACAGGGATATGCCAACCATCACAAAAAGTTCAAACAGTGGCATGGTGTCATCATTAACATGAGACGGAAACAACTTACACGCGCCGTCCCAGCAATACGTGGTGCCATCTGCTTTGTTGATTGCGTAGATGATGCCATTGTGTTAAATAGCATCACAAAAGTGTGTATCAGCTTTGACGATGATCCACTGCGAGCTGAGTTGTCTCCAGCTAAAGAAGGCACCAGCGTAAAGATAGGCGAGTCCGCGGTCGAACAAGGCAATTAGCTTGAAGTCTGTGTAATTCGCATGTCGTGTGGGCACTTGGCGGATTACAATCTTCTGCAAAACAAGGTCCGTCCAACTGACGTGGTAATCTAGATGACTTGGACCGTGATGGTAAAACTCTATATAATCCAACGGAGGAAGGATAATCTCATGGGATGTCTGGAAGTTCACGAGCACCAACTTTTTACCTTCTTCCCCTTCTCTGAAGGCAGGCATCCAGTGGGAGTTCATGTCGACCAAGTACATACCTGCCAAGAAGTTTCGGGCGATGGTGATCAGATCGAAGTCGAGGGAAATGATGTACGGCGACCCACTACATACCTGCAAAGAAGTTTCGGCTAATGGAGATCGGATTGAAGTCGAGGGGCATCATGTATGCCTCCGTATCATGGTGAGCCAATCTCGCAAGACCAGATAGCAGCAAGCAGGGTGTCTTGAAAAGCTTAGGCCTCGCTTCGACGATTGCCGTGTGCATGTCCCTCGAGAATGCAGCCAGCCGCAGGGCGCTCAACATATCCATACACGAACAAGAGAGGTCGAGGATGTCACCGGGGAGACTGATCCAATCGCGGCTCATATGGATGCTGTGCGGTTCACGTTCGGCCATGGTGGAGTTTGGAAGGTGGGGTTTTTTGGGGGCTTGACTTATGGGGGAGAAGGTTGTCGGTGCGAGCGAGGCGACGGTACACGGGGGCACAATGAGATGGAGATGGAGATGGAGATGGAGTGGTGCTATGGGAGGGGAGAGAGAGATGAGGCGAGGCATGCTAATGTGTTGTACAACGGCGGTGATAGACTACACAGTGCACAGGGTGAGGACTTTGGTAACCCGAACATGCCGCCTGGACTAGTGTCAGGCGCAGGGTGTTGTCACTTCACTGTGAGGACCGGATGGATAGTATTTTGACCATCAAGTGTACCACAGTTGTACTACTACGAGTAGGAACATGAGTACTCTAGTACTGTATAGCGGAAATAGGTCTCCCATGCTAGCATGCCCATTCACTTCATCCTCCAGGTATCATCCATATTGCGAGCAGAACCAAATTCTCGTGCATGCGGAAGCGCGAAGATGGTCCTTTTCTTTTTTGATGAGGATAACCGTGTATTCCTTAACCAGAGAATGCTGTGTCTCCCACGCACGCGCCAATATCCATCTGAACCAGCTACGACACATTTTTTTTATCTGTTTGCACAGGTCCCACCTATTAGGAAGGATGGACACGTACACGAACAGGTACGACTCCTCAGTCTACCCGCATAGCCTTTTCGTTTAGTCTACCTAGCCGTCTAATCAACTGCCTGCACGCCACTTCTCCCATTTACTTCTCCATCGGGAACCGATTTTCCTCATCTTCTTCACCTCCCCTTCGTCTTCATTTGCATCCAAACCCCACTGCGTTCACATTGTTTTAACCTCTTTAAATAATTATCTACTACTTCAGTTAGACTAGCCATCTAATCCTAATTCTCCAAACCATAGCCCTCCATTCCAACAGTTCCAAATGGCGAAAGAGATCGAGATGCAGGTTTTTAGCGTCCAACATGTCCTCGTCGAAGGCTCGTTGAGCATAGTTGCCATCGTCACCGTCCACCCAAGGGTTGTTCGGAAGTGGATCAACAATGTATCCAACTCCCTCAAAAAGGTAGAGACGAGGGTCATCGGTCTCAACGTAGAGTACACAGAGCGTGCCACTGGGAATATCCAACGCGCCGCCGTCCTTCAGCTATGCCTCGAAGATGATGTTTTGGTGTACCACATCATACACGCGCCCTCCATACCAGGTGAGCTTCACGATTTCTTGTCTTGGGAGTACATATACTTCTGTGGGGCAGCCATCGAAGGGGACAAACAGAAGCTGGAGCCGTACAACCTTGATTTGAAAAGCATTGCTGACCTACAAACCAGAATCAAAATTCATGTAGAAGATTGTGATAAACAGACACCATCGCTATTCGACGTAGCAAATTTTGTGCTCGGTACAAATCTTCAGAAGGGTGATGAGATGGTGGCATTAAGGTCGTCTGGATGGGAGAATTATCCATTGACGTACGAGCGGATAAAATATGCTGCCCTCGATGCCCGTGTGAGTTTCGAGATAGTTGCAAGGTCCAAAGAGCTTGTTGCGAAGCCGTCTCCCATAGAAAATGAGAACAAGAAGAAGAAGAAGATAAGGTTGCACCAGCAGCAGGGCATTATGGATGGATGAACTATTTCCTCTCTTATACAAAAAAATTATTCCCTCTTGGTGTATATTGATATAGAATGGACTATTTTGATGGTGTGCATGTCTTTGGAACAAGTAGTAGCGTGGGTCCGCTTGACTATAAGGAACTATTTATCCGTCTAGCTTTCTCTACTACTCCTTGACGAAGCTATGTACCTAGGGTAGGGTCATGGATATGTCCGACATACCCTCCCCAAGGACATCTCTACAAAGAATCAGAAGCAGTCGAACAGAAACCATCATCCACTCGACCATGAAGATGTGCTCACTCGACCACCTTGAAGACACTCGACCACCTTGAAGATGAGAAGCCTTCCACTCTGCAACAGTCAGGACTTAAACCATAGCTTTATGGGCATTTATAACACTTTATTGTAGACGTTACTAGTAACGCCCCACCTTTATGAACATTGAACCCTGTGTAACGGAGGGGAGCTGGGGTCCTGGCGCACTCTATATAAGCCACCCCCCTCCTCTGGGACAAGGGTTCACACTTTCTGTAATTCACACACATATATTCAGTCGGCCGCCTCAGGGCTCCGAGACGTAGGGCTGTTACTTCCTCTGAGAAGGGCCTGAACTCGTAAAACTCGTGTGTACAACTCCTCCATAGCTAGGATCTTGCCTCTACATTCTCACCCCCCTACTCTACTGTCAGTCTTAGAACCACGACAGTTGGCGCCCACCGTGGGGCAGGTGTCTTAGCGACTTGTTGGAGAAGTTGCGTTTTTCCCGATCCCCTTCATCATGTTTCCAGGCGGAGGTTTGGTTGAGGGCCGCGAGATCCGTCTCGGCGCGCTCGTGTTTGTTGCCGACGACTCCGCTTGGATTCAGGAGGCTCCACTCGACGCCGACGCGCTCCCCGCCCGCGGGGCGACGCACTTTCGCGCGTGCGTCCGCGGCGTCCTCTTGCGGCAACCGTCGACCCAGTACCAGTCGACTCCATCAGCTTTCCCCCTCCCTGCGACTCGCCGGAGCAAATGCTCTGGTCGGTCAAGGCTTCAGCGGTGGGTGAGGCATGTGGTGGCCCGCCAGTCGGCCACCCCTCAAGTCGCGACGAACGAGCCCGACGAAACTCTCTATGGCTTGTTCGATCTGTCGACTGGCTCCGTAGAGACTGCATCCGAGTGCGACAGCAGCGACCCAGCGGCTGAAGTTCTGATGGTCAATGGACCACGCAGCCCTCTTGGCTTCAACCGTGAAGACGGAGGCGGCGGGAACAGCGATCCGTCGCGCGTTCACGAGGAGTACCGCCCCGAACCCCTCTCCTCGCAGCAGAGGGAGGAACTTCGCCGCCGGAACATGGATGCATTGCATACTCCTATAGTTGGAGAAACCCCTGAGGCCTAGGCCTTGGAGCAGGCGCGCTTGGCCAACCTGGCTGAGCGCACTCGACTGGAGAATCTCCTGCGTGCACTTGACGATCGCGCTCGGCAGCGCGCTCCCGAATCCAGTCGACGCCAGCTTTTTCCTCCTCCAACTCAGGTATACCGAACCCCGATCCAGAATCTAGCTGTTGCTGCCCGGATAGCAGAGTCAATCCAACCCTCTCAGTCAGAAGCTGGTCGAGGTCTGGTGCAGATCCGAGCCTTGCTCCGGGCGGCGGGAGAACAGAATACGGTTGTATCTCAGTCGCGGGATAGGATCCACAACAGATCCATGATGGCAGACACAATTCAGTCAGCCCATAGCCCAAGATCACCTCCGAGGCGTGAGGGACGTGGGGATCGACGAGATCAGTACAGAAACCGAGAGCAGTATGATCGTCGAGTCGATCATGATGATCACCATCGAGTGCCCACTCCTTCCCCAAGGAGCGGGTCGTACGTGCCTCGGCAGCATGAAGGCAGACGCCCTCACAGTGTTGGGCGAGGTATTCCAATCGACCCTAGGGATCCAGGCTTCGATGCGAGATATATTCTCGTGCAGGGCTTGGTCGACAGAAACAGAGCTCACCGAGAGGGCCATGATGGAGGTCCACAAACCAGCAACAGGGTGCATGTCTCTGGTCCAGAGTGCTTCAGCAAAGCTATCAGAGCTGCGGTGATTCCCCCCAACTTCAGGTTGGCATTTGGAGTTAGTAAGTTTACCGAAGAGTCCAATCCTGACACTTGGCTTGAAGACTACCGAGTGGCTGTCCAGATTGGTGGCGGCAATGATGAAGTGGCCATGAAACACCTTCCTCTGATGTTGGAGGGCTCAACTAGAGCATGGCTGAATCAGTTAGCGCCTGGCATCATCTATACTTGGGAAGATCTCGCCCGAGTGTTTGTCAGAACATTCAAGGGCACTTGCAAACGGCCGACAGGTTTGACAGAGTTGCAGTGTTGTGTGCAGAAGCCGAATGAAACTTTGAGGGATTATATCCAGAGATGGATCACCCTACACCACACGGTAGAGGATGTGTCAGAACATCAGGCAATTTGTGCCTTTAAGGAAGGCGTCGGGTATAGGGAGTTGAATATGAAATTCGGCCGGACAGGAAATATGACTCTGGCTCGAATGATGGAAATTGCCACCAAGTATGCCAATGGCGAAGAAGAAGAGCGACTCCGGAGCGGCAAGCACAAAGCAGTCGCCCCACGAAGCCGGAGGAGTAAACTCCGGTCGGAAACAGAAGCGCAAGGCCGAGCCAGCTGCTCCGGGTGAAGCTTTGACTGTGGTTCAAGGAAAGTTCAAGGGGAAGCCCAAAGGGCCATGGAACCCCAAGAAAGTAAAAGATCAAGATGGGAATGATGTGTTGGATCTGCCGTGCCATATCCACACCAAGAAAGAGGAAGAAGGTAATTTCATTTACCCGAAGCATACCACTCGGCAGTGTCAGCTCCTAATCCAGCAGTTCCGAGAGAAACAGCCCAAGGAAAAGGAGAAAGAAGCAGACAAGGCTGAGGATGAGGAAGAGGATGATGATGGTTATCCCCACGTGAATTCCACTCTGATGATTTTTGCTGACATTGAGAGCAAAAGTCGATTGAAAGTCATCAACAGAGAAGTGAACATGGTCGCTCCGGCGACACCCAGTTACTTGAAGTGGTCGCAGACTACCATTACATTCGACCAGTCTGATCATCCAACGCACATCGCCACCCCTGGGAGGCAAGCACTGGTGGTCGACCCGGTGGTCGAAGGCACTCGACTGACAAAGGTTCTGATGGACGGTGGCAGTGGCTTGAACATACTGTATGTAGAAACGTTAAAGGGAATGGGCATTCCGATGTCCAGACTCAGTGAAAGCCATATGAGTTTCCATGGGGTCATTCCAGGCAAGAAGGCTGCATCCCTCGGTCAGATTGCACTCGACGTAGTTTTCGGTGATTCCAAAAATTACCGCAAAGAAAAGTTGACATTCGAAGTTGTGGATTTCGAGAGTTCTTATCACGCAATTCTGGGCAGGCCAGCTTATGCATGGTTTATGGCTCGACCATGTTACGTGTACCTCAAACTGAAGATGCCTAGTCCCAGAGGGGTGATCAGTATCTCTGGCAATTGGAAGAATGCAGAAGAGTGCTTCCAGAAGGGCTCAAAGATCGCCGATGCCCAGATGGCCGTGGTAAAATTGCAAGAATACCAGAAAAATGCAGATCCGAGTGACTTGCCGCGAGCCAAGAAGCCAGCCACATATTAGCATTCCAGTCGTCTGGTGAAATGAAGTCGATTCACATTCACCCGACAGATCCCAATCCTGCTCCGACTCACATTTCGACCTCACTCGACTCCAAATAGGAAGAAGCGCTCATCCAGTTCCTCCCTGAGAACTAGGACATCTTTGCATGGAAGCCTTCTGACATGCCAGGTGTTCTCAGGGGACTGGCTGAGCATCATTTGCGAGTCGACCCGAAGGTGAAACCAGTTAAAGAGCATCTTCGACGGTCCGCCGTCCAGAAAAAAAAGGCAATCGGTGAAGAGGTGGCTCAGCTTTTGGCAGCTGAGTTTATCCGAGAGATTTATCACTCTGAGTGGTTAGCCAATGTTGTCATGGTCCGAAAGAAAGAAGACTCACTTCGTATGTGTATTGATTTCAAGCATATCAATCGGGCCTGCCCGAAAGATCACTTCCCTCTCCCTCGCATCGATCAGATAGTCGACTCGACTGTAGGGTGCGAGCGTTTGTCCTTTTTGGATGCCTACTCCGGGTACCACCAGATCCGTCTGTACGGGCCCGACGAAATAAAGACAACTTTTATCACCCCATTTGGGTGCTACTATTACGTCAAACAGTCCCATTCGGTTTGAAGAATGCCGGAGCCACATTCATGAGGATGATTCAGAAGTGCCTGCTCACTCAGATCAGTTGGAATGTGGAAGCATACATGGATGACATTATGGTCAAGTCACGTAAAGGTTCCGACTTACTGACTGACCTTGCTGAAACCTTTGCCAACCTCAGAAGGTATGATATCAAGCTCAATCCATCAAAGTGCACGTTTGGATTTCCAGGCGGAAAGTTACTCGGTTTTCTTGTTTCCGAACGAGGAATCGATGATAACCCAGAGAAAGTAGGCGCTATACTTCGAATGAAGCGCCCTGTGCGTGTGCATGATGTCCAAAAGCTCACTGGTTGCTTGGTCACCCTAAGTCGATTCATTTCTTGCCTCGGTGAAAACGCGCTGCCTCTTTACCGACTGATGAAGAAATCAGACAAGTTCGAGTGGACCCCAGAAGCTGATGCAGCGTTTGCAGAGCTAAAAGCCCTGCTTTCCACCCAGCCAGTGCTTGCTGCTCCAATCAGCAAAGAGCCTCTACTGGTTTATATAGCAGCCACTGGACAAGTCGTCAGTACAGTACTTACGGTCGAGCGGGAAGAAGAAGGAAAAGCTTATAAAGTTCAACGCCCAATTTATTATATTTCTGAAGTCCTGACCCCGTCAAAGCAGAGATATCCTCATTATCAGAAGCTTGTCTATGGGATTTACATGACCATGAAGAAGGTTGCACACTATTTCTCGGATCACTCTGTTACAGTCGTCAGCGACGCTCCATTGTCAGAGATTCTGCACAACAGAGATGCAACTGGTTGAGTGGCCAAATGGGCGATTGAACTCCTTCCCTTGGATATCAAGTTTGAGGCAAAGAAAGCTATCAAGTCCCAAGCAATAGCAGATTTCTTTGCCGATTGGATCGAACAGCAACTGCCGACTCAAGTTCACTCTGAGCACTAGACCATGTTCTTTGACGGATCCAAGATGCTGAATGGTTCTGGTGCTGGAGTAGTTCTGGTATCCCCCCGAGGAGACAAGCTCAGATATGTCCTCCAGATTCACTTTGATTCCTCCAACAATGAAGCAGAATATGAAGCACTCCTGTATGGGTTGCGCATGGCCATCTCACTCGGCGTCCGTCGCCTCATGGTCTATGGCGACTCAGATTTGGTAGTTAATCAAGTGATGAAGGAGTGGGACGTCAGAAGCCCAGCCATGACTGGTTACTGCAACGCGGTGAGAAAGCTTGAGAAGAAGTTTGAGGGGTTAGAACTCCACCACATACCCCGACTGAAAAATCAAGTAGCCGACGATTTGGCAAAGATAGGTTCCAAGAGAGAAGCCATTCCCAGCAATGTGTTTTTGGAGCATATTCACTCGCCGATAGTTCAGGAAGATCCTTTTACTGAAGAGCCCCTGCAACCTAAGAGCGCCACAGATCCGACTGAAGTCGAGGTCCCAGCCGTGGTCGACCTGATCATGGAGGTTCTGGCCATTACTCCCAACTGGACGGTGCCCTACATTGCGTACATCCTCAGGAAAGAACTCCCGGAGGATGAAGAAGAGGCTCGATAGATCGTCCGTCGATCCAAGGCCTTTACTGTGATAAGAAGGCAGTTGTTCCGAGAAAGCGTGACTGGAGTCGGTCAGAAATGCATAACACCAGAAGAAGGTCGAATGATCCTCAATGACATCCACTCGGGGACCTGTTGTCATCATGCATCCTCTCAGGCCATCGTGGCTAAAGCATACCGAGCTGGATTCTATTGGCCACGAGCAAATGAAATGGTGAAAGATATAGTTGACAGATGTGAAGGCTGCCAGTTTTACTACAACATGTCTCACAAGCCAGCGTCAGCCCTGAAGACCATCCCCCTCATCTGGCTCTTTGCTGCCTGGGGACTGGATATGGTTGGACCACTGAGAACTGGCAGGAGCGGCTTCACTCATGTGCTCGTTGCAGTCGACAAGTTTACCAAATGGATCGAAGCTAAACCTATCAAGAACCTTGATGCTAGCACCACCGTCAGTTTTATCAGAGAATTGACATTCAGATATGGAGTCCCACACAACATCATCACAGACAACGGATCGAACTTCGATTCCGACGAGTTCAGAGCTTTCTGCACCTCTCAGGGCACTCGAGTCGACTATGCTTCTGTCGCTCACCCACAGTCGAACGGACAAGCAGAAAGAGCCAATGGCCTAATTCTCAAAGGACTGAAACCCCGACTGATGCGTGATCTCAAACACGTAGCAGGCGCTTGGGTTGATGAACTTCCGTCGGTTCTGTGGGGTTTGAGGACAACTCCTAATTGGTCGACCGGACGAACTCCTTTCTTCTTAGTCTATGGAGCCGAAGCTGTTTTGCCAAGTGATGTGCTCCACAATGCACACCGAGTTGAGCTCTTCTCTGAAGAGGAAGCAGAGCAGGCCCAGCAAGATTCAGTCAATCTCTTAGAGGAGGAAAGAGAGATGGCCTTGATCCGCTCGACCATTTATCAGCAAGACCTGCGTCGATTCCATGCCAGAAATGTGAGGGGTCGAGCTTTTCAAGAAGGAGACATGGTTCTTCGAGTGGATCAACAGAAACTACACAAGCTTGCCCCGACCTGGGAGGGCCCCTTCATCATCACCAAAGTTCTCCACAACGGAGCATACCATCTTTACAGTATTGAGCATCAGAAAGACGAGCCACGGGCTTGGAACGCGGAGCTGCTCCGCCCCTTTTATACTTAAGCACTCGTTCGAATAAAATGTAATAAGAAACACCTTTGTAATTTGTTTATCAAAGACAAGAGCTTATGGTCCTATCATTCGATTGTTGTGTTCTTATTTACTTCTGAAATCCCCCAGTGGGTGGGCTTAGTCGCGAATCTGTTTCGCCTAAGTTCGAAAGAAAATCCTACCGAGTGGAGAGCAATCCTCCCACTCGGGGGCTTAGCTACAGTCCAGCACTCGCCTAAGTTCTCTCACTAGGAGGCTTAGCTGCAGTCCAGTACTCGCCTAAGTTTGAAAACATCCTACCGAGTGGAGAGCAATCCTCCCACTCGGGGGCTTAGCTGCAGTCCAGCACTCGCCTAAGTTCTCTCACTAGGAGGCTTAGCTGCAGTCCGATACTCGCCTAAGTTTGAAAAAATCTTACCGAGTGGAGAGCAATCCTCCCACTCGGGGGCTTAGCTGCAGTCCAGCACTCGCCTAAGTTCTCTCACTAGGAGACTTAGCTGCAGTCCAG
>NC_041392.1:469035734-469050574 GCF_002162155.2 Triticum dicoccoides | reverse complement strand
CACTCGGGGGCTTAGCTGCAGTCCAACACTCGCCTAAGTTCTCCCACTAGGAGACTTAGCTGTAGTCCAGTACTCGCCTAAGTTTGAAAAAATCCTACCGAGTGGAGAGCAACCCTCCCACTCAGGGGCTTAGCTGCAGTCCAGCACTCGCCTAAGTTCTCCCACTAGGAGACTTAGCTGCAGTCCAGTACTCGCCTAAGTTTGAAAAAAATCCTGCCGAGTGGAGAGCAACCCTCCCACTCGGGGGCTTAGCTGCAGTCCAGCACGAACCTAAGTTCTCTCACTAGGAGACTTAGCTACAGTCCAGTACTCGCCTAAGTTTGAAACATATCCCTATCCACGGGGACGACGAGGTGCAGGTCGACTGCAACCTTCACCTTCGGATCTGCGACACAAGTACAATGTCCGCTGCATCTATCCGCAAGGATGACGAGGTGCAGGTCGACTACAACCTTCTCCTTCGGAGCTGCGGCACAAGTACAATGTCCGTTCCATCTCCATCCGCAAGGATGGCGAGGTGCAGGTCGACTGTAACCTTCACCTTCGGAGCTGCGGCACAAGTACAACGTCCGCTCCATCCCTATCCGCAAGGACGACGAGGTGCAGGTCGACTACAACCTTCTCCTTCGGAGCTGCGGCATAAGTACAACGTTTGTTCCATCCCCATCCGCAAGGATGACGAGGTGCAAGTCGACTGCAACCTTCTCCTTCGGAGCTACGACACAAGTACAATGTCCATTCCATCACTATCCGCAAGGACGACGAGGTGCAGGTCAACCGCAACCTTCTCCTTCGGAGCTACGACACAAGTACAACGTCTGCTCCATCCCTATCCGCGAGGACGACGAAGCACGAGTCGACTGGAACTACCCCATCAAAGCTGCATCTCCAGCACAAAGACTATTCCAAACAGTGAGCAAAGTCCATTCAAAGGCAAACGCAAGCACATTCGGAGATAAACCAAATTCAGAAGAATCCTAAAAGTTCCAAGCAGCAAATCAAAAGTGCTCGGGCATCAAGCTCGAAGGAGTTCAACGGTTACAACAATCACTCGGCATTCCGAGGCAAATTTAAAGCAGACTCAAGTTTCATAAGTTTGTTCACTCGGCCGGAGGAGGGCTGGCAAGCGCCACAAATGAGTCCAGGTCGATCCCATCAGCGATTCGAGTGGCGGCAGCAATGAAAGTCTCCATGAAGGACTGGAAGTCATACTTTTTGGTGTTAGCAATTTTGATCGCAGCCAGCTTGTCTTCACGAGCTTCCTTGCAATGGACCCGCACCAAGGACAGCGCCACATCAGCATCACACCGGGCGGAGGATTTCTTCCATTCTTGCACTTGGTCAGGGATCTCGTTCAGTCGAGCCATCAAGGATTCCAGGTCATTCTGAAGCGTCGCCCCCGGCCAAAGTGATGAGTCGATTCGGGAGACTACCTCCTTCAGGCGCGCGAGGTAGCTTATGGTGCTGGCGATACGGGACTCCAGTGTGAGCAGCTTCATTGCAGTTTCGTCGCAGACTGGAGAAGCGATAGGGTCCAGACCCGTCTTGACCCTTCCAGTTTCCTCGTCGTAGTCTTGACAGAATTTTGCAGCAAAAGTTAGTCAATCGTCCGAGCAAGATCCGATCGCAAGCATCAATACAGTCGGATTAAAAGAAATACCTTTCAGCGTGAGATAAAGCTTCTTGGCAAGAGTCCTCAGATAAGCTTCAGTGTCATTCCTCTTGCGGATCGCAGACTCCAGCTTTTCATTCAGGGCGACCTTGTCCTTCTTCAGACTGGTCACTTCGCGGTTAGCTTCATTAAGACAAGATTTCAGTTTGGTCACCTCTTCTTCCAGCGTTCCGATTGAAGCAAGCTTCTGGTCTGCGAGAGTAGTTTTATCTTGAGCTGCTTTTTGCACGGCGGCGAGGTTTGAGTCCTTCTTCTCCAGAGCCAACTTCATTTTCTCTGCAAAAGAAGCAATCGAATCAAAGAAGAGATCAAAGAAATCTATTGAAAGTCAGTCGACAGTTAGTAAACTTAGAAATAAGAGTGCAAGACTTCTGCAGAAGACAAAAGACGGATCAGTCGATAAGATCAAAGGTTGTTTACTTCCGAGTGAATAAAACCTAAAGAAGTTCGCTTAGACCCCAGCCGACTGCACACAATCGACTGCGGTCTCAGGGGCTACACCCAGCGGGTGCACTTGGCATGGCCCCGCTGACTAAGACTCAACTCAACAAAAAAAAACTGCTCAGACCCCAGCCGACTGCCAGCAGTCGACCGTGGTCTCGGGGACTACACCCAGTGGGTGCACTTGGCGTGCCCACACCGGTTCAGATCCCACTCGCCCAGACCGAGTGGAAGAACGAAACTACTCAACCGGTCCGCCTGAGTCGAGTGTAAGGAGTAAAAAAGAAAGGAAAGAAGAACTCAGACCCCAGTCGACTGCCAGTAGTCGACCGCGGTCTCGGGGACTACACCCAGTGGGTGCACTTAGCGTGCCCCCACTGGTTCTGATTCCACTCGCCTAGACCAAGTAGAAGAGCGAAACCACCAAAATCAACAAAACACCCAGTGGGTGCTCTAATTCGACGTAAACAACAGGAGATTGTGTAGAAGAAGATTTTTCGAGTAACATTTCCTCATAGAGCAAAAACAGTCGGAAAGTTTACTCACCTGGACATTGGCCCGAAGAGCAGCGCTGGCGTCGTAGGCAGCCTGGCTGTTCTCATGCACTGTCTTCACCCACTCCATCATCATCTCAGCTTGTCGGATGGCTTCCGCAGCCGCTTCCGACTGGTTGTCTGGGACGGGGTAGCTGGTGAAAAAGTGGGCAGATGACCCAGGTGCGGCGGCTTGGAACTCCGTGGCGTGGGGTTGGACAGCTGAAGGAATCACAGGTGCAGTCGACGGTGTGGGAGGCCCACTCGACAAAGGTGCGGCGAAGGTCACAGAAGCCCTGCCCGCGTCTTTAGGTTGACGGACGGGAGGTGTCGCAGTGGGTTCTTGCCGAGACATCCTACCAGTGGTTACCTTCTTGCTTTTCCTGGGCTTAAGAGCCACATCTTCATTGTCATCTGGAAGATCGATGACGTTGGGTGGAGCTACAAGGCAGATCATTCGACCCCAAGTGAGCCACTCGAACGCAGTCGACCAAAGAATCAAGAACAGAATCGCAAGAGTTTATACCTGGGTTGGAGGTTACCGCATCTTCCATTTCCTCGTCCCGATATTGGAGAGAAGAGGTTCCTGACGTAGCAGCACTGCAAAGACACGCATTCAATCGGTTACGTCCGGTTAATTGAGTCGACGAGAAGGACAAGTTAGATGGTTACCCAGAGATAGTAGGAACGGTCACTTTGATCCCGGGCGAAGCTTTTGGTGGCTTGGAGGAGGTATCTTTCGGCGCTGGAGGCGTTGGAGGCGGCGCAACTTTGGACTGCTTTGGAGCCTTTTCAGTCGGCGTCGGGGAAGACGTCCTAGGACGCTTCGAAGACTGACCAGTCGGCGCGGCCACCAAGTCCGGAGTGCTCGCCGCGTCGTGGGCATGTTTGGATCTCCTCTCCCTGCGAGGAGGTGAGTCGACTTCTTCGTCATCAGTCGATTCGTCGCTCTCCTCGTCTTCCTCGGCCTCCGAATGCTCCTCGCCGCTCTCGCCACCGCTCCCTTCCTCCTCGGCCTCTTGGTCCTGCACTCCGTTGGGCATTGAGTACATGTCGATGAGGGCCTGAAAGGACAACGATCAAAGGAAATTCAATCGACCATAAACAAGATATCACTCGGTGAATCGAAAAGATACTTGATAAGACAGAATTATACCTGCTCCGGCTGGTGCGAGTTGTCGAATGGAATCACCCTCCTAGACCCCCGAGGGTTGTCTTTGTTGCTGGTGATCCCCATCAACCACTTCTCCAAGGTATCCTCGCTGACGTCCTCCGGGTGGATCCGAGTGGAATCCTCGAGCCCAGAGTACATCCACATCGGATGATCGCGCGCCTGAAGAGGTTGGATGCGTCGACCAAGAAAGACCTCCAACAGGTCCATCCCGGTCACCCCATTGCGGACAAGCTGGACGACCCGCTCGAGCAGCACCTTGACCTGCGCCTTCTCTTCTGGAACTACCTTCAGGGGGCGGGCTTCTCCACTCGAGCCAAGGAAAAGGGAGGAAGTCCAGTCAACTGACCCAGGGTCGGCTGGTCCTTGCAGTAGAACCAAGTCGACTGCCAGCCCCGGACCGAGTCGGGAAGAATCATGTCTGGGAAAGTACTCTTGCTCCTCACCTGGATCCCCAGACCCCCGCACATCTGGATCACTTGTGTCTTCTCGTCACTCTACTTGGCCTTTTTGACCAACTGGGAGCGGCAGGTGAAGATGTGTTTGAAAAGGCCCCAGTGCGGTCGACAGCCCAAGAAGTTTTCACACATCGACACGAAAGCGGCCAGATAGACTATGGTGTTTGGGGTGAAATGGTGGAGTTGATCCCCAAAGAAGTTCAAAAAACCCCGGAAGAAAGGATGGGGAGGCAGTGAGAATCCGCGATCTACATGGGTAGCGAGGAGGACGCACTCACCCTCCCTTGGCTGCGGCTCGGTTTCGTTCCCCGGGAGCCGTGCTGACTTGTGGGGGATAAGTCCCCCCTCCACCAGGTCGTCGAGGTCGTCCTGGGTGATAGTCGAGCGGATCCAGTCACCCTGGATCCAGCCCGCCGGCAGGCCAGATCTCGACGAGGATCCGCCCCGGCTGGTCCGCTTGCCCTTCGCCTTCGATGTCGCGTTCTTCACGCGTTCCAGCGCCACCGTCCTCTCCTTCCCCATGGCGGTGGGTCGAGCTCGATCGAAGGTCCCTAGACGAGGGCGGAAGCGAGCGTGGCAGAGAGATTGGGAGAAAAAGAAGAGAGAATGAGAGCGCACGGGGCAAAGGCCTAGTCCGAGGCCTTTTATAAGGTTGTCACCCGAGTGACTGACTGGTGGACCCAGGCGATCTAAGCAAATCCCGCAACAGTCGTGCGCGCAGTACGTGGCGAAAAAGGTGGTGCGGGGATCAAGGAGACTTGCCTAATCCGTCCCGATAACCTCGGTTCCGTCCGTCTGGCGTGCTTCCCAAAATTTGAATCCCGCGAGATCTGCGGAGAGCAGAACAACTTGTCAGACTAAAGACAAACATCCTTCGCATCATCATTCGGAATTCCACCATGAAAATTCAGTCGACAAAAACCAAGAATGGACCAAGGCGACTGAGAAAGGAGTCGACATCGTCACCTCAACTCATTGTTCCAGAACAGGATATACTCATAGCACAAAGAATGGGTCGGAAGTGTTCCCAACTCCTTCCCCACTCAAACCCTGATCCATTCAGGGGCTAATGAGGAAGCTATGTACCTAGGGTAGGGTCATGGATCTGTCCGACATACCCTCCCCAAGGACATCTCTACAAAGAATCAGAAGCAGTCGAAGAGAAACCATCATCCACTCGACCATGATGTGCTCACTCGACCACCTTGAAGACACTCGACCACCTTGAAGATGAGAAGCCTTCCACTCTGCAATGGTCAGGACTTAAACCATAGCTTTATGGGCATTTATAACACTTTATTGTAGACGTTACCAGTAATGCCCCACCTTTATGAACATTGAACCCTGTGTAACAGAGGGGAGGCGGGGTCCTGGCGCACTCTATATAAGCCACCCCCTCCTCTAGGACAAGGGTTCACACTTTCTGTAATTCACATACATATATTCAGTTGACCGCCTCAGGGCTCCGAGACGTAGGGCTGTTACTTCCTCCGAGAAGGGCCTGAACTCGTAAAACTCGTGTGTACAACTCCTCCATAGCTAGGATCTTGCCTCTACATTCTCACCCCCTACTCTACTGTCAGTCTTAGAACCACGACACTCCTTCCAGTGATCAGTATGCAATGCATGTGTCCGTGGACATGACAGCTTGTCCATGGAAGTTCGACTACGGCGACCATCACGTTTCATCCACTGCCACTCGCGATTCCCATGACGCCGCTCCAACCCACGGCACCACGTCCCCCGATGTGCGCCTCACCCCTCTCAGCCGCATCGCCCCTCTGTCTTTGTGTGCATGACATGTGGGCCACCTTAAATGCGGCGAGCATCAAGTTTCTACCATAGCCACGCGCGATTCCCACGATGCCGCACGAACCCATGACACCACACGTCCCCGACCTGCGGCTCACCCCTCTCGGACCCACTGCCCCTCTGCCTTCGGGAGCATTACATGTGGACCTGCCACCTATCGGGTCCACATGTTATTGACTCAAAGGCAGGTGTAGTAAGGCGTTGAAGCTCAGTCCCGAGGGCCCTGAGAGGGAAATGTAACTCCTATGCCAGGCTGGTGCTACTGCTGCACGAACTCGTGCCAAACTCGAGATTTGTTTCTTTACTATACATGCACACGTCGATTTAATGGACATTGTAATCTCAACATGTGATGGGGAGCTCTAAATTTGAATTTGAAACTTATAAAATGAAAAGATTCAAAACAAATAAACTGGGAGAGAGGGAGTATATCGTAGGATGTGTCCCATACGAAACAAGTCCCCTGGTTTGTCATCGCGAAGATGCGGTTAGAAAGGAGCACAACGTCTTCGTACTCGTACGGCAACAAATCGGCCGCAGACAGCATGGTCCACCTTTGACTGCCATGTGCAAGGTTCGTGCTATCTTATTCAATCTCATCATGGTTCCATCGTACCAATTCATGCGGTGGCCCATTGCATGGCTGATCCCAATGTTGGACAAAGGTTCTATGGGAATGGTGTCACCATTGTAAATGTTGTGCAAATTGATGTTGGTACCCTCCCGTACATATGCAAGCCAATCTCCACTCGCACCGAGCCTAACCTATGAAATAGTGGGCAGGGGGAGAATTAGGAAATGGACACGGAAGTAGTCTTTAGAATGCATTTACTATGTGATCAAACTCATTTTACCTGCTCATCGAAGGAAATTCGAGTGCCCCTCAACGCCGGCATCTCAAGGGGCGTCAACTTGCAACTACGGCCACGCCGCGCTGGAGAGACCCCCAAGGAAACATCCTCGTGCGTTCCACGGAACATCAAGATGCATTTGTATGAGTAGTTTATCTTGTGAGAGAAAAGGATGAACGAGGGAAGGCCTCTAGAGATAGAGATAGACACTACTACTACCAATGTGCTGGCCCTTGCGTTGCAATGGATCCAAAGTAGTAGAATAATACTTGTTCACGTGCTTGAAATATAAACACTCTAGTTTTGATATACATGTGCCTGACAGCTTGTCCATGGAAGTTGAACCACGGCGACCATCACATTTCTTGTTTCTACCATTGCCACACCCACACGCGATTCCCATGACGCCGCTCCAACCCTACCTATAAGCACGACGTCCCCCGACGTGGACATGGATCCTCTGACGTGGCTATCACTGCCTTACCCTGCCTTTCCTTCGCTGACAGGTGGGAACCACACTTGGGGGTCCCACATGTCAGCGAAAGAATGGTAGGATTGTTCACGTTAGGGGATCCTCATCCCCCCGACATGTGCCTCATCCCTCTCGGCCCCACTAATGAAGCTATGTACCTAGGGTAGGGTCATGGACCAGTCCAACATACCCTCCCCAAGGACATCTCTACAAAGAATCAGAAGCAGTCGAAGAGAAACCATCATCCACTCGACTGCGGAGACACGCTCACTCGACCACCTTGAAGACACTCGACCACCAAAAGATGAGGAACCCTCCACTCTGCAACGGTCAGGACTTAAACCATAGCATTATGAGCATTTATGACACTTTACTGTAGACGTTACCAGTAACGTCTTTCCTTTATGAGCATTGAACCCTATGTAACGGAGGGGAGCTGGGGTCCTGGTGCACTCTATATAAGCCACCCCCCTCCTCTAGGACAAGGGTTTGCATCTTTTTGTAAACTCACACACACATATAATCCAATCGACCACCTCAGGGCACCGAGATGTAGGGCTGTTACTTCCTTCGAGAAGGGCCTGAACTCGTAAAACTCGTGTGTACAACTCCTTCATAGCTAGGATCTTGCCTCATCATACTTACCCCCCATTCTACTGTCAGTCAAAGGTCCACGACAGTTGGCGCCCACCTTGGGGCAGGTGTCTTAGCGACTTATTGGAGAAGTTGCAATTTTTCCGATCCCCATCATCATGGTTCCAGGCGGAGGTTTGGTTGAGGGCCGCGAGATCCATCTCGACGCGCTCATGTTTGTCGCCGACGACTCCGCTTGGCTTCAGGAGGCACCGCTCGACGTCGACGCGCTCCCCGCCCGTGGGGCGATGCACTTTCACGCGTGCGTCCGCGGCGTCCTCCTGTGGCAACCGTCGACCCAGTACTAGTCGACTCCAATAGCTTCCCCCCTCCCTGCGACCCGCCGGAGCAAGCACACTGGCCGGTCGAGGATTCAACGGTGGGTGAAGCATGCTGTGGCCCACCAGTCGGCCACCCCTCAAGTCACGGCGATCAAGCCCAACGAGTCTCCCTACGGCCTGTTTGATCTGTCGACTGGCTCCGTAGAGACTGCATCCGAGTGCGGCAGCAATGACTCAGCAGCGGAAGTCCTGATGGTCAATGGACCACGCGGTCCTCCTGGCTTCAATCGTGAAGACGGAGGTGACGGGAATGGCGATCCATCACACGTTCACGAGGAGTACCGCCCCGAGCCTCTCTCCTCGCAGCAGAGAGAAGAACTTCGTCGTCAAAACATGGATGCCCTGCATACTCCTATAGTTGGAGATATGCCCGAGGCCCAGGCCTTGGAGCAGGCTCGCCTGGCCAATCTGGCTGAGCGCACTCGGCTGGAGAACCTCCAGCGCGCACTTGACGATCGCGCTCATCAACGTGCTCCTGAGTCCAGCCGATGCCAATTTGTCCACCTCCGGCTTAGGTATACCGAACACCGGTCCAAAACCTATCAGCTGCTGCCCGGATAGCAGAGTCGATTCAACCTTCCCAGTCAGAAGCTGGCCGAGGTCTGGCGCAGATCAGGGCCTTGCTCCGGGCAGCAGGAGAGCAGAATACGACCGTGTCTCAGTCGCGGGATAGGATCCATAGCAGATCTGTGGTCGCAGATACGGTCCAGTCGGCCCATAGCCTGAGATCGCCCCCGAGGCGTGAGGGACGTGGAGAGCGGCGTGATTAGTACAGAAACCAGGAGCAGTATGATCGTCGAGCCGATCGCGGTGGTCGCCGTCGAGTTCCCACGCCTCCTCCAAGGAGTGGGTCATACGTGCCGCGGCCACATGAAGACAGGCGCCCTAACAGTGTCGGAAGAGGTATTCCAGTCGACCCTAGGGAGCCAGGCTTTGATGCGAGATCTATTCTCGTGCAGGGCTTGGTCGACAGAAACAGAGCTCACTAAGATGGCCATGACGGAGGCCCGCAAACCAGCAATAGGGTGCATGTCTCTGGCCCAGAGTGCTTCAGCAGAGCTATCAGAGCTGCAGTGATTCCCCCCAACTTCAAGTTGGCGACTGGAGTCAGTAAGTTAACCGGAGAGTCCAAGCCTGACACCTGGCTCGAATACTACCGAGTGGCTGTCCAGATTGGTGGCGGCAATGATGAGGTGGCCATGAAACACCTTCCCTGATGTTGGAGGGCTCGGCTAGAGCGTGGCTGAATCAGTTGGCACCTGGCAGCATCTATACTTGGGAAGATCTCGCCCGAGTGTTTGTCAGAACGTTTGAGGGTACTTGCAAACGACCAGCAGGTTTGACAGAATTACAGTGTTGCGTCCAAAAACCGAATGAAACTTTGAGAGATTATATCCAGAGGTGGATCACCCTGCACCACACAGTGGAATATGTGTCTGATCATCAGGCAATTTGTGCTTTCAAGGAAGGCGTCAGATACCGGGAGTTGAATCTGAAATTCGGTCGGACAGGAAACATGACTCTGACTCGGATGATGGAAATTGCCATCAAGTATGCCAATGGTGAAGAGGAAGAGCGACTGCGGAGCAGCAAGCACAAAGCAGTTGCCCACGAAGCCGGAGGAGGAAACTCCAGTCGGAAACAGAAACGCAAGGCCGAACCAGCTGCTCCGGGTGAAGCCTTGGCTGTGGTTCAAGGAAAGTTCAAGGGGAAGCCCAAAGGGCTGTGGAACCCCAAGAAAGTAAAAGATCAAGATGGAAATGACGTGTTGGATCTGCCGTGCCATATCCACACCAAAAAAGACGAAGAAGGTAATTTCATTTACCCAAAGCATACCACTCGACAGTGTCAGCTCCTGATCCAGCAGTTCCGAGAGAAACAACCCAAGGAAAAGGAGAAGGAGGCAGACAAGGCTGAGAGTGAAGGAGAAGATGATGATGGTTATCCTCACGTGAATTCCACTCTGATGATTTTTGCTGATGTTGAAAACAAGAGTCGATTGAAAGTCATCAACAGAGAAGTGAACATGGTCGCTCCGGCGACACCCAATTACTTGAAATGGTCGCATACTGCCATTACGTTCGACCAGTCTGATCATCTAGCGCACATCGCCACCCTTGGGAGGCAAGCGCTGGTGGTCGACCCGGTGGTCGAAGGCACTCGACTGACAAAGGTCCTGATGGACGGTGGCAGTGGCCTGAACATTCTGTATGCAGAAACATTGAAAGGAATGGGCATTCCGATGTCCAGACTTAGTGAAAGCCATATGAGTTTCCATGGGGTCATCCCAGGCAAGAAGGCTGCGTCCCTCGGTCAGATTGCACTCGACGTGTTTTTTGGTGATGCCAAAAATTACCGCAAAGAAAAGTTGACGTTTGAAGTCGTGGATTTTCAGAGTGCGTATCATGCAATTCTGGGCAGGCCAGCTTATGCATGATTCATGGCTCGACCTTGTTACGTGTACCTCAAACTGAAGATGCCTGGTCCCAGAGGAGTGATCACTATCTCTGGTAATCAGAAAAAGGCGGAATAGTGCTTCCAGAAGGGCTCAAAGATGGCCGATGCCCAGATGGCCGTAGTAGAATTGCAAGAATACCAGAAAAATGCAGACCCGAGTGACTTACTGCGGGCCAAGAAGCCAGCCACAGATTCAGCATTCCAGTCGTCTGGCGAGACGAAGTCTGTTCACATTCACCCGACGGACCCCAACGCAGCTCCGACCCACATTTCAACCACACTCGACTCCAAATAGGAAGAAGCGCTTATCTAGTTCCTCCGTGAGAACTGGGACATCTTTGCATGGAAGCCTTCTGACATGCTAGGTGTTCCCACGGGACTGGCTGAGCATCATTTGCGAGTCGACCCGAAAGTGAAACTAGTCAAAGAGCATCTCCGATGGTCCGCCGTCCAGAAAAGAAAAGCAATCGGCGAAGGGGTGGCTCGGCTTTTGGCAGCTGAGTTTATCCAAGAGATTTACCACTCCGAGTGGTTAGCCAATGTTGTCATGGTCCCACAGAAAGATGACTCACTCAGCATGTGCATTGATTTCAAGCATATCAATCGGGCCTGCCCGAAAGATCACTTCCCTCTCCCTCGCATCGATCAGATAGTCGATTCGACTGCTGGGTGCAAGCGTTTGTCCTTTTTGGATGCCTACTCCGGGTACCACCAGATCCGTCTGTACGGACCCGACGAAATAAAGACAACTTTTATCACCCCGTTTGGGTGCTTCTGTTATGTCACAATGCCATTAGGCTTGAAGAATGCCGGAGCCACATTTATGCGGATGATTCAGAAGTGCCTGCTCACTCAGATTAGTCGGAATGTGGAAGCATACATGGATGACATTGTGGTCAAGTCACGTAAAGGTTCTGACCTGCTGACCGACCTCGCTGAAACCGTTGCCAGCCTCCGAAGGTATGATATCAACCTCAATCCATCAAAGTGCACGTTTGGAGTTCCAGGAGGAAAGTTACTCGGTTTTCTTGTTTCTGAACGAGGAATCGATGCTAACCCGGAGAAAGTAGGCGCTATACTCCGAATGAAACGCCCTATGCGTGTGCATGATGTCCAGAAGCTTACTGGTTGCTTGGCCGCCCTAAGTCGATTCATTTCTTGCCTCGGTGAAAAGGCGCTGCCTCTTTACCGACTGATGAAGAAACCAGATAAGTTCGAGTGGACTCTAGAAGCTGATATAGCATTTGCAGAGCTAAAAGCCCTGCTTTCCACCTAGCCGGTGCTTGCTGCTCCAATCAGCAAAGAGCCTCTATTGCTTTATATAGCAGCCACTGGACAAGTCGTCAGTACAGTACTTACGGTCGAGCGGGAAGAAGAAGGAAAAGCGTACAAAGTTCAACGCCCAGTTTATTATATTTCTGAAGTCCTGACCCCGTCAAAGCAGAGATATCCTCACTCTCAGAAGCTTGTCTATGGAATTTACATGACCACGAAGAAGGTTGCACACTACTTCTCAGATCACTTTGTTACAGTCGTCAGCGACGCTCCATTGTCAGAGATTCTGCACAACAGGGATGCAACTGGTCAAGTGGCAAAATGGGCGATTGAACTCCTTCCCTTAGATATCAAGTTTGAGGCAAAGAAAGCTATCAAGTCCCAAGCAATAGCAGATTTCCTCGCCGAGTGGATCGAACAACAACTGCCGACTCAAGTTCACTCTGAGCACTAGACCATGTTCTTTGACGGATCCAAGATGTTAAACGGTTCTGGTGCTGGAATAGTTCTGGTATCCCCCCGAGGAGACAAGCTCAGATATGTCCTCCAGATTCACTTTGATTCCTCCAACAATGAAGCAGAATATGAAGCACTCCTGTATGGGTTGCGCATGGCCATCTCACTCGGCGTCCGTCGCCTCATGGTCTATGGCGACTCAGATTTGGTAGTTAATCAAGTGATGAAGGAGTGGGACATCAGAAGTCCAGCCATGACTGGTTACTGCAACACGGTGAGAAAGCTTGAGAAGAAGTTCGAGGGGTTAGAACTCCACCACATCCCCCGATTGAAAAATCAAGTAGCCGATGAATTGGCAAATATAGGTTCCAAGAGAGAAGCCATTCCCAACAATGTGTTCTTGGAGCATATTCACATGCCGACAGTTCAGTAAGACCCTTTCACTGAAGAGCCTCCGCAACCTAAGAGCGCCACGGATCCGACTGAAGTCGAGGTCCCAGCTGTGGTCGACCTGATCATGGAGGTTCTGGCTATTACCCCCGACTGGACGGTGCCCTACATTGCGTACATCCTCAGGAAAGAGCTCCTAGAGGATGAAGAAGAAGCTCGACAGATCGTTCGTCAATCCAAAGCTTTTACTATGATAAGAGGACAGCTGTTCAGAGAAAGTGTGACTGGTGTCGGTCAGAAGTGCATCACACCAGAAGAAGGTCGAATGATCCTCAATGACATCCACTCGGGGACCTGTGGTCACCATGCGTCCTCTCGGGCCGTCGTGGCTAAAGCATATCGAGTTGGGTTCTATTGGCAACGAGCAAATGAGATGGCGAAAGATATAGTCGACAGATGTGAAGGCTGTCAATTTTACTCCGATATGTCTCACAAGCCAGCGTCAGCCCTGAAGACCATCCCCTCGTCTGGCTCTTTGCTGTTTGGGGACTGGATATGGTTGGACCGCTGAGAACCGACAAAAGCGGCTTGACTCACGTGCTCGTTGCAGTCGACAAGTTTACCAAATGGATCGAAGCTAAACCTATCAAGAACCTTGACGCTAGCACCGCTGTCAGTTTTATCAGAGAATTGACATTCAGATACGGAGTCCCACACAACATCATCACGGACAACAGATCGAACTTCGATTCCGATGAGTTCAGAGCTTTCTGCGCCTCTCAGGGCACTCGAGTCGACTATGCTTCTGTTGGTCACCCGCAGTCGAACGGACAAGCAGAAGAGGCAATGGCCTAATTCTCAAAGGACTGAAACCCCGACTGATGCGTGATCTCAAACACGTAGCATGTGCTTGGGTTGATGAACTTTCGTCAGTTCTGTGGGGTTTAAGGACAACTCCTAATCGGTCGACTAGAAGAACTCCTTTCTTCTTAGTCTATGGAGCCGAAGCTGTTCTGCAAAGTGACTTGCTCCACAATGCACCCCGAGTTGAACTCTTCTCCGAAGCGAAAGCAGAGCAGGCCTGACAAGATTCAGTCGATCTCTTAGAGGAGGAAAGAGAGATGGCCTTGATCCGCTCGACCATTTATCAGCATGATTTGTGTTGATTCCACGCCAGGAATGTGAGGGGTCGGGCCTTTCAAGAAGGAGACTTGGTTCTTCGAGTGGATCAGCAGAAACCATACAAGCTCGCTCCAACTTGGGAAGGCCCCTTCATCATCACCAAAGTTCTCCACAACGGAGCATACCATCTTTACAGTATCGAGCATCAGAAAGACGAGCCACGGGCTTGGAACGCGGAACTGCTCCGCCCCTTTTATACTTAAACACCCATTCGAATAAAATGTAATAAGAAACACCTTTTGTAATTCGTTTATCAAAGACAAGAGCTTACGGTTCTCTCATTCGATTGTGTTGTCCTTATTTACTCCTGAAATCCCCCAGTGGGCGGGCTTAGTCGCGAATCCGTTCTACCTAAGTTCGAAAAAATCCTACCGAGTGGAGAGCAATCCTCCCACTTGGGGGCTTAGCTGGAGTCGAGCACTCGCCTAAGTTCTCTCACTAAGAGGCTTAACGGCAGTACAACACTCGCCTAAGTTTGAAAAAATCCTACCGAGTGGAGAGCAATCCTCCCACTCGGGGGCTTAGCTGCAGTCGAGCACTCGCCTAAGTTCTCTCACTAAGAGGCTTAACGGCAGTCCAACACTCGCCTAAGTTTGAAAAAATCCTACCGAGTGGAGAGCAATCCTCCCACTCGGGGGGGCTTAGCTGCAGTCGAGCACTCGCCTAAGTTCTCTCACTAAGAGGCTTAACAGCAGT
>NC_041392.1:469015185-469035188 GCF_002162155.2 Triticum dicoccoides | reverse complement strand
TGAGTGGGGAGCAATCCTCCCACTCGGGGGCTTAGCTGCAGTCGAGCACTCGCCTAAGTTGTCTCACTAAGAGGCTTAACGGCAGTCCAGCACTCGCGTAAGTTTGAAAAAACCCTACCGAGTGGAGAGCAATCCTCCCACTCGGGGGGCTTAGCTGCAGTCGAGCACTCGCCTAAGTTCTCTCACTAAGAGGCTTAACGGCAGTCCAGTACTCGCCTAAGTTTGGAAAAATCCTACCGAGTGGAGAGCAATTCTCCCACTCGGAGGCTTAGCTGCAGTCCAGTACTCGCCTAAGTTTGAGACCCATTCCTATCCGCAAGGACGACGAGGGGCAGGTCGACTGCAACCTTCTCCTTTGGAGCTGCGGCACAAATACAACGTTTGCTCCATCCCTATCCGCAAGGACGACAAGGTGCATGTCGACTGCAACCTTCTCCTTCGGAGCTGCGGCACAAATACAACGTCCGCTCCATCCCTATCCGCAAGGACGACGAGGTGCAGGTCGACTGCAACCTTCTCCTTCGGAGCTGCGGCACAAATACAACGCCCGCTCCATCCTTATCAGCAAGGACGACAAGGTGTAGGTCAACTGCAACCTTCTCCTTCAGAGCTGCGGCACAAATACAACGTCCGCTCCATCCCTATCCGCAAGGACGACGAGGTGCAGCAAGCAAAGTCCATCCGAAGGCAAACACAAGCACATTCGGAGATAAACCAAATTCAAATAAATCCTAAAAAGGTTCCAAGCAGCAAATCGAAAGTACTCGGGCACCAAGCCCGAAGGAGTTTAACGGTTAGAGAAACCACTCGGCCGGAGGAGGGCTGGCAGGCTCCACAAATGAGTCCAGCTCGATCCCATCAGCGATCCGAGTGGCGGCAGCAATGAAAGTCTCCATGAAGGACTGGAAGTCATGCTTTTTGGTGTTAGCGACTTTGATCGCAGCCAGCTTGTCTTCACGAGCCTCCTTGCAATGGACTCGCACCAGGGACAATGCCACATCAGCACCACACTGGGCGGAGGATTTCTTCCATTCTTGCACTCGGTCAGGGATCTCGTTCAGTCGAGGCATCAGAGATTCCAGATCATTCTAAAGCGTCGCCCCGGCCAAAGCGTCGAGTCGATTCGAGAGACAACCTCCTTCAGGCGTGCGAGGTAGCTTGTGGCGCTAGCGATACGGGACTCTAGTTGGAGCATGTTCATCGCAGTTTCGTCGCAGACTAGGGAAGCGATAGGGTCCAGACCCGTCTCGACCCTTCCAGTTTCTTCGTAGAAGTCTTGGCAGAGTTCTGCAGCCAAAAGTCAGTTCATCAACCGAGCAAAATCTGATTGCAAGCATCAACACAGTTGGATTAAAAGAAATACCTTCCAGCGCGAGATAAAGCTTCTTGGCGAGGGTCCTCGGATAAGCTTCTGTATCATTCCTCTTGCAGATCGCAGACTCCAACTTTTCGTTCAGGACGACCTTGTCCTTCTTCAGGCTGGTCACTTCGCGGTTAGCTTCATTAAGACAAGATTTCAGTTTATTCACCTCTCCTTCAAGCATTCCGATTGAAGCAAGCTTCTTGTCTGCGAGAGCGGTTTTGTCTTGGGCTGCTTTTTGCACGGCGGCGAGGTCCGAGTCCTTCTTGTCCAGAGCCAACTTCATTTTCTCTGCAAAAGAAGTAATCGAATCAAAGAAGAGATCAAAGAGATATATTGAAATTCAGTCGACATTCAGTTACCTTCCATACCAGCGGCCTCGTCTTGAGCTTTTTTCAGATTTTGCTGAGCCAATTCCAAGTCTAAGTTGAGTTGCCTCTGCTTCTCTTCGAGTTCAGCAAGCTTGGAAATAAGGGTACAAGACTTCTGCAAAAGGCAAAAGACAGATCAACCGATAGGATCGAAGGCAGTTCATTTCTGAGTGAATAAAACCTAAAGAAGTGGGCAACAAGCTGTTCAGACCCCAGTCGACTGCCAGCAGTTGACCGCGGTCTCGGGGACTACACCCAGTGGGTGCACTTGGCGTGCCCCCACCGGTTCTGATCCTACTCGACCGGCCCGCCGGAGTCGAGTGCAAGGAGTAAAAAAAAGAGGAAAAGAGAGAACAATTGCACCATCAAGAAAGAAGAACTCAGACCACAGTCGACTGCCAGCAGTCGACCGCGGTCTTGGGGACTACACCCAGTGGGTGCACTTAGCGTGCCCCACCAGTTCTGGTCCCACTCGCCCAGACCGAGTGGAAGAATGAAGCTACCAACAACGACAACGACACCCAGTGGGTGCTCTAATTCTACGCAAACAACAGAAGATTGTGCAGAAGAAGATTTTTCGAGAACAAAAGCAGTCGGAAAGTCTACTCACCTGGACATTGGCCCGAAGGGCGGCACTAGCGTCGTAGATAGCCTAACTGCTCTCGTGCACTATCTTCACCCGCTCCATCATCATATCAGCATGTCGGATGGCTTTCGCAGCCGCTTCCGACTGGTTGTCTAGGATGGGGTAGCTGGTGAAAAAGTGTGCAGACGACCCAGGTGCGGCTGCTTGAAGCTCCGTGGTGTGGAGTTGGATAGTTGAAGGAACCATAGGCACGGTCGACCGTGTGGGATGCCCACTTGGCAAGGGTGCAGCAAACATCATAGTGGCCCTGCACGCGTCTTCAGCTTGATGGACGGGAGGCGTTGCAATTGGTTCTTGCCGAGCCACCATGCCAGCTGTTACCTTCTTGCTCTTCCTAGGCTTAGGAGCCACATCTTCGTCGTCGTCCGGAAGATCAATGATGTTGGGCGAAGCTGCAAGACAGAACATTCGACCCTAAGTGAACCACTCGACCCTAAAAGGATCAAGAATCGAAATCGCAAGAGTTCATACCTGGGTTAGAGGTTACCGCATCCTCCATTTCCTCGTCCCGGTACTGGTATGAAGAGGTCCCTGACGTAGCAGCACTGCAAAGGCCCGCATTCAATCATTTACACCCAATTAATCGAATCCACATGAAGGACAAGTCAGATGGTTACCTGGAGATAGTCGGAACGGTCACTTTGATCCTGGGCAAAGCTTTTGGCAGTTTGGAGGAGATGGCTTTCGGCACTTCCGGCATTGGGGGCGGCGCGACCTTAGATTGCTTTGGAGCCTTCTCAGTCGGCGTCGGGGAAGACGTCCTGGGGCGCTTCGAGGACTGCCCGATTGGCGCAGCCACCAAGTCCGGAGCGCTTGCCGGGTCATGAGTGTGCTTGGACCTCCTCTCCCTGCGAGGAGGCGAGTCGACTTCTTCCTCATCAGTCGATTCCTCTCTCTCCTCGTCCTCCTCGGCTTCCGAATGCTCCTCGCCGCTCTCGCCCCCGCTCCCTTCTTCCTCAGCGCCTGGGTCCTGCACTCCGTTGGGCATCGAGTACATTTCAATGAGGGCCTGAAAGGATAACAATCAAAGGAAATTCAGTCAACCACAAATGGGACATCACATGGTGAATCGGAAAGATACTTGATAAAATAGAAACATACTGCTCCGGCTGGTGCGAGTTGTCGAATGGAATCACCCTCCTGGACCCCCGAGGGTTGTCTTTGTTGCCAGTGATTCCCCAACCAGTTCTCCAAGATATCCTCGCTGACCTCCTCCGGGTGGATCTGAGTGGTATCCTCGAGCCTAGAGTACATCCACATCGGATGATCACGCGCCTGAAGAGGTTGGATGCGTCGACCAAGAAAGACCTCTAGCAGATCCATCTCGGTCACTCCGTCACGGACAAGCTGGATGACCCATTCAACCAGCACCTTGACCCGCGCCTTCTCTTTTGGAACTACCTTCAGGGGAGCAGGCTTCTCCACTCGAGCCAAGGAGAAAGGAGGAAGTCCAGTCGACTGGCCAGGGGTTGGCTGATCCTTGCAGTAGAACCAAGTCGACTGCCAGCCCCGGACCGAGTCAGGAAGGATCATGGCCGGGAAAGTACTCTTGCTCCTCATCTGGATCCCCAGACCACCGCACATCTGGATCACCCGCGTCCTCTCGTCACTTGACTTGGCCTTTTTGACCAACTGGGAACGGCAAGTGAAGATGTGTTTGAAAAGCCCCCAGTGCGGTCGACAGCCCAAGAAGTTTTCGCACATGGACACGAAAGCGGCCAGATAGACTATGGTGTTCGGAGTGAAATGGTGGAGCTGAGCCCCAAAGAAGTTCAAAAAACCCTGGAAGAAAGGGTGGGGAGGCAGTGAGAATCCGCGATCTATGTGGGTTGCGAGGAGGACACACTCACCCTCTCTAGGCTGCGGCTCGGTTTCGTCCCCCGGGAGCCGAGCCGACTTGTAGGGATCAATCCCCCTCCACCAGGTCATCGAGGTCGTCCTGCGTGATTGCCGAGCGGATCCAGTCGCCCTAGATCCAGCCCGCCGGCAGGACGGACCTCGATGAGGATCCACCCCGGCTGGTCCGCTTGCCCTTCGCCTTTGCGGTCGCTTTCTTCGCGCGTTCCAGCACCGCCGTCTTCTCCTTCCCCATGGTGACGGGTCGAGCTCGAACAGAGGTCCGGCGACGAAGCAGAAGCGAGAGTGGTGGAGAGATCGGGGGAAAGATAAGAGAGAATGGGAGCACGCGGAGCAGAGGCCTGGCCTGAGACCTTTTATAAGGCCTTTCACCGAGTGGCTGACTGGTGGACCCAAGCGATCTAAACAAATCCCGCAACAGTCGCGCGCACGGTATGTGGCGAAAAAGGTGGCGCAGGGATCAAGGAGACTTTCCTAATCCGTCCCGATAACCTCGGTTCCGCCCGTCTGGCGCACTTCCCAAAATTCGAATCCCGCGAGATCCGCGGGGAGCAGACAAACCTGTCAGACTGAAGACAAACACCACCCTCTACATCATCATTCGGAATTTTACCATGAAGGTTCACTCGACAACAACCAAGAAATGGACCAAGGCGATTGAGAAAGGAGTCGACATCGTCACCTCAACTCATTGTTCCAGGACAAGGCATATTCATAGCACAAAGAGTGGGTCGGAAGTGTTCTCAACCCCTTCCTCACTCAAACCCTGATCCATTCGGGGGCTAATGATGAAGCTATGTACCTAGGGTAGGGTCATGGACCAGTCCAACATACCCTCCCCAAGGACATCTCTACAAAGAATCAGAAGCAGTCGAAGAGAAACCATCATCCACTCGACCGCGGAGACGCGCTCACTCGACCACCTTGAAGACACTCGACCACCAGAAGATGAGGAACCCTCCACTCTGCAACGGTTAGGACTTAAACCATAGCATTATGAGCATTTATGACACTTTACTGTAGACGTTACCAGTAACGCCTTTCCTTTATGAGCATTGAACCCTGTGTAACAGAGGGGAGCTGGGGTCCTGGCGCACTCTATATAAGCCACCCCCTCCTCTGGGACAAGGGTTTGCATCTTTTTGTAAACTCACACACACATATAATCCAGTCGACCGCCTCAGGGCACCAAGACGTAGGGCTGTTACTTCCTCCGAGAAGGGCCTGAACTCGTAAAACTCGTGTGTACAACTCCTTCATAGCTAGGATCTTGCCTCCTCATACTTACCCCCATTCTACTGTCAGTCTTAGATCCACGACACCCACCGCTCCTCTGCCTTTGTGTGCATGACATGCGGGCCAGCTGAACTGCGGTGACCATCAACTTTCTAACACAGCCACACCTGATTGGACGTGGTTTGCCTGCTCCACTACTGTGCTCTGATACGTCTCCAACGTATCTATAATTTTTGATTGTCCCATGCGATATTATATCCTAATTTGGACATTATTGGGCTTTATTATACACTTTTATATTATTTTTGGGACTAACCTATTAACCAGAGGCCCAGCCCAGAATTGCTGTTTTTTTTGCCTATTTCAGAGTTTCACAGAAAAAGAATATCAAATGGAGTCCAAACGGAATGAAACCTTCGGGAACGTGATTTTTGGAACGAACATGATCCAGAGGACTTGGACCCTACATCAAGAAAGCAACCAAGAGGGCACGAGGTAGGGGGCGCACCTACCCCCCAGGCGCGCCCTCCACCCTCGTGGGGCCCATGTTGCTTCACCGACGTACTTCTTCCTCCTATATATACCTACATACCCCCAAACTACTAGATACGGAGCCAAAACCCTAATTCCACCACCGTAACTTTCTGTATCCGTGAGATCCCATCTTGGGGCCTTTTCCGGAGCTCTGCCGGAGGGGGCATCGATCATGGAGGGCTTCTACATCAACACCATAGCCTCTCCGATGAAGTGTGAGTAGTTTACTTCAGACCTTCGGGTCCATAGTTAGTAGCTAGATGGCTTCTTCTCTCTTTTTGGATCTCAATACAAAGTTCTCCCCCTCTCCTGTGGAGATCTATTCGATGTAATCTTCTTTTGCGATGTGTTTGTTGAGATCGATGAATTGTGGGTTTATGATCAAGTTTATCTATGAACAATATTTGAATCTTCTCTGAATTCTTTTATGTATGATTGGTTATCTTTGCAAGTCTCTTCGAATTATCAGTTTGGTTTGGCCTACTAGATTGATCTTTCTTGCAATGGGAGAAGTGCTTAGCTTTGGGTTCAATCTTGCGGTGTCCTTTCCCAGTGACAGTAGGGGAAGCAAGGCATGTATTGTATTGTTGCCATCGAGGATAACAAGATGGGGTTTATTTCATATGGCATGAGTTTATCCCTCTACATCATGTCATCTTGCTTAAAGCGTTACTCTGTTCTTTTGAACTTAATACTCTAGATGCATGCTGGATAGCGGTCGATGTGTGGAGTAATAGTAGTAGATGCAGGCAGGAGTCGGTCTACTTGTCTCGGACGTGATGCCTATATACATGATCATACCTAGATATTCTCATAAGTATGCTCAATTCTGTCAATTGCTCAATAGTAATTTGTTTACCCACCGTAATACTTATGCTCTCGAGAGAAGCCACTAGTGAAACCTATGGCCCCCGGGTCTATTCTCCATCATATTAATCTCCATCAACAAGCTATTTCCTTTTCCGTTTATTTTGCCTTCTTTACTTTGAATCTTTATCATAAAAATACCAAAAATATTATCTTATCATATATATCAGATCTCACTTTCGTAAGTGACCGTGAAGGGATTGACAACCCCTTTATTACGTTGGTTGCGAGGATTTTATTTGTTTGTGTAGGTGCGAGGGACTCGTGCGTGGCCTCCTACTGGATTGATACCTTGGTTCTCAAAAACTGAGGGAAATACTTACGCTACTTTGCTGCATCACCCTTTCCTCTTCAAGGGAAAACCAATGCAGTGCTCAAGAGGTAGCAAGAAGGATTTCTAGCGCCGTTGCCGGGGAGTCTACGCAAAAGTCAACATACCAAGTACCCATCACAAACCCTTATCTCCCGCATTACATTATTTTCCATTTTCCTCTCGTTTTCCTCTCCCCCACTTCACCCTTGCCGTTTTATTAGCCCTCTCTCTCCGTCCTCCTTCTCTTTCTCTATTTGCCTCTTTTTGCCCGTCTCTTGTTTGCTTGTGTGTTGGATTGCTTGCTTGTCATGATGGCTCAAGATAATACCAAATTGTGCGACTTTACTAATACAAACAACAAATGATTTTATTAGCACTCTGATTGCTCCTCTTACCGATGCCGTATCTTGTGAAATTAATACTGCTTTGTTGGATCTTGTCATTTTCCGGCCTTCCTAGTGAAGATGCCGCTACCCATCTAAACAACTTTGTTGATTTGTGGGATATGCAAAAGAAGAAAGATGTGGACAATGATATTGTTAAATTGAAGCTATTTCCTTTTTCACTTAGAGATCGTGCTAAAGCTTGGTTTTCATCTTTGCCTAAAAATAGTATTGATTCGTGGAATAAGTGCAAAGATGCTTTTATCTCTAAGTATTTTCCTCCCGCTAAGATCATCTCTCTTAGAAATGATATCATGAATTTTAAGCAACTTGATCATGAACATGTTGCACAAGCTTGGGAGAGGATGAAATTAATGATACGTAATTGCCCTACACATGGTTTGAATTTATGGATGATTATACAAATTTTTTATGCCGGATTGAATTTTGCTTCTAGAAATCTTTTAGATTCGGCCGCGGGAGGCACTTTTATGTAAATCACTTTAGGAGAAGCTACTAAACTCCTAGATAATATTATGGTTAATTATTCTCAATGGCACACTGAAAGATCTACTAATAAGAAAGTGCATGCGATAGAAGAAATTAATGTTTTGAGTGGAAAGATGGATGAACTTATGAAATTATTTGCTAATAAAAGTGTTTCTTCTGATCCTAATGATATGCCTTTGTCTACTTTAATTGAGAATAATAATGAATCTATGGATGTGAATTTTGTTGGTAGGAATAATTTTGGTAACAACGCGTATAGAGGAAACTTTAATCCTAGGCCGTATCCTAGTAATTCCTCTAATAATGGTAATTCCTACAACAATTCTTATGGAAATTTTAATAAGATACCCTCTGATTTTGAATCTAATATTAAATAATTTATTACTTCGCAAAAGAATTTCAATGCTTTGATTGAAGAAATATTGCTTAAGATTGATGAGTTGGCTAGGAACATTGATATAATTTCTCTTGATATTGATTCTTTGAAACTTAGATCTATTCCACCTAAGCATGATATCAATGAGTCTCTCAAAGCCATGAGAATTTCCATTGATGAGTGCAAAGAAAGAACCGCTAGGATGCATGCTAAGAAAGATTGCTTTATAAAAGCGTGTTCTTCTAGTTTTCCATGATAATAAAGATGAAGATCTAAAAGTTATTGATGTGTCCCCTATTAAATCTTTGTTTTGCAATATGAATCTTGATAATTATGGGACTGAATATGATCCACCTTTACCTAGAAGGCTTCCAAAAATTCGGAGTCTTTAGATCTTGATGCTAAAATTGTTAAAAGTGGGATTGAAGAGGTCAAAACTTTAAATATCAATGAACCCACTATTTTGGATTTCAAGGAATTTAATTATGATAATTGCTCTTTGATAGATTGTATTTCCTTGTTACAATCCGTGCTAAATTCTCCTCATGCTTATAGTCAAAATAAAGCCTTTACCAAACATATCGTTGATGCTTTGATGTAATCTTATGAAGAAAAACTTGAGTTGGAAGTTTCTATCCCTAGAAAACATTATGATGAGTGGGAACCTACTATTAAAATTAAAACTAAAGATCATTAATGCTATGCTTTGTGTAATTTGGGTGCTAGTGTTTCCATGATTCTGAAGACTTTGTGTGATTTGCTAGGTTTCCGTGATCTTGATGATTTCTCTTTAAACTTGCACCTTGCGGATACAACTATTAAGAAACCTATGGGAAGAATTAATGATGTTCTTATTGTTGCAAATAGGAATTATGTGCCCGTAGATTTTATTGTTCTTGACATAGATTACAATCCTTCATGTCCTATTATTCTTGGTAGACCTTTCCTTAGAACGATTGGTGCAATTATTGATATGAAGGAAGGGAATATTATATTCCAATTTCCGTTAAGGAAAGGCATGGAACACTTCTCTAGAAAGAAAATTAAATTACCATATGAATCTATTATGAGATCCACTTATGGATTGCCTACCAAAGATGGCAACACCTAGATCTATCCTTGCTTTTATGCCTAGCTAGGGGTGTTAAACGATAGCGCTTGTTGGGAGGCAACCCAATTTTATTTTTATTCCTTGCTTTTTGCTCCTGTTTAGTAATAAATAATTTATCTAGACTCTGTTTTGTTTGTGTGTTTTTTGTTTAATTAGTGTTTGTGCCAAGTAGAACCGTTGAGAAGACTTGGGGAAAGTCTTTTTAATCTTGCTGTAAAAAAACAGAAACTTTAGCCTTCACGAGAATTGCTGCCATTTCTATTTGGAAAGTGATATTTAGTTAATTATTTTTGAAGATGATTAATAGATAAATTCCGCTCGTCCAGCAATTTATTTTAGAATTTTTGGGGTTCTAGAACTTGCGTTAGCTACAGATTACTACAGACTGTTCTGTTTTTGACAGATTCTGTTTTTCATGTGTTGTTTGCTTATTTTCATGAATCTATGGCTAGTAAAATAGTTTATAAACCATAGAGAAGTTGGAATACAGTAGGTTTAACACCAATATAAATAAAGAAAAGTTCATGACATTACCTTGAAGTGGTGTTTTCTTTTCTTTCGCTAACAGAGCTCATGAGATTTTCTACTTTAAGTTTTGTGTTGTGAAGTTTTCAAGTTTTGGGTGAAAGATTTGATGGATTATGGAACAAGGAGTGACAAGAGCCTAAGATTGGGGATGCCCATGGCACCCCAAGATAATCTAAGGACAACTAAAAGCCCAAGTTTGGGGATGCCCCGAAATGCTTCCCCTCTTTCGTCTACTTCTATCGGTAACTTTACTTGGAGCTATATTTTTATTTACCACATGATATGTGTTTTGCTTGAAGAGTCTTGTATTATTTGAGTCTTTATTTGTTAGTTTTCCACAATCATCCTTGCTGTACACACCTTTTGAGATAGACACACATGATTCGGAAATTGTTAGAATACTCTATGTGCTTCACTTATATCTTTTGAGTTATATAGTTTTTTGCTCTAGTGCTTCACTTATATCTTTTAGGGCATGGTGGTGGATTTTTTATAGAAACTATTTTTCTCTCATGCTTCACTTAGATTATTTTGAGAGTCCTACAAAACAGCGTGGTAATTTGCTTTAATTATGTTAGGCATTCAAGATTTTTTTTTCTTATGAGTGTGTTGAATACTATGAGAAGTTTGATACTTGATAATTGTTTTGAGATATGGAAATGGTGATATTAGAGTCGTGCTAGTTGAGTAGTTGTGAATTTGAGAAATGCTTGTGTTGAAGTTTGTGATTCCCGTAGCATGCACGTATGGTGAACCGTTATGTGAAGAAGTTGGAGCATGATTTATTTATTGATTGTCTTCCTTATGAGTGGCGGTCGGGGACGAGCGATGGTCTTTTCTTACCAATCTATCCCCCTAGGAGCATGTGTGTAGTACTTTGCTTCGATAACTAATAGATTTTTGCAATAATTATTTGAGTTCTTTATGACTAATGTCGAGTCCATGGATTATATGCACTCTCACCCTTCCACCATTGCTAGACTCTCAAATACCGCGCACCTTTCGCCGGTATCATACACCCACCAAATACCTTCCTCAAAACAGCCACCATACCTACCTATCATGGCATTTCCATAGCCATTCCGAGATATATTGCCATGCAACTTTCTACCGTTCCGTTTACTATGAAACGCTCCATCATTTTCATATTGCTTTGCATGATCATGTAGTTGACATTTTAGCTGTGGCAAAGCCACCGTTCATAATTATTTCGTACAAGTCACTCATGCATCATTGCTATCCCGGTATACCGCTAGAGGCATTCATATAGAGTCATACTTTGTTCTAGTATCGAGTTATAATCATTGAGTTGTAAATAAATAGAAGTGTGATGACCATCATTCATAGAGTATTGTCCCAAAAAAAACAAAAAAAGGAAAAGGCCAAATAAAAAAATTAAAAAAGGAAGGCCCAAAAATATATATAAAAAGGGACAATACTACTATCCTTTTTTTCCACACTTGTGCTTCAAAGTAGCACCATGATCTTCATGATAGAGAGTCTCCTATGTTATCACTTTCATATACTAGTGGGAATTTTTCATTATAGAACTTGGCTTGTATATTCCAATAATGGGCTTCCTCAAAATGCCCTAGGTCTTCGTGAGCAAGCGAGTTGGATACACACCCACTTAGTTCTTTTTGTTGAGCTTTCATATACTTATAGCTCTAGTGCATCCGCTGCATGGCAATCCCTACTCACTCACATTGATATCTATTAATGGGCATCTCCATAGCCCGTTGATACGCCTAGTTGATGTGAGACTATCTTCTCCCTTTTTGCCTTCTCCACAACCACCATTCTATTCCACATATAGTGCTATGTCCATGGCTCACGCTCATGTATTGCGTGAAGATTGAAAAAGTTTGAGAACACCAAAAGTATGAAACAATTGCTTGGCTTGTCATCGGGGTTGTGCATGATTTAAATACTTTGTGTGGTGAAGATGGAGCATAGCCAGACTATATGATTTTGTAGGGATAACTTTCCTTGACCATGTTATTTTGAAGAGACATAATTGCTTAGTTAGTATGCTTGAAGTATTATTATTTCTATGTCAATATTGCACTTTTGTCTTGAATCTTTCGGATCTGAATATTCATACCACAATTAAGAGAATTACATTGAAATTATGCCAAGTAGCATTCCACATCAAAAATTCTATTTTTATCATTTACCTACTCGAGGACGAGCAAGAATTAAGCTTGGGGATGCTTGATACGTCTCCAACGTATCTATAATTTTTGATTGTTCCATGCTATATTATATCCTGTTTTGGACATTATTGGGATTTATTATACACTTTTATATTATTTTTGGGACTAACCTATTAACCAGAGGCCCAACCCATAATTGCCGTTTTTTGCCTATTTCAAAGTTTCACAGAAAAAGAATATCAAACGGAGTCCAAACGGAATGAAACCTTCAGGAACGTGATTTTCGGAACGAACATGATCCAGAGGACTTGGACCCTACGTCAAGAAAGCAACCAGGAGGGCACGAGGTAGGGGGCACGCCTACCCCCAGGCGCGCCCTCCACCCTCGTGGGGCCCATGTTGCTCCACCGACGTACTTCTTCCTCCTATATATACCTACGTACCCCCAAACTACCAGATATGGAGCCAAAACCCTAATTCCACCATCGTAACTTTCTGTATCCGTGAGATCCCATCTTGGGGCCTTTTCCGGAGCTCCGCCGGAGGGGGCATCAATCACGGAGGGCTTCTACATCAACACCATAGCCTCTCTAATGAAGTGTGAGTAGTTTAATTCAGACCTTCGGGTCCATAAGTTATTAGCTAGATGGCTTCTTCTCTCGTTTTGGATCTCAATACAAAGTTCTCCCCCTCTCTTGTGGAGATCTATTTGATGTAATCTTGTTTTGCGGTGTGTTTGTTGAGACCAATGAATTGTGGGTTTATGACCACATTTATCTATGAACAATATTTGAATCTTCTTTGTATTCTTTTATGTATGATTGGTTATCTTTGCAAGTCTCTTCAAATTATCAGTTTGGTTTGGCCTACTAGATTGATCTTTCTTGCAATGGGAGAAGTGCTTAGCTTTGGGTTCAATCTTGCGGTGTCCTTTCCCAGTGACAGTAGGGGCAGCAAGGCACGTATTGTATTGTTGCCATCAAGGATAACAAAATGGGGTTTATTTCATATTGCATGAGTTTATCCCTCTACATCATGTCATCTTGCTTAAAGCGTTACTCTGTTCTTTTGAACTTAATATTCTAGATGCATGCTGGATAGCGGTCGATGTGTGGAGTAATGGTAGTAGATGCAGGCAGGAGTCGGTCTACTTGTCTCGGACGTGATGCCTATATACATGATCATACCTAGATATTCTCATAACTATGGTCAATTCGGCCAATTGCTCAATAGTAATTTGTTTACCCACCGAAATACTTATGCTCTCGAGAGAAGCCACTAGTGAAACCTATGGCCCCCGGGTCTATTCTCCATCATATTAATCTCCGTCAACAAGCTATTTCCTTTTCCGTTTATTTTGCTTTCTTTACTTTACATCTTTATCATAAAAATACCAAAAATATTATCTTATCATATATATCAGATCTCACTTTCGTAAGTAACCATGAAGGGATTGACAACCCCTTTATTGCGTTGGTTGCGAGGATTTTATTTGTTTGTGTAGGTGCGAGGGACTCGTGCGTGGCATCCTACTGGATTGATACCTTGGTTCTCAAAAACTGAGGGAAATACTTATGCTACTTTGCTGCATCACTATTTCCTCTTCAAGGGAAAACCAACGTAGTGCTCAAGAGGTAGCATGCTCCGATCCGTACTCCCGCACCATCGAATTTTCATCCAGCGGCTGTGACACATTTCTTCTCGGGCATCAATCCTCAGCTGGAGTACTTCTGTACTACAGGTAGTACCCGCCGGTGTGGCCATCTATGCCTCGTAATGCCCCGACCTCTAGCTGTGACACCCTCGCCACGGCCATGCCACCACCGGCCGGTTCATCTCGAACGAGTGAGTCGCGAACCAGACCACCACCATGAGAATGACATGTGGGCCAGCCGCATTTAAGGTCTGCATGTCATTGACTCATAAGCCGGGCACTAAGCCACTGAAGTTCAGTCCCGTGGGCCCCGAGAGGGAAATGTAACTCCTGCGGTAAGCCTTGTGGTGCTCCCGCAGTACGAGGTCGTGCCAAACCCGGAATTTGTTTCTTACTACTACTACTCCCAACTACTAGTAAGGTACACATGCATTGCACGCATGAGATTCTGGTGGTTTGTGCATTATGCTTCTACATGTGGAGTCTTCTAGACTCTACATGTGGCAAAATCTGGTGGAATGTAGATGATATCCAACGACCAGTAGTGCTCAGATTTTCCATCTTTGTACCGTCGGATTGGCTTCATCCAACGACCAACTTTCAAAGTTATCCACACACTATTTAGGAGTATAGATGTTTGGTTTGCAGCCTAAGGTTGCCACGCCTAAGCTTAGGTGTGCCACAAGTGTGTTTGGTTGCGTTCTCGTCTCAGCATAGTTGTTCCCTCTTCATGCATGCTCAACTCAACACCCCTATTCATGTATGCTCTCTTCATGTATGCTTCTAGTGTATTTGTGCTAAGCTAGTGTGGACTCATGCACCCTCCATACACTCTACCAAACACCCAAAAGTGGGTCGAGAAGGGAACTCTTGGGATCATGCACCCTTCATACACCCTACCAAACACACCAGGCATGTGTTTGGTTCATTGCTACACTTGTGGCTTGCCACACTTTTCTAGCTATATGGTCCACATGTCATAGACTCAACTTCTTGCCAAATCTTGCCACACTTGTGGTGGCCATTTTGTTAGCCACATTTTTTGTGGCAGACACACTTTGCCTAAGCTTAGTTGTGGCAAAGTTAGTCATGAATGAAGTTCAACCATGGAGTCTTCTAGATTCTACATGTGGCAGGATCTGGTGGAATGTAGATGATATCCAACGACCAGTAGTGCTCGGATTTGCCATCTTTGTACTGTCGGATGGCTTCATCCAATGACCAACTTTCAAAGTTATTCACACACTATATAGGGGGTATAGATATAGATGTGCCGGCCCGTTGCAATGGATCCAAAGTATATCTATTTAGTGGAGTGCACTCTAAACACATTATCTATTTATTTTTCTCTAACCTTTCGTAGCCATGCAACCAAGCCACATAAGCTTCATGGGTTCCCCCCACATCATATTATTCATACTATGTTGACTGAAAAACAGATAAATCACCCAAAACAAGATCTTCCCATTTTTTGTTCCTACGATGCTATGCCGTGCATGTACCTACTAGTTGTATAGTGGTAGTACTAGTTGTATAGTACAAACTTGGTACTAGTAGGAGTAGAGTAGTATGGAATGCTGCTACTCTATCAATGAGCCCCATCTGACAACAAATTTCTTGGCTTCCGTGCTATAGCTAGATCTTCCCCACGTTTCTGTTTTCTAACCCGGCAGTGGGCGGGGTGCGGTTTGCCAATAGTCGGTTTGCTCAACGGCGGTCCCACACGAAAGTGAAAATGCTAGGCAACACGCCTTCCCTAAGCTATGTGTCGTGCCGGACGGGCCGTGGAGTACTCCCGATTCTCGGGCGTGTGTGTGTGTGGGGGGGGGGGTGTGTGACGCGAACACGACATGCCTTTTCCTTTTACTAGCAATGTGCCCGTGCGTTGCAACGGATCCAAAGTAGTAGAATAGTAGTACTTGTTCACAAACTTGAAAGAAATCACTCTTGTTTTAATATACTCCTAATATATTACTCCCTACATTCCTAAATATTTGTCTTTTTAGAGATTTCAAATGGACTATCACATATGGATTATATAGACATATTTTGAAGTGTAGATTCACTCATTTTGCTCTGTATGTAGTCACTTATTGAAATCTCTAGAAAGACAAATATTTAAGAACGGAGGGAGTACTTTTCACTCAAAATATATTTCTCAGGCTATTTGATGAGGTGAGGGAGGGATGTGGTTACTTTCAAGATAATAAGGGGTTTTATGCAAATTCGAGCAAAGAAGTGGGCTATTGTTGCAAAAATGCCACAACTTACCTCACAGCCGTTAGATGCAGATCTAATGGTCAAAAACGATGGATGGCAGACACACCACCATCACCAACTGAGTCTTTTATAGGAGTAGGAGTAGTGAAACATGTATAAATTGTAACATTTTGGTTCTGCTCCTTGGCACGATCGATAGATATAAATAACGATTGGAAATGCTAGGGCGGGGCTATTTCTGCCAAATAAGCAGGGTACATAGTAGCTAGGTTGGTGCATCGTTGGTTTGGTCACACGCGGTCCAACATGTTCTAGTGTTTCTAGCAAGATGCCCGCGTGTTGCATGAAGTTGATGGAAAAGGTAAACACAACCTATAAATTGATGGATGGAGTACTAGTTACAGTGATGCATATAATTAAGCAAAGGGATCGCACATGTCGGTATTGACTGGAACGAGAATGCAACAGCACAATAAGAATTAAGGCCACGATGATGATGCGATCGCAGTGGTGGTTACAGAAGGCAAGAAGAAAGACGCATCCATCAATGTACGACCGCCTCCTCCTCCTCAACTTAGTGCACTGGGCCACCGACCGGCGGCTAAGGAGCGGTGGCTTTTGTGGCGAGGTCGAGGTGCTTCTCAGCAAAGGCATCCAAGGCTTCCAGCCGGTTGAGGAAGGCCAACGTCGTAGCGTCCTCACTGGCCTTGTAGATACCTATGTACACGATTTGCTCGTACACGTGGATGTGTAGGTCGATGAATTCTTGCAGGGCGAGGCGCCTCACGGCGAGCGCGACCTCCAGGTGGACATTCTTCATGGCGTCGGCGGG
The DNA here is from genome assembly GCF_002162155.2 of Triticum dicoccoides. Classification (NCBI taxonomy): domain Eukaryota; kingdom Viridiplantae; phylum Streptophyta; class Magnoliopsida; order Poales; family Poaceae; genus Triticum; species Triticum dicoccoides. The sequence goes on along the minus strand of NC_041392.1, from coordinate 469,018,234 downwards.
CAGTCGCAGGGCCACCAGTGCTTGAAAGAGGTTCCGACCATGGAGGCCGATTAGGGTGGCAGGCAATGAGGAGCCTGGGCGCTCGGGCTGGAGGAGTACGGCGATGTGGTCCGCGAGCTTCTTGAGGACAATGAACTTGTTGGTGGTGGCAACGATCATCTGGTCCAAGTGAGAGTCGTAGTTGGCGTCGATGGTGGCCATCCACTAGCCGGTCTCCAACACCGTCTGGAGACGATCCTCGGTGCCATGCCGCAGGCCGACGTCGTGGACCATCTGGCATAGTTGCTGGCCGTTCGCGTGCATCGCCGCCATGGGCCTGTAGTGAGCTCTTTTGCGCTTAGTGTAGGTGCTTAGGCAAATGCTTATGTGCGTACGATGTGGTAGATGCATTGGAATGGAGGGGCGCCTTTATATGAGGGCAAACTGCATTGCATTCACATCATGCGCCTCTTTTCCCGGTCCTCCTCCCATTACTTCCCTCATGCATTAATTGAAGGAGAATGCATTGGCCGTTCAACATTTCGGGAACCGCTACTCCCTCCCTCATCTGCATTAAAGCCGTATCAGGAACTGCGCTTCCCGCTATCAAATCAAATAGTACTGCGCCACCCGCTGCACGCCCGGCTGAACACGCCTCCTCGCCTCCATTAAACCCGCATGCAAACTGAGAAACCTACTCCGGCCACACGTCCATTCATGAGCGGGCCGGAATTAAACGCAACACCAGCCGAGCTCCTCTCGTTTGCCCTCAGTTTAAACGAGGCTAGACGCCGGCCAAGCTCCTACCGTCCGCCCTCTATTTACACGAGGCCAGACAGACAGCGGGCAAGAATTTCACCCCTCCGCCGCTCCCCTATCTCCTCCACCATTTTCTCCACTCTTCCGATGGCTTCCGAGGAGCCATCCTTCGGCATATTACCCGGCTGGGTGGCCCGCCGAGCCCTCCGGATATGGGCGAGGCCGCTCGGTGCTTCACCAACCTCGCTTGGCCCGACGGAGCCAGTTGCCACCCCAAGCAGGCGCGTGGTTCAGCAACTCGCCGCTCCAGTTCAGCTCGATGAGGAGTGGCGAGTTGTTCCACGTCGGCACGACGGCGAGCACACCGGTATGGGCATCATCACTGCCGCGTTGTACCGCGCCACCAGTGTTTGTGGGCGTGCCTCCTGTGCTAGCGGTAACGCCATGCAGGCAGAGACAGAAGCCGAGTGCGTGGAGAGCGACGAGTCGGTGGCCAGCTTCTCCGTGTCCGCCGCCGTCATCGAGGAGAAGTAGAACACGGGAGGTCGCCTCCACTAGGGTCCCATGAAGGCCGCCACCGAGGTGACGACTGCGCATTCAGGTGGTTTCTTTGCTGCTTCGTCTCTTCCGAGGACCTTCGTCGAGCCCGCAAGTGTCTGCCGGACATGAGGAAGACAAAGGGATCCGCGGGCGGCCATTTAGATTATGTACTCCCTCTCCAGCTGGCGGGAAATATCTGTTCTAAGAATGGATAAATTGTATGTATCTATAACTAAATAAGTCTAGATGCATCCATTTCTAGGACAAGTATTTCCGGACGGAGGGAGTATTAATTATACCAAGATAGCCGGATTGGCACCGCTTAGTTCATGTAAATGTAATGAAATCCATCATGTTTATATGAAGATCCGGCTTTTTTATACAAAATCCTTCATGCTTATATGAAATCAGTCCATGTTTGCATGAATTTCATCTGGTTGGTTAGAGTTGTGAAAATGTATGCCGTTGGCGTTTGATGTCATCCTCCACGGAAGGAAGCGGGAGGAAATTTGCCGGCTGCCGTTGGAGATGCTCTTATGCTGGAAATAATAGAGTGACATCCAATCCATTTGAGTTAATTGCGTGTATGATTGTCCCTCTATAAAAAGTTAATTGCATGTACATTTTACACGTGACTTGCAGGGTGGCTACAACTTCGTACAAAAAGTTAAAAAGAAACATGTCCATCCGTAATCTTGTATTCTAAGTACTCTGTGGGTTCCACTGTCAGTACAGTAGTGAAAGAAGCATATATTAAATAAGTAATATATAATATAAAATTCTAAAGTTAAAGACATAATTCGAACTCATGTCATCGCGTTGCGAGCATCCGACGCTAACCAGTCCAGCACATTTTTGTTGTAGACCATGCTGGAGATATATCTCCATGTCTACTCTTATACTCCATCCATTCCTAAATACTCCCTCCGTTCCCAAATATAAGACCTTTTAGGGATTACACTATAGACTATATACGGAGCAAAATGAGTGAATCTACACTCTAAAGTATGTCTATATACATCCATATGTAGTTTATAGTAGAATCTCTAAAAGGTCTTATATTTAGGAAAGGAGGGAGTATTTGTCTTTTTCAGATTTCAAATGGACTACCACATACGGATGTGTATGTAGACATATTTTAGAGTGTAGATTCACTAATTTGGCTCCATATGTAGTCACTTGTTGAAATCTCTAAAAAGACAAATATTTAGGAATAGAGGGAGTAGAAAACAGAGTTGGCGATGAAGGTGTGCGTGCCATCCTGCAATATAGGCCGTTGGATTTATATCTAACGGGAAACTATGGCAATTTTGCAAAAATATACCCACACCCCTCTCCACGTTCGTAAATACGGCCTTCCCCCATTCATCCGTTTCTCTCACAAGATAAACTACTCATACAAATGCATCTTGATGTTCCGTGCAACGCACGGGCATCTAGCTAGTTTCTTTTAAAATAGTTACTGCGATAATTGGGTTGAAGTGATATATTTTATGTCTGCCCCGAATGATTGCAGATTCACTAGTAGTAACAAAGAAAAGGTTGCCTTGTTAATTAACAGAAAACAAGGTGAAAACTATCACATGAGGCCGGTAAAAACGAGGTACACTGGGTTCAGCGTCATCGTCACTACAGCTGTGCGCGCGCGAGAAGTCTACATATCGAGGGGGCTACTGAGCGAGGCACAAAGACACAATGTTCGAGAGAGAAACCAATTAACAGATTATGATCAGATCGAGTTGTCACCCTTTTGCTGTCATTGTTGGGGTGG
>NC_041392.1:468982186-469014613 GCF_002162155.2 Triticum dicoccoides | reverse complement strand
CTCTTATAGAAAACAAAGTTGGTGATGATGGTGTTCCTGCCATCCTGCAATATAGGCCATCCGATTCATATCCGACGGATAGGAAGGAAACTATGGTAATTTTGCAAAAAGATACTCACACCCCTCTCCGCATTTGCAAATAAGGCATTCCCTCGTTCATCCTTTTCTCCCACAAGATAAACTACTCATACAAATGCATCTTGATGTTCCGTGCAACGCATGGGCATCTTGCTAGTAGGGAGAAGGAGTTTGTGTGACACATATCTAGCTATATTAAGGGATAGGTAGATAGCATTTTTGCGAGGCATACTTAAAGCATCACGAAGATAAACAAAATAGTGTGCATGCAAATGCAAGCGTGTGTGTGTGTGTGAGAGAGAGAAATCTCAAAACAAAAGGTGCTCTGCTGGAATCCCATTGTATGTATTCATATGGTTCTGGAACTTGAGTTAACCTTATGCATATGTGTGTGAGACATTATTATACTTTGAGACATTAGTGGCTGTGGGTGGGCGGAATTAAAGGGGTGAGCATGTTCGACAGAGAGAGCGTGTGTGTTTCTGTGTGAGAGACTTGTAGGACGGGGTAGAAAGACGGATTCTAACCTTAACAGAGGGAGAGAAATACACGAAGTGCGCGTGTGTGATTCCGATGCCCACAGGGAAATGCGATATGCATGCGTGTGAGAGAGATTGCACAGTTCATTCACGTATCACTATCTAGCGATCGTGGACATGCATCGCTTGAACATAAATCAATATCTACTTTGTATAGTGGCCAAAGGTACAATATCGATTCAACGCTATAAAGATTGGACACTCACGTATCACATTTTTTTCTATTTAAATAAACCTTTTCAGTTGTGCATGCCAAAGTTACAGTGATGTTTCTTCAAACAACCAATGTAGCTATCATGTACATGCACCATTGTTACTCTTGCATTCAAAATCATTAGTCTTGGATGATTTAAGGTTCTATTATGAATTAATATATGTAATATTCATATATGAATTCAACGGGTACGCAATTTATGAAATGGGGGCTATGTAATCATATGAGGTAACACTTTTAAGTAGCGGACTACAATATCCATTTCTTTTTGTGCGCCTCTACACTAACACGTCAATGCATTATGTTTAAAGTAAATAACCAATTGCACTAAATTATCTATTTACACGAGAAATACATAGGCTGAGCATTTGATCCCTTTTTTGTGAACGCGCCACTACACCCGTACGATTGGTCGCGCCCGTGTGAACGTCCAAGTTATCGGCACATCATCCCGAGTTATTGTCTTTTTTCTGGGGTGGACTTCACACTAGTTATTAACTGCTGACGCGTGCCCCGTGTACACAGTCTCGCATGACCTTCCCGCTAGCACGGTCCAAAATTAGTTGAAACTGGATACGAACAATCCCGTGGGTGGCAAAATCTCCCGCCTCCTTCTAAAATTTCCGCCACCTTAGTCTTTAGCATGCGAAATTCCCCTTTTGTCCTTTGTGCACGGAGACCAATAGTTACAATACCGCCCTCATCTACATAATAGGTCGGGGCTGCTTTGGTAACTTCCGGTTCCCCCCACTACACGGCACCCCCATTTCCTCCCCCCCTCCCGCAAAACGACTAACTCCACATCACCAGAGCATCTTACATCACGCCGTTCGCACTTCATCGGCCTTTCTCCCCTCCCCTCTCGAAACCCTAGACTGCTCATCCACCGGTGTACCAGAGCCCATTCACTGCCAGCGGCGTCCACCTCACTGGATCTGCTTCTGCGGCCGCATCTACCCTTCCCACCTCCCCTAGAAACAAGTAGACTGCTCATCCACCATTGTACAACATCCCATTCAGTGTCAGCCTTGTCCACGATGCTAGATCTGCATCGCCGGTACTCTCGTCAACCGCAGCGCATCTGCAGCGGCTCATTCGTACTCCCCACCGGAGACACTTCGTCCACATACCCCCGGAGCTGCCCCACCGACGCCCCCGTCGATAGCCTATGATCCTCTTTGCCGACACCGTCCTCAACCCTACCGGAGCCGCTTCGCCGACACCATTGTCACCCCCACCGGAGTAGCTTCGCCTATACCATTCTCTACCCTACTAGGGCCGCTTTGCGAACTCACAAGTCCACGGCCTCAGATCCGCTTCCTCGCACCCTCATCCAACCTACCGGAGCAACTTCTGACGCCTCGTCCGCGGCCGCAGTTCCGCATCATTGACACCATCCTTAACCCAACCACCGGAGCAGCTTCACCTACTCCCTCATCCATGGACACAGATCCACTTTGCCCACACCGTAGTCCACCCTACCGGAGCCGCTCCACAAACACCCTACTCGACGGTTCTAGATCTCCTTACCGGACCCCGACAGCCAGCGCAACGTCATCACCCTTGACGTTTCTAACCTGATTCCCACCGTCTGGAAAGATGCCAAGCACCCGCCACGGCCTAGGTACTTGTCACCTTTAAACCCGTCCAGCATCACCTGCCCGATGTACTTCAAATATACTAACAGGTCGATGTTACCTGTTATGCAGCTGGCAAAAACTACAGGGACGATGTTTCTTCTAGATCTAACAGCTTGGCCAACCAAGATCCTGCACTGAGGCATTGCTATGATCTTGTAAGTGCGTCTCTCTCTTGTATTGTTCTATGCCTGCCAGCGTGCTTTGCTAGGATTTTTGACTAGTAATCCCTTTGTGCAGACAATGATTTCTACTACTGGCTGCTAAATTAGATATGTAGATGTCATACATGATACTACCTCGTACCTCCGTTCCTAAATATAAGTATTTCTAGAGATTCCACTATAGGCTACATACGGAGCAAAATGAGTGAATCTACACTCGAAAATGCATCTATATACATCTGTATGTGGTCCATACTAGAATCTCTACAAAGACATATATTTAGGAATAGAGGCAGTACATTACACAAAATCGTAGGTGGTATGTAGGAATTCCAGTGCACTACATTAGGCTCCCTTAGAGTGCCTGCTAGTCCAGCACACAGAGTCATGGCTAGTTTATGCTACGCACACAATCATTAATTGGTGGTTTAAATATGCTCAAGGGATATGCAATGTATTATCATGTAGAGATGTCTGAAATTAGTCGTGTCAACTTGCAGATAGGGTTACACAATGAGAAAGTACAAGATGTATGTGGCAATTTCATGGAACATCGCAAAAAAGGAGAGGCAGCAGTGAGCCTATACAGTGTGCTATGGTACGTCACTCCTCCATTGCAATCATCGCGACATATTATTTGTATGTCGGTTCTATTGGCCAAGTTTCTTAGGGACAATTATTACGAGTTATCCTAAGAAAATAAGCACCTGTGAATATAAGCTCCATGTAATAAGCCAACCAATTCTTTTTATTGCATTTTCAGCTTATCTTTGGTATGATCAGTGAAAAGTCTAGATTGCATTATATTTTTTCATTTTGCTGCCCATATGAAAATTAATTTGACTTGCAAACATCACAAATTGAACCCAGTGCAGTAATTATTATGATAGGAAAATAGACCATCACTATTTGCTCAAAATGCAAATACGAAGATACCATCTACTTTGGTCAATGTTTTCCATAGAGATCCCATTGCCTAATTTAAACGAAGAATGCATGACCCACATTTAAATGAAGAACAATTATTTATTGAAATTCGATGGTCCAAGTGGCTGGTTATTATCATATAGCAGCACCACCTGAAACCATCATATAGCAGCAGCAGCTCATAGCAACTCATCATACAGCAGCAGCAACAGTGTGCAATTCATCATATACTAGCAACAACTCATAGCAATTCATCATATAGCAGCAACAGGAGCAGCTCATAGCAATTCATCATATAGCATCAGGAGGAGTAGCTCATAGCAACTCATCATACAGCAGCAGCAGGAGCAGCTCATAGCAATTCATCATATAGCATCAGCAGGAGAATCTCATAGCAATTCATCATACAGCAGGAGCAGGAGCAGCTTATAACAACTCATCATATAGAAGCAGCAACTCATAGCAATTCATCATATAGCAGCAGCTCATAGCAATTCATTATATAGCAGCAGCAGCTCATAGCAATTCATCATATAGTAGCTGCAGGAGCAGCTCATAGCAATTCATCATATAGCAGCAGCTCATAGCAATTCATCATATAGCAGCAGTAGCTCATAGAAATTCATCATATAGTAGCTGTAGGAGCAGCTCATAGAAATGCATCATATAGCAGCAGAAGCAGCTCATAGCAATTCATTGTATAGTGGATCAGAATGAAAATTTGGCAAAAAAATCAGAGGAGATCCTCACCTTGTTGGATGAGCTCATCCTTCAACAACACCTCAAGGCCACGACCTGGGAGGTGGGGAGGGGGAATAAGGTGCCTTCTGCCGCAGTGTGGCATTAGCCGTAGTTGTGCAGCGCCTGCGGGAGTAGTGCGCTGGACGAACCACAGTGGAGCAGCTGCTGGAGACCATGCGAATGAGGGGCGGCACCAGAGGGAGGAGTAGCCAAGGAGATTTACCCCTACCCACCGGCCATGTAGCCTAGCTGGATAGAGCATCATCGAGGACCAGGCAAGATGGGACTAGTGGCGACAACTCGCTGGAGGAACCCTAGTGTTGCAGGCAGGGGATCGAGGTAGAGGGAAAGGGGAGAGGATATGCAAGCGGATAGGGCAATGAACGCTTGCGTGTTTGTTTTTACTTGAGGGTGAGGTGTGACGCGGGCGTCAGCAGTTGAATTTTGAGTGTAATATAGGCAGACAACAGAGTCATTTCACTATTCCCCTTCCCTTCAATTTTTAGTGAGGTTCTACCTGAAACACCCCCCTCCAAAGCGAAATTAGTTAAGCCCAAGCCCATAACTCAAAAATGACTTCTTTACATCTTTTATGGCTTATATTGACAATAAGCCCTGAAAAGGCGGAACAGAACTGGCCCTTAACCTGTAATTCAACTGTGCGTGCAATGATGAATCACTCCTGCTTGCTATAGTGTACATTTAAGCATCATCATACATGGCATAACCTAATACATGTGCATTCCATTGTAGAATCTAGAATATGCAATGTTTATGTTAGTTCATACGTTGCACATGATGTTTAAATGCCCCTTAAATCTGGTCAGTCAAGTGATGGTCTTTAAGCCTCCTTCTTTGCTTCTTTTCTTGATATGTAAGATTTGCTCACACATCTGTTCAACTGCTTGTTTGCATCAGCCAGCCATACTAGGACTGTTTGCTTTGATTACTTGTTGTTCTTGACCTAACACTTTAAGAGAGCTTGTCAACGATTTAAACACTAAGGGCTGCTGTAGTGGGGCCTTTTCTAACTCATAGGTGACATAAAGGTTTGGCTGTACACTAAAGTAGGCTCTCCAAGAGTACCTGGAGATCCAGTTCAAAGGTATGCCTAGTTTTTACATAGTGCAGACATAGTAAATGCTCATTTCATTGTGTGCAAGTGCAAGAGATGCGGCATGTTTCATTATGTGATGTTGTTTTGTTATAATCTCATCCTTTCGTGTTCACAGACTGGAAACTATGCATATTTATCTTCCAAGGAGACGAGTAACTAGTTTGTGTCACCTTGCAGAGGGGGTGCAATGAAGATAAGATTGAGGATTTCCAAGTACAAGATGTTAGGAAGGAGCCTTGCAAGAGAAGTAGGATCTACGTTGAGCCTCTTCAACCTATTAAGGTAAGTCACTGTATCCAACTCAACAGTTCAATTCCTTGTTTGTTTCAGGCATAGTTAATTTGCTCTTTTCAATTGCTTTATTTGTCCTCAGTTAATGAGATGCCCAAAGGATGATGCCTGATGTTGGGTACTTGTATAACTATTAGTTGACATAATTAAAGGCCTTACCATTTAATTACTCCGTCAAAGTGTGCCCGAAGCTTTGAAGTCTATTAACCAACTATTATTGCATGAGGCTCACAATCTAGTTTATACTAGGCTAATGATTGCATAGTTTTGCTTGCTGTAGTATGTTTGTATGAAACCCTCTGCTGTTCATTATGCTCCCTAAGACTTTAATTGAGCTACAGAATGGCCAACTGCTTGCTTACTTCTACGCAATGTGCTGTCTAAATTTGTAACTTGTCTGTGTTTTGGATTGGGCCCCAACATCATGCTCCTCTGGTGAGCTAAGAGAGATTTCTGTATGCAGGCTACACAGACTACCTTTTTTTTATAATTTTTAAAATATCACTTGCTTATGCTTCATGACATGTAACATTATTGTTAGTCCTGTTTTGCCATGTACAAAATAGTCTGCCTTGCTCGCTTCACTGTTGTAACTATATTTTTGCCCTAGTCATGTGTACTTATAGAAACATTTTAGGATGAGGTGACATCAACACAAAAATCTACAAGCAGTGCGGCATGGCCATCACCGAATGATTTGGAATTGGAATGTGCTGATGTTCTCGAGCATCAACTAGAGGTGGCAAGACAACGTGTACATGATTCTCAACGTACAATCAACAAGTTGAGACTGGACATGCAGGTGTTAGATGCAGGAGTCAAAAAAAATGAAACAAGACACTGAGGTAACAACGAAGGAATTGGAGATTTTGCAGACTGAAATTTGTGCTATCTAAATCCGGCCAATCCTATTTTCTAAAGAGATTATAGTTCAAATTGTAAGTTATGTTGATGCGTGTCCATGATGTAGGAGCTGTATTTGCCTAGTGTATGTAATTTGCTGTTTGTGTATGCTTTATTATCACTGGTGCCGAACCATAATGCCCAGTGGCTATAATCGGCTGTAATTTCTTTATTGTATAGTGCAGGATTATTCTACGTTTCTATGCCTTAGTCTCTTTATTGTATAGTGTATGTTTTTAGAGGTGATAGTATAGAGTAGGATAATTCTTTGAATATGCTATATCGTTCAAACGGGGGCCAACTCGCCCAAACATGCAGTGACCATGGCCCTCCACATGCCGTACGATCCATGGGCCATCTACAGGACGGACGATCCATGGCCTTCTATGGCCGTTGGATCCATGGGCCTTCTATGGGTTGTCGGGTCCATGGGCCTTCTATGGACCATCGGATCCATGGGCCTTCTATGGGCCGTCGGATCAATGGGCCTTCTATGGGCCGTCGGATCAATGGGCCTTCTACGGGCCGTCGAATCCATGGGCCTTCTATGGGCCATCGGATCAATGGGCGTTCTATGGGCCATCGGATCAATGGGCCTTCTACGGGCCGTCTCATCTATGAGCCTTGTACGGGCCGTATAAGGGGCCGTAAACGGGCTAGAGTGGAAATCGTACGTTTTATGGGTTGACCATAATGGGCCATTAATAAGCCGTATTTGATGATGCTATGAAAATGGCCCAACAGATTAACATGCCACAAACGGGCCGACTGTATCCACGGGCTGAATTTGGCCCACAAGAAGAAAAGACTAGTAACTGGCCGTCAGTAACTGAATGCTGGAAATGAGCCCAAGAATAAATGGGCCCTGAGAAGGCCGAAAGGTAACATGGGCTGGAAACGACCCAATGGAATAATGTGCCGCTAATGGGTATAAAGCGATACACTGCTCATTATGGACAGGTTTCACCACGGGCCGTTAATGGGCCAAGAGTTACAAAGGGACTCATATGGGCCGAAATACGTCATGGACCATACATGGGCCGGAAGTTACAACTGTCTGGAATCATATTCGACGGCCCAGATGACGCTACTGGGCCTAATTCCAGTAGGGCATAACGGGCCGTGAGTTAGCGGGCTTTAAATGGGCTATATGCGAACATGCCGTTAAGAGGCTTTCCGTGGGCCGACCCGCCACCTTTTGACCAAGTCAAACGGGCCGGCCTTTTCACAGGAATGGGCCTGTGTTGGGCCATGCCATGTGTCGATGTATCATAGGCACCTTGGGTCCAATGATTGGATGACATCTGTCCCAACGGTGAGCCGACACGTGTTTCCTCCAGCCAATGATGATTTTACACGTGGAAAATCCCCATTTGTCGGGGCTGTTAACGGGTTATCGGATCCAAAATCGGACCCGATAGCTTAACGGCGTTCCGTTACGGTGGATGCCACGTGTCGGTCACCCTTGACGAAAGCACTTCTGTGACGCGCGATTTATCGTCATGGATGAAAGTGCTAGTGATCGACTAGAGGTGGGGGGGGGTGAATAGGCGATTTTTATGAAAGTCTTCAAAACATGGAAGTTTTGAAGACAAACGATAGAAATAAACCTATTACCATGCAGCGGAAGGTAGACTACACTAAGCAAGCCATAGTCAAGTACTCAATGAAATGAAAGCACAAAGACTAATAGCAGCTAGGTAGTATAGATCAGGATGGAAGATAGTATGAAGCCAATCAGAACAAGCAGTCACACAGTGAAGACAAATAGATAATGCAAACAGGCAATGACTTCACAAGGACCAATCTGCAAATAAAGAGATGGGAAGGATAGAACCAGTGGCTCGTTGAAGACAATGATTTGTTGGACCAGTTCCAGTTGCTGTGACAACTGTATGTCTGGTTAGGGAGGCTGAGATTCAACTCAAAAGACCGCGTATTCACCTTATTCCCATTGAGCTAAGGACACCCAGTCCTTGCCCAATCACTCTGGTAAGTCTTCAAGGTAGACTTCCAAACCTTCACAGACTTCGTTCACCGACGATCCACAATGACTCTTGGATGCTCAGAACGCGACGCCTAACCGACTGGAGGATTCACAGTCCTCAAGTGTAATAAGTCTTCAGATCACACAGACAGGAAGACTTCAGTGATGCCTAACACTCTTTGTCTCTAGGTGTTTAGGGCTTTGTCCTCGTAAGGAATTCTCTCTCAAAGGCTTCGAGGTGGGTTGCTCTCAAACGACAAAAGCCGTACACTAACTCTGAGCAGCCAACCAATTTATGGTGTAGGGGGTGGGCTATTTATAGCCACTAGGCAACCCAACCTGATTTGTCCGAAATGACCCTGGGTCACTAAGGAACTGACACGTGTTCCAATGGTCAGATTTCAAACACACACGGCAACTTTACTTTGGCTACAAGCAAAGCTGACTTATCTAGCTCCGAATAAGATTTGCTCTCATTGTCTTCGCTTGAAGACATAGGATTTTGGTTAAGCATCACTTCAGTCATTCTGACTGGTTCACTTGGACCCCACTTAACAGTACGGTGGTTCCTATGACTCAACAAAGAAGAAAATGAAACAACGAAACAACTGAGTCTTCGCTCTCCATAGTCTTCACACAATGTCTTCTCTTGTCATAGTCTTCAATGTGAATACCTTCACGTACCACCTTTGTCTTCAATGTCTTCATACATTTTTAGGGGTAATCTCCGGTAGGTAAACCGAATCAGTGAGGGACTACTACCTGTGTTATCCTGCAATTCTCATAAACACATTAGTCCCTCAACCTGGTTTGTCGTCAATACTTCAAAACCAACTAGGGGTGGCACTATATGCACTTATAATCTTCCCCGTTTTTAGTGATTGATGACAAACTGGTTGAAGTTTTCAACGGGGATAAAGGTATGTGAAATTGTAAAGGATTTAAGTATTGTCTTCGTAAGTAGCAGGAAGGCTCCCCCTGAAGATGTGCATATAAGTATTTTGCTTTTGAATGCAAATGCACATGGCGGGTTGTACTTGCGGAGCTACTCTTCTACTTATGAAGACAGTTCATCATGCATGTAATGATATAATGAAGATAATGACATGCATAATGAAAAATGGACGTGTGCAAAATGACTTCGTGCGAATTTATCGTCGCACATGCGGAATTTATCATCGCATCACATAGTGTCGAAAAAGGTAGCAGACGACCATCAAGTTTAAGTGTTACAACTCAAAAATGAACCAAATGTATCAAAAGCGAGAGTTGTAAGCACTTGGCAAATGTATAGCAACCAGTAAAGCAACCACCCATATGGACCCGCTTGAAGACTATCAACTCATATGCTTCTCCCCCTTTTGTCAGTAAGGACCAAAAAGGTTTGAAGACATAGAGCGCCTACTCGTTCCCATGAGGTGCAGGTGAAGCAGCAGGGTCGTCGTTGAGGTTCGGTGGTGTAGAAGAACTCGGTGCAGTGTCGACACGCGCTGAAGTTGGAGGAGGTGAAGTGGAATCATCTTGGTCATCGATGACTCTGGCATTCACCATCGCAGCTGAGGACGAATAGTCAGAGTCTTCAAGTGAGGGAGTCCGACGCAAGTGAGCATTCCTTGGAGGAGTTGAGTCAAACTTGAATCTTTCTGTGAAGCCATCGTCTTGCAGATCAGCTTCAGCACTAAGCAATGTCAAACTCTTCCAAGACCTCCGACAGGTTTCATGTGTAACAAAGGCATTCTTGGTGGCAAGATTGTGGATGCGATTGACGTCCACCAAGAGGCTTTGCATCTGACGCTTAAGCCAGTTGTGATGCTTATCCTATTTCTGATGTAGCGCGACGAGAAGCTCTCAGTCATTGAGAAGACGAGATCGCTTCCGAGGCCTTTGGGCAATGGTGCTTCCAGTGGCGTCAGTTTGAGCGCGAGGGGCACGTGTGTTACCAGCCTAGGGATAAACACGAGAGACTGCCTGAACTCCTTCAATGGGCTGGGTGAAGCTTTGACGATCAACATTGTGAAGATAAATCGGATCCTTAGCAGGCTCTGGGTAAATAGCTTCAACAGACAGATCAACCTCTGGCAAGAATACAAGATGATTGCACGCAGACGGCTGATAGTTGAAGAATGAGTGAAGCTTGATAAGATGCATTACCCATGGAGCATAGAACTTCAGACCAAAAATGTCGGAGCCAGATGCAGCCAATTGCCTGATGAAGAAGTCTTGAGCATTGAAGCTGATGCCATTGAAGATATAGAAAACCAAAGTCTTCATTGCTCCTTCAAGCTTCACTGCAGATGAATGTCGTTTGACAAGCCATAGAGTTTTTCTGATGATATGGTAAATGGTGCGAGGCAGATACTCTAGGTCTTCAACAAAGAGTTCAGATGGGTATTCAGCGTCGTGAGGCAAAGGCTTCATCATGCTCAGCATTTGACTCATGTTGGGTTCTGGCTTCTGAAAAATGCTCTCCAAAGCATTCTGGTGTTGTTGACAACTTGGTTCATAGTATTCACCAGGAGTGGGTAGGGCTGTGAGCTCAATGATATCAAGAGCTTTGGCTTCATGATGGACATTTCCTGTCATCCACTCAAGGACCCAAGTCTTTGGATCCATGTTGTAGCCTCGAATGTGAAGAGTTGCATAAAACTATAATAGAAGCTCTTCATTCCAGTGTTCCTTGTCTGTGACAAATTGCAGGAGTCCAGCGTCTCTGAAGCAATCCAACGCTTCTTCTAGACAGGGCAGGCCAGCTATAGCTTCAGTGTCGAGACGCGTATGTGGAAATATGTGCCCTTGATTGTATAAGACGCATGAATAGTAGCTGCGCTGCTGATAGCTCTAGAACCGATCCGATGAAATGTGAGGTTTGGAGTAAGGGTTCTTGGCGCTGTTGAAGAAGGTGTTATGTGCCACGAAGCCATTCACATTGAAGACCCCAGGTGAGGTTGCAGTGCCTGGGAATCTTGGAAGTCTTGGCTTGGGCTTCTGGACTTGAGGCCTGTGCTTGACATGATAGTCAAATTGTGGACCCACAGCAGGTGGAGGAACCAGAATGGGCCATCGGACCATAACAGGCTGACCACGATCAAATGCCAGCTCAGCAGTATGAGGTCTTGGAGGGGGTACAGGAGCATGGGCATTTTCATTGACATGGGCTGCAAGTGGCACAATAGCTTGAGGAGGAATGATTACGTCTGGTGCAGCATTGGCTTCAGGCAGCGGATTTGCTTCGGGTCCTGCATTGGCTTCAGGTGCATTCACTTCTGGCACCACATTGGCTTCAGGCGCCACATTAGCTTCAGCCATGACAACGTCATTGGCTTCTGTGTTGATGTTGGTGGCCACCTCAGTATTGGTAACCTCCACTTCAGGAGCTGGAGGGTCGGACACGTTCTCCTCGAGAACAACTTCAGGGTTGGACGGGGGTGTAGCAACTCTTTCTTCATCACATGGTTCTACTTCTTCATCGGCTGATGCAGCCGGAATATCTTCAGCCGTTTTGGCTTCAGACTCAGAGACATTCACAGTTGGAGTGGCTTCTGGGAACACTTGACGTGCAACAGATTGGTGATGCATTTCTCCTTCTGGAACGCTTGGAAGAGTGACTTGGGGCCTTGGTCCTTTGTGAAGCCTGCGTAACGCTGGCGACGCCTGTGGAGATGGAGTTGGCTGGGCCTCAAAGTCATCGTCATCTTGCACTGGTGAGGTGACTTGTGGTTGGGGAGTACTTGGGGTGTCTTGTTGTTGTGGGTGATCAGCCCATGATGCATCCTGAGCAGTTGGCGTCAGAGGACGACCAATGCTGATGAGCTCGCTGTGCGTGAGCACATGCAATGATACCAAATTGCGCTCGATCTGAGGAAGGACTTCATCATCTTCAACATTCTCGTGAGGACCAATGTCTTCAGCTGTGGTGGGGTCAATAGCTGGATTATCTTCAGCTTCAGGAGCCTCTGTGGAAGCAGGCTCATGAACTATCAACTGGCGCTCTTGATGTTCAGACGCAGGACGAGCCACTGAGATTGGCTCGACAACAAGGGGCTCTATGGGAGCAGCCCGGTCTCTCTTCTTTGTTTTCCTTTTCTTGGTTGGGGGAGCATCATCAGTGGTGGCTTTGGTCTTGCGCTTTCTGGCTTCAGCTTCATCTGCTCTAGTTTTCTTAAATTCTGAAGCCACTGTGGGGACCTTAGGCTTCGAGCCTGTCATACTGGCTGGGAAGACAATGCGAGGTTCTTCCTGCCTTGATGCTTCTGGTTCTGCCACAGCTGGCTTCTTCTTCTTCTTGGCAGCCATTCTGGGGTCGATGCCTGGTCGCCCCAAGGCCTTGCGCTTTTCAGCTTCATTGTAGCCTTGAACACATTTGGCAGCAAGATTCTTCATGCGCTCACGAGAACCTTTTGCTTCTTCTCGTTTCTTGTGGAATGCCTCCTTGAGCTCATGCATCATGACCTTGAAGTTTTGAATGTCTTCAACATTGAGCTTGGCCATGTGCTTCTTGAACTGAGCCTTTTCATAATCGATCTTATGCTTCAGCTCAACAATTTTCTAAGCTAGAGCTAGCTCAGGAGCAATGGCTCCGTGGAAGGAGACGCTGAGGCCAATTGGAAGCTGAAGATCATCAAAGCTGACATTTGGCTGTCAAACCACTCATCAATAAACTTGTTTAAGATTTCCACATCAAAGAGAGGAAGATCATTGAAGATTTACGCCTATTGCTTGCTCTTGATCAACTACTCAAGAGCGTCATCGCCAAGATCGTCGTCGCTGGACAGATCAATGGCGTCATTCTCGTTTCTCAAAACAGCAGCAGGGGTCAGTGCTTGACCAGTGGGTTGCATGGGCTTTTTCGACTTGGCAGACTTGGAGATGCGTGAGAGATCTTCAGTCTGCACACTGACTTCAGGAGGTGCAGTGGCTAGAGGCTTCGCCCGTGAGACCTTTGGTGCAGATGAGGGCTTTGAAGCCTTTGGTACTGAAGAGGGCTTTGAAGCCTTGGGTTTCATTTGCTTCACAGGCTTCAGTGGTGCAAGCGCCTCATCAGAATCAGCGTCGTCTGCAGGTTGATCCACGTCTGCCCCTTGAACCTTTATGTGAGTGATGAGACCTTCTAAGTTGTAGAAGGGCCCAACCAGATTGGGTTCAGCTTCGCGTGTGCCATCAGCACGTGGCACAGAGGGGCCTGGGTTGAAGTCTAATCCCAAAGACTTCTTGTTTTCCTTGGACGAGTTCTTTGCAAACTGATAGTTGCGTTTGAAGAGATTATCTTCTCGACACCATAACAGAGAGGATGGGTCGGCATTAGCAGACTGAGGTCCACGAATCATGCAGGGGTAGAAGCCTTGAGCAATAGCTTCAGACTTCGACTTGGGCTGAAGGCCTTTGTATATTATATCTCCCCAGGGGCCCTTGATGGCACTCTTCTCAGCATATTCGTCGGTGACGAATCTGTACTTGAACCATTCCTCTGCCCAATGTCTTCGAATCCATTGGATTCGGTTCTTGCATTCTCCGTAGGTCTCTTCTGGATTTGACTTGTATAGCTCATAGAGATCCGGTGGCAGGTCCTTAGCAGTGTTTCCACGACGCTGTCTGCCGCCCTTCCTGACTGATTTTTCTGTTGCCATGAAGTTTAGACTGAAAGGCTTCAACATTGTCAAAGTCTTTCGTCTACTGGTCAGACAAGAACTGGCTTCAGGAGAATTTTGTATGATGCTATAAGAACTCTGCAAATGAATGCAGACTATGAGAACCAAGGGATTCTCCCACGGACATGTACCTGTGACAGTATTAGAGGTGCGAGGGAAGGGGAAGAGGTCATATGCATTCTCAGAAGATTTTGAAGATAAATCAGTTTAGAAGACATTGACCTCATAGTGCGAAGACATTCACTCATATGTAGAGAGTTGGTTCCAGATTTGTACGAATCCATGAATACGTACAAGTGAGGAATCTAACTACTTTGTGAAGCATAAGTGAACATACTAGGCATGCTATGAGATGCAGAATGAGATAGATCCAACTTGTGGGAACAGAAACCACTTGTGGTTGAAAAGGATGAATCTATCAGATCAAAAAGACTGTAAAAGGAGGTTTTATTTACCACATGAGGAACTGCTAGACGGAGTGGGAGAGGAGGCCGAGCAGTTCAATCTTCTGTGCCCTAACTTGGCGACGGAGGACACCTACGGCGACGGCAGAGAAGATGATGTCCGCGGCTGGCATGAGGACGGTGTCGGTGAGGTCGCGGCAGCTAAGAGCTTCGTCGCCGGCATCGTCGAGGGCTAGCGGTGGCGCTAGGGTTTGTGCGAGAGTGGAAGAAGAGACAATGACTAGGGTGAGGCGTGTATTTATAGAGACAGGGATGGCACGACGTTATTACGCAGGTGCCCCTGGCGGTTCACATTTGAACGACACGTGGCGATCATGCAACACATTGGAGGTTGTTCCATGTTCCCACGCACGCCTGGATTGTCGGGTGGTCGTTCCCACTTCTCCGGGTTTCAGGTAAAAAGGATTGAGCATTGAAAATAGATTAATGTTTGTCTCTGTGTCTCCTGCTGACAAGGACTCAGCAAAGACATTCGACAGTTTCAATAGAATGCATATGATTTGGATAGATAGATTTGAGACGGGAGCATAGAAAGGTTAGGGTCCGATTACATTCACTTAGTTCAAAAGATTCAATGTGAAGACATAGCTATAAGTGAATGCTGTAGAGGACAGAAACCAAATCAGTACATTTGAAGATAAACATGAGGCCATGTTAACATTGAAGACAAACAAAATGTGAAGACTTGCAAATGTAACGCCATGAGAAAAACACTTCTAAAGGAAGAATTTGGTGGTGGCGTTACCCACCGTATAGGAAGTATTAGACCCAGACACGGCGCACAATTATCGTGGCGTTCCGAAGTCAAATTTCACGTTAATGTATTCACACTCAGAATGTAAGTTTTCATTGATTGAAGATATACTTTACTTTGTGTGTTGCACATCTAAGTCATCAACATGCATAAGTGTTAGGATGTGTGCCTGATCACAGGACATTTGAGGATTCCAAGATATTTAGCTCACACCGTAACTTGCAAAACCTTTTCTCATCCAAGGGCTTTGTGAAGATATCTGTCAGTTGCTCTTCAGTGTTGACGTGTATGATATCAATATCTTCCTTCATGACATGATCTCTGAGAAAGTGATGACGAATTTCAATGTGCTTTGTCTTCGAGTGCTGAACTAGGTTGTTAGAAATCTTGATGGCGCTTTTGTTGTCGCAGTAGAGTGGCACTTGCTTCAGATGAATGCCATAGTCTTTGAGTGTTTGCTTCATCCATATAAGCTGAGCGCAGCAAGATCCAACAGCAATGTATTCAGATTCAACAGTGGAGAGAGATACACAGTTCTGCTTCTTTGAAGACCAACATACAAGTGATCGTCCCAGAAAGTGACATGTGCCTGATGTAGACTTGCGATCCACCTTGTCACCAGCATAATCAGCATCCGAGAATCCAACTAGATCAAACTCTAAGCCCTTTGGATACCATAATCCTAGTGTTGGGGTGTGAGCCAAATATCGAAGAATTCGCTTCACAGCTAAGTGATGCGATTCCTTTGGTGCCGCTTGGACTCGGGCACACATGCAAACACTAAGCATGATATCTGGCCTAGATGCACATAAATAAAGCAAAGAACAAATCATGGAGCGGTATACCTTTTGATCGAACTCTTTACCATTGTCGTCGGGCCAGATGGTGTTTAGTTGGCATTGGCGTCGTGTAACCTTTGCAGTCTTGCATTCCAAACTTCTTCAGGCAATCTTTGAGGTGTTTCTCTTGAGATATGAAGATGTCGTTGCGTTGCTGTCGTATTTGAAGACCAAGGAAGAACTTCAACTCACCCATCATGGACATCTGATATTGCTCTTGCATCATGTATCCAAACTCATCACTGTATTTTTGATTAGTGCAGCCGAAGACAATGTCATCCACATATATTTGGCACACAAAAAGTTCACCATCATATGTCTTCGTGAAGAGCGTGGGATCTAGGGAACCAGGTTTGAAGCCTTTGCTCTTCATGAAGTCCTTGAGTGTGTCATACGAGGCACGAGGGGCTTGTTTGAGGCCATACAGTGCCTTGTTGAGCTTACACACCATGTCAGGATGTTTTGAATCTTCAAAGCTAGGCGGTTGTGCAACATACACTTCTTCTTCAATCTTACCATTGAGAAAAGCGCTCTTCACATCCATTTGATATAGAAGAATGTTATGATGATTTGCATAGGCCAGCAATATGCGTATAGCTTCGAGCCTAGCCACAGGAGCAAATGTTTCATCGAAGTCAATTCCTTCAACTTGAGTGTATCCTTGAGCAATGAGACGAGCTTTGTTTCTGACAACTTGACCATGCTCATCTTGCTTGTTGCGATATATCCATTTAGTGCCTATGATATTGTGCTTACGAGGATCAGGATGCTTGACCAGTTCCCATACATTATTCACCTAAAATTTTTGAAGCTCTTCTTGCATAGCTTGAATCCATTCAGGTTCCATGAAGGCTTCATCAACTTTCTTGGGTTCAGATATTGAGACGAATGCGAAGTGCCCACAGAAATTTGCTAGTTGTGTTGCCCTTGAATGAGTGAGTGGACCAGGTGCATTGATGCTATCAATTATTTTCTCAATCTGTACTTCATTTGCAACACGAGGATGAACAAGACGAAGATTTTGCTCTTGTTGATCATTGTCATCGTTAGAAGGATTGTCTTCAGGCTGAGCATTTTCTTCAGGTTGATCAGGTGCAGAGATGATGAGTTCCTCTTCGGCTGTGCTTCACACGGTATGATTTCTCCAGTTCCCATAAGCTTGATGGATTCACTGGATGGAACTTCATCTAGCACATTTGGCAGGTGCTCTCTTTGCGAGCCGTTAGTCTCGTCGAACCACACATCCACAGTTTCAACCACTTTATAGTGAAAGAGGTTGAGGACTCTGTAGGAGTGTGAATCCTTTCCATATCCAAGTATAAAACCTTCATGTGCTTTCGGTGCAAATTTTGAAGTGTGATGTGGATCCTTGATCCAGCACCTAGCACCAAATACTCTAAAGTAACTGACATTTGGCTTCTTACTAGTGAGGAGCTCATAGGATGTTTTGTTCAGAAGCTTGTGAAGATAAACACGGTTGATGATATGGCATGCAGTATCAATGGCTTCAGGCCAGAACTTTCTTGGAGTCTTGTATTCATCGAGCATCGTCCGAGCCATCTCAATGAGTGTTCTGTTCTTGCGTTCCACGATGCCATTCTGCTGCGGCGTGTACGGAGCTAAGAACTCATGAGTGATGACCAAAGTATCAAGATAAGTGTCGAGGCAGGTGTTCCTGAATTCAGTGCCATTGTCACTTCTGATGTGCTTGATCTTGACGCCATAGTTGTTCATGGCTCGATTGGCGAAGCATCTGAGGACATCCTGCACTTTAGTCTTGTAGAGGATTATATGCACCCATGTATATCTTGAATAATCATCGACAATGACGAAGCCATAGAGACAAGAAGTAGTGGTAAGAGTTGAGTAGTGAGTGGGACCGAAGAGGTCCATGTGTAGCAGTTCGAAGGGTTGAGTCATTGTCATGATTGTCTTCGAGGGATGCTTGGCCCTCGTCATCTTTCCAGCTTCGCAGGCACCGCATAAGTGATCCTTCTTGAACTTGACACCCTCGATGCCTATGATATGCTTCTTCTTTGCAAGAGTGTGCAAGTTCCTCATGCCAGCATGCCCTAGCCTCCAATGCCAGAGCCAGCATTTTGAAGCTTTTGCAAGAAGACATACGACAAGCTGTGGTCCTGCTGAGAAATCTACCATGTACAAATCATCTTTTCGATACCCTTCAAAGACTAGAGACTTGTCAGATTCCATTAGAACAAGGCAACAATATTTTCCAAACATCACAATCATGTTTAAATCGCAAAGCATTGAGACAGGCATTAAGTTGAAACCAAGGGATTCAACAAGCATCACTTTATCCATGTGCTAATCCCTTGAGATTGCAACTCTACCTAGACCCAATACCTTGCTTTTACCAGTATCAACAAATGTGATGTGACTCTTGTCAGATGGACGTAAGGTTGAGTCCATGAGAAGACTTCGCTTGCCAGTCATGTGATTAGTACATCCACTATCAATAATCCATTCTGAAGCAGCTGGTGTCATACCCTACAGTGCAGTTAGGGGGATAGGCTTCATGAAGAGAATTGTGAAGCATAAACATTTGACGAGCAAGTGGATTATGAAAGCTTAGATCGAGGTTAGGACTGATAGGGCAAGTAGCAAGAGACTCAGGAACAAAATACATAATAAGACCATTTGGGCATTTGATCTTGCGCCCTACAAGATGTTTAAGGTCCCCAGCAATAGCTTCAGACACATTTGATTTTCGGCTGGAGATCCTTCCCTGCAAAAAAGTTAAGCTTTCTTAGCCACCCACATCTTCAAGGTTGGCTTTGAAGCAATGAGTCTAAGTGCAACATCTGAGAACTTTGGCTTTGGAGCCCTAGCAAATAGTCTTGCAGGTGGACAATAGTACTCATAAGAATAAGCAGAGCAGTTCTTGGTCTTATGAACATGGCAGTTTGATGAAACGCGCTCATATTCATAGGCCTGAGTATGGTTTCCCTGCAAAACATTTGCGTTAGTGCGACTCAGGTGAGTCCTCTGTCTGTATGAAGCCTTTGGACCATATGAAGCCCGTGGTCTGGGTTTTGTCTTCTTCACTTGTGGTGTCATGCCGACATACACAGGAAGATTTTCCAGACATTTTTTTTCGGCACCCAGACTTTCTTCATAGGTGGCCCATACCTGCAGTTAGTACCAATATACCTGGCAAACACTTCACCATTCTGATTCTTAAACATTTTATAGTTTGCATCAAAGGATTCATCAATAACAATGGGATTAGCACAAGTGAAGCCAGATAGGGTGGATGGATCCACTGAAGGTTCCTTTGCAGCAACCCATGTGGTTTTGGGGGACTGCTCAGGTTTCCAGTAAGAGCCATCAGCATTCATTTTCCTTTCGAACCCAACACCCTCTTTCCTAGGGTTTCGGTTCAGGATCTGCCTTTTGAGGACATCACATAGTGTCTGATGCCCTTTGAGACTTTTGTACATCCCTGTTTCAAGCAATGTCTTCAACCTAGCATTTTCATCAGCAATAGCAGTGGCATCCTCAGCAGAGGGGTTAGTTACCACATCAACAGTTGAAGATATTGCAATAGTAGCACCAGTAGAACATCTAGCAACAGAAGTAGCGTTGTCACGCTCAATGCATTTAAGACATGGTGGTTCAAATCCTTCCTGAGTGGAACTGATCTGTTTGGCACGAAGCGACTCATTTTCCTTTTGAAGATCTTCATGAGCCGCTCTAAATTTCTCAAGATCTTGCTTCCTTTGAAGATAATCATAGGAAAGCTTTTCATGAGTTGTTGAGAGCGTTTCATGACGACTTTCAAGTTCCTCATACTTAACATGAAGATTTTTTTATGTCTTCAATTAAGGACTAAGATCGAGTCATTTCAGCGTCTAACAGGTCATCGCTTTTGTCTAACGGTTTTTGAATATGTTCCATAGCTTTCTGTTGTTCAGTTGCAATTTTAGCAAGTGTTTTGTAGCTGGGTTTGGAACCACAATCAGTGTCATCTTCCCTGGATGTTTGATAGTGAGTAGTGCGTGACTTTACCTTGGCACCGCGTGCCATGAAGCAGTAGGTGGGAGCGGAGTTGTCCTGGTCATTAGCATTGGCGTCGGTGATGAAGTCATTGTCTTCAATGTTGAAAATGGACTTGGCAACGTAGGCTGTAGCCATAGTTGCAACGCCAGAATCGGACTCCTCCTTAGACTCCACCTCCGCCTCCTTAGAAGCAGACTCCTCCTCTGAATCCATTTCCTTGCCAATAAACGCACGAGCCTTGCCAGATGAGCTCTTCTTGTGTGATGAAGACTTTGATGAAGACTTGGAAGAAGACTTTGAGTATTTCTTCTTCTTCTTGTCGTCAGAGTCATATTCCTCGCTCTTCTTCTTCTTCTTCTTCTTCTTCTTCTTCTTCTTCTTCTTCTTCTTCTTCTTCTTCTTCTTCTTCTTCTTCTTCTTCTTCTTCTTCTTCTTCTTCCTCCTCCTCTTCTTCTTCTTCTTCTCATTGTCCCACTGCGGACACTCAGAGATGTAGTGACCAGGTTTCTTGCACTTGTGGCATGTTCTCTTCTTGTAGTCATGAGCAGAAGCTTCATCATTCCTTGAGCTGGATCGTGAGGACTTTTTGAAGCCTTTCTTCTAGGTGAATTACTGGAACTTCTTCACAAGCATAGCAAGCTCCTTTCCAATGTCTTCAGGATCATCAGAACTGCAATCAGATTCTTCTTCAGGTGAGGAAACAGCTTTTGCCTTCAAAGCACGAGTTCGCCCATAGTTGGGACCGTAGATGTCTCTTTCTCATAAAGCTGAAACTCATGTGTGTTGAGCCTTTCAAGTATGTCAGACGGATCGAGTGTCTTGAAGTCAGGGTGTTCTTGAATCATCAGGGCTAGGGTGTCAAACGAGCTCTCAAGTGATCTCAGGAGTGTCTTGACGACTTCATGCTTGGTGATCTTAGTAGCGCGGAGGGCTTGAAGCTCATTTGTGATGTCAGTGAGTCGATCAAACGTGAGCTGGACATTCTCATTGTCGTTTCTCTTGAAGCGGTTGCGAAGTACACTGATTCTTTGATCTCTCTGGGTTGAGACGCCTTCGTTGACATTGGAGAGCCAGTCCTAGACTAGCTTGGATGTTTCCAGAGCACTCACACGGCCATACTGTCCTTTGGTCAGATGACCACAGATGATGTTCTTGGCAGTGGAATCCAGTTGAATGAACTTCTTGACATCAGCAGCGGTGACACCTTCACCAGCCTTGGGGACGCCATTCTTGACGACATACCAGAGGTTGACATCAATGGCTTCCAGATGCGTGCGCATCTTATTCTTCCAGTAGGGATATTCAGTTCCATCGAAGACTGGGCACGCAGCGGAGACTTTGATTATCCCTGCAGTCGACATAGCTAAAACTCCAGGTGGTTAAACTGAATCACACAGAACAAGGGAGTACCTTGATCTTATGCCAATTGAAAGTGCTAGTGATCGACTAGAGGGGGGGGGTGAATAGGCGATTTTTATGAAAGTCTTCAAAACATGGAAGTTTCAAAGACAAACAATAGAAATAAACCTATTACCATGCAGCAGAAGGTAGACTACATTAAGCAAGCCATAGTCAAGTATTCAATGAAATGAAAGCACAAAGACTAATAGCAGCTAGGCAGTATAGATCAGGATGGAAGATAGTATGAAGCCAATCAGAACAAGCAGTCACACAGTGAAGACAAATAGATAATGCAAACATGCAATGACTTCACAAGGACCAATCTGCAAATAAAGAGATGGGAAGCATCGAACCAGTGGCTCGTTGAAGACAATGATTTGTTGGACCAGTTCCAGTTGCTGTGACAACTGTACGTCTGGTTAGGGAGGCTGAGATTCAACTCAGAAGACCGTGTCTTCACCTTATTCCCCTTGAGGTAAGGACACCCAGTCCTCACCCAATCACTCTGGTAAGTCTTCAAGGTAGACTTCCAAACCTTCACAGACTTCGTTCACTGGCGATCCACAATGACTCTTGGATGCTCAGAACGCGACGCCTAACCGGTTGGAGGATTCACAGTCCTCAAGCGTAATAAGTCTTCAGATCACACAGACATGAAGACTTCAGTGATGCCTAACACTCTTTGGCTCTGGGTGTTTAGGGCTTTGTCCTCGCAAGGAATTCTCTCTCAAAGGCTTCAAGGTGGGTTGCTCTCAAACGACAAAAGCCGTACACTAACTCTGAGCAGCCAACCAATTTATGGTGTAGGGGGTGGGCTATTTATAGCCACTAGGCAACCCAACCTGATTTGTCCGAAATGACCCTGGGTCACTAAGGAATTGACACGTGTTCCAACGGTCAGATTTCAAACACACACGGCAACTTTACTTGGGCTGCAAGCAAAGCTGACTTATCTAGCTCTGGATAAGATTTGCTCTCATTGTCTTCGCTCGAAGACATAGGATTTTGGTTAAGCATCACTTCAGTCATTCCGACTGGTTCACTTGGACCCCACTTAACAGTACGGTGGTTCCTATGACTCAACAAAGAAGAAAACGAAACAACGAAACAACCGAGTCTTCGCTCTCCATAGTCTTCACACAATGTCTTCTCTTGTCATAGTCTTCAATGTGAATACCTTCACGTACCACCTTTGTCTTCAATGTCTTCATACATTTTTAGGGGTCATCTCCGATAGGTAAACCGAATCAGTGAGGGACTACTACCTGTGTTATCCTGCAATTCTCATAAACACATTAGTCCCTCAACCAGGTTTGTCGTCAATACTCCAAAACCAACTAGGTGTGGCACTAGATGCACTTACAATGGAAGTGGACACTTCCGTGATGATAATTTTGGTAATGTCATGGAACTCTTCTATGACAACACAGGTATGACTATCTTGATTCTGTCATAAAATCGTCATGGATGTACATGCATGACAAAAAACGCGACCTACTGTGACAAACACGTATCATCACGGAAGTGTATTTTTTTGTAGTGAAAGTTCGATTACGTCTTTCACATACTCTGTTTCTTTGTGGAGTTCCTGGAGGAGTAAGTTGTGAGACAATTCCACAATCACATGGATGTTTGCTAAACTCATGGCTCCAATATTCTCCTCCATGTTAGATTGTACAAATTTAATGTTCTTTCCACGATGATTCTCAACTTCGTTCTGAAATTCTTTGAACTTTTCCAACGTTTCAGACTTATATTTCATCAAGTAAATATATCCATATCTACTTAAATCATCAGTGAAGGTGATGGTCTACAAGTGCATAGGGTTTAGTTGTACTTTTTCAAAGTAAGAGTAGCGATCCAACAGGGAACACAGGAATCAGACTTTTGCCTCTTGTAGAGAACTATGTATTTTTGTGTCTGCAAACAATTGTAGACTTAAATCAACTATGTATTTTTGTGCCTGCAAACAATTGTAGACTTAAAATAGAGTGAGGGTGGATAAAAAAGGATTGTTGAGTAGTATTCGTAACTCATAACAAAATAACATAAAAAGTAAATGATGTGCGAGAATTGTGCTGACTAGTGAAACAACAGAATAAAAGGGCGCTCTTAGGGAGTCCGGAATCCCCATTTTTCTAACACACATATGCATAAGCATAGTGTATATCGGATACTTGAGCCACTGTTGGCGATTATGCTAGGCGGAGCCGGGGGCAATACATGTTCTACTCGTGGTAGACTTTGTGCCATGCACGCCAGGGGTAGCGGCTCCGGCAAGGTGGAGGATGGGGTGGTGAACGGAGGAGGCTGGCCGCAGTGGGGAGGTTGTTGTGGCGCCGACGGTGTATGAATGGGGAAATGGAGGGGGATCTCAAACTTTGGGACGCGCTTGTCTGAAATGTGGGAAAGTTATGAACTTATCTCCCATTTAAAATTTCAGACATCACTTCGGTTTGGGATAGGACGGTAATCTCACATCTCCCAAATATTTGCCGGTAGCGATTTCGGGCGAGGAGAGGGTGTTTTTCCGCCCACGGTTGGCACCCAGGGTGGATGAATAGGGCTGACAGGTAGGGCGGTTGTGTCACGTCTGAGGGAAGTTACACATCTTCCCCTATTTAAAATATTAGCCTACATCAATTTTGGACGAGGAGAGTTTTTGTTTTGCCGCCCACCATGTATGAATGGGGAAATGGAGGGAGAGACACATGTCTTTCGGACAGGCTTGAATCAAATGTGTTTTGCCACCCACGTTTGGCGCCCATCGTGTATGAATGGACTCAAAGGCGGTCGTGTCACGCCAGATTGAAGTTACTAGTCTACCCCTATCGACAGCAGTGTAAATCCGGTCGATAAGGATGTCAAGCGTCAGGGGTAGATAATAATTTCCATCTCGCAAACAATTGCTTTGGGCAGCCCACAAATGATAGTGGGTGTTTAGCCGATTCGTTCAAAACTTGGGAGAATTAGCATTCACGTTTTCCTTGGGCCCTGGCAACTAAATTCAAATGCAATTTGTATTCGATTATGAATATCCACAGATAATTCTACGTTTTGTTATTTATTTCTTCAAAACAATGACAAAGATTTATTCCACCTTTATATATGATTATGATTTAGAAATGCCGTGATCTTCGAATTCAGTAGGTTGGATACACTTTGAGTCAAACAGTTATTTCATCTAATACAATATGCTCACACGAAAAACAGTTCACCTTATGTCAATCATACAAGTACTGAGGATTGCCTCGCCTAAAAAATTCGGATCATTACAACACATGGACAACATAGGGGGTCTTATGACATAATCCATTCAAAGACATGACACAACATGCAAGTACAATAATCTAATGACAATTTCAATTGGTATCTAAAGAAGAACTGGGATTACCCTAGGCTTCAGATAGAAGAAACAGCAGGACCTCCTCCGTCTTCAAATGCAACATTCTTACTTCCTCCAATTCTTGGGTTGCTTGCATAATGCGTGCATCTAATTGCATAATTTCCAGCCTCAAGATCAAGATCACCTCATTCATGGCATCCACACCATCTCTTTCTGCCTCTAGTAGAGCCTCAAGAACTATAATATCTGTGCTCAGACTGCTCTCTGGTGGTGTTGCCTCTGAACTACTACCATCTGGTAACATGGATGGTGCACTGCTTCCACAAATAGATTCCGGGGTTGTACATTGTGTCCTAGTGTGAACAGCATCCTGAAAGGTTTCCGCTGGACATAAGTAAGAGATAGTTATCGCATGATCCAGGCAGTAAGCTTACATGGTAAACGACATACGAATTATTGCCGAGCATGGCAAGCTATATTTAAATGGTTTGAACCAGCATCAGCCGAAAAGAAATTAAAATGGTAAGATGAAACTAGGGATGTAAGTGGAAAATAAACGACATCCGCCAGTCCCATCTAGTCAGTTTTTGCTAGCTTTCTAGTTCATTTTCCTCAAAAAACAAAAACTCTTTTGAACTATCATACCACTAGTGGACTTTAATCGGGATTAAACGGGACCTAGTTGACATCCCTAGTTGAAAGGGAGTGTACCACCGCTATATTTAAGTTGCCAAGGTATCTAAGCAGTTGAAATAATCTAAGAAAGCACTTAACAGTGTGGCCTCATATAAACTACGAAGACAGTCTTGTGATGAAGTTCATAGGAAAAGTTAAGGACTCAAATGAACTAGGCATGCATTTCTTTACGATAGTACAGCAGGAACTGCTGACATATTGGCCAACTCAGGTATAGCCTAACAAGTAATAAATAAGCATTCGAATCAAGCAATACAACAAAGCAGACAACTGAACTATTTGTAATTCTGTAGGATTACAGGTTGAGGGCACAAGAGAAGAAAGTAGCCCACACGCATTACATTTCACATGTACTAAAACACACTGGCTTACCATATGTTGTTGTGAAGCCCCGCTGCTGTTGCAATGTTCTTTGAAGATATCGTCAGCATCCCGTGGTTGCAAATCTAGTTGTTGTAGTTTATTCTGCACCCTCTATTTAGGTAAAATTAATTTTAATCGCATGCGCTGGTTCGAATTGATCATCAATGGTTCATCTAAACTAATGAAAGTAGGGTGTGTGCTTACACGACAATATATGTGTTGCACTCTATTTTTATGCTTGTTCGAGGTGCCAGCCCCAAAAGAACAAATATTTTGCTTGGTGGGGTTGGCAACTCCATAATTAATAGATGCATCAAATTAGTCATGCAACTTTGGAAGATCAAGAACACAAAAAAAATAATGAACAGAGGCTCGAAGCGGTGATGTAATAGCTAGCGTCAGAAAATTTAGGGTAAAACGAACAAAAAGCAGTGGAACCACATGCCAGTTTGCTGATGTGTAATTATGCATAGAGAACAAGAAGCAGTCTGATGGAACCAACAGGTGGCATCAAAACAACACCATTATCATAAATATAGCATGCAAGAAGTAAAATAGTAGGCAGTGATATCTAGGAAGTACAGTAATACTTAGGACAAAACTAAAGCATTGTAACTATATGTGCACTGGTTTGTAATTTAGCACATGTAACATGTTCACTGCCAGAAGTATGGCCCTACAGGTGCAAGAAGAATAATGCGTCTCATGAAAAATTGAATGATGCCCTGAAGAAATTCAAAGGTGCGGTGCTTATGCTAAG
This sequence comes from Triticum dicoccoides, assembly GCF_002162155.2. Classification (NCBI taxonomy): domain Eukaryota; kingdom Viridiplantae; phylum Streptophyta; class Magnoliopsida; order Poales; family Poaceae; genus Triticum; species Triticum dicoccoides. The sequence continues at coordinate 468,987,727 of NC_041392.1, read as the reverse complement.
AAAGTGAATGTAGGTGCCGGCCGTTGGATAACAATACCTGATTCTTGGCGGCGTATGGGCATTGTTGTCATACTTGATAGCTAAGGATCGCGATGGTGCTTGTGTTGCAGTTGAGTTTGGGCCGGCTGTCGCCGTTGCTGAAGCGGCTCCGGTGCTTCGGTTGTGGCGCCTGTCGTCATACAAGAAAGCTCATCTGTGGTAAGGGAATAGTTGCACGATAAAGAAGAGAAAAACCAAAGGAGTACAAATCGAAATAACTTGATGAGGCTGCGGCGTCAGTAAAGCAGGGCCGGTGGAGTTGAATATGGCGTCCGTGGAGCGGGTCTGGTGCAGTGGATGAAGGCTTCGGCGGGCACGATGTACATTGCTTTCGGTGAGGCGGATCTGTTGCGGTGGACGAGGGCTTGTATGAAGGGCCAGCGATGGGGCGGATGAGGGAGTCAGTGAAGGGCCTACACTGTGGTGGATGAGGGTGTCGGTTGTAACGCCCACGATGCGGCTATATCTCCCACGTGTCGAAGCATGACTTAGAGGCATAACCTCATTGTAAGCAATGTCGCAAGTGAGGTAATCTTCACAACAACCCATGTAAATGAATAAGGAAAAGAGGTACATAGTTGGCTTACACTCGCCACGTCACACAATAGCATAAATATCATTACATTCATCCAGATACAATCAAGGTCCGACTATGGAACCCAAAATAAAGAACAACCCCAAATGCGACAAAGTCCCCGATCGCCCCAACTAGGCACCACTACTGATCGTCTGGAAAGGAAACGTAGTATCGTCCTGAGTCCTCATCGAACTCCCACTTGAGCTCAATCGAATCACCTGGAGCGGTATCATCGGTCCCTGCATCTGGTTTTGGAAGTAATCTGTGAGTCACGGGGACTCAGCAATCTCACACCCTCGCGATCAAGACTATTTAAGCTTATAGGAAGGGTAAAAGGTATGAGGTGGAGCTACAGCAAGCGACTAGCATATTTGGTGGCTAACATATGCAAATGAGAGCGAGAAGAGAAGGCAAAGGCACGGTCGAACAACTATGATCAAGAAGTGATCCTAGAACAACCTACATTCAAGCATAACTCGAGACTGTGTTCTCTTCCCGGACTCCGCCGAAAAGAGACCATCACGTCCACACACTCTGTTGATTCATTTTAATTAAGTTAAGTTCAAGGTTTTCTACAACCGGACATTAACAAATTCCCATCTACCCATAACCACAGGCACGGCTTTCGAAAGTTCAAATCCCTGCAGGGGAGTCCCAACTTAGCCCATCACAAGCTCTCACGGCCAACGAAGGATATTCCTTCTCCCAAGACAATCCGATCAGACTCGGAATCCCGGTTACAAGACATCTCGACAATGGTAAAACTAAACCAGCAAAGCCACCCGAATGTGCCGACAAATCCCGATAGGAGCTGCACATATCTTGTTCTCAGGGCACATTGGATGAGCCAGACGTCGGGTAGGCCAGCCCAGAGTTGCCCCTGGTAGCCCCGGACATCGCTCAGGTTGGACCAACACTTAGAGAAGCACTGGCCCCCCCCGGGGGGGGGGGTTAAAATAAAGATGACCCTTGAGTCCGCGAAACCCAAGGGAAAAAAGGCTAGGTGGCAAATGGTAAAACCAAGGTTGGGCATTGCTGGAGGAGTTTTATTCAAGGTGAACTGTCAAGGGGTTCCCATTATAACCCAACCGTGTAAGGAACACAAAATCAAGGAACATAACACCGGTCTGACGGAAACTAGGGCGGCAAGAGTGGTACAAAACACCAGGCATAAGGCCGAGCCTTCCACCCTTTACCAAGTATATAGATGCATTAAAGTAGACACGATATAATAATAATATCCCAACAATAAACATGTTCCAACAAGGAACAATCTCCAATCTTCACCTGCAACTAGCAACGCTATAAGAGGAGCTGAGCAACGCGGTAACATAGCCAAACAACAGTTTGCTAGGACAAGGAGGGTTAGAGGTTTGACATGGCAATATGGGAGGCATGATATGAAGGAAATATGCCGTAGAGGCAATAATAAAGTTATTATTTATTTCCTTATATCATGATAAATGTTTATTATTCATGCTAGAATTGTATTAACCGGAAACATAGTACATGTGTGAATACATAGACAAACAAAGTGTCACTGGTATGCCTCTACTTGACTAGCTCGTTGATCAAAGATGGTTATGTTTCCTAACCATAGACATGAGTTGTCATTTGATTAACGAGATCACATCATTAGGAGAATGATGTGATTGACTTGACCCATTCCGTTAGCATATCACTTGATCATTTAGTTTGTTGCTATTGCTTTTTTTCATGACTTATACATGTTCCTATGACTTTGTGTGCTACCAAACGTCACAACTTAACTGGGTGATTATAAAGGTGCTCTACAGGTGTCTCCGAAGGTACTTGTTGGGTTGGCGTATTTCGAGATTAGGATTTGTCACTCTGATTGCTGGAGAGGTATCTCTGGGCCTACTCGTAATGCACATCACTATAAGCCTTGCAAGCATTGCAACTAATGAGTTAGTTGCGGGATGATGTGTTACGGAACGAGTAAAGAGACTTGCCGGTAATGAGATTGGATTAGGTATTGAGATACCGACGATCGAATCTCGGGCAAGTAACATACCGATGACAAAGGGAACAACGTATGTTGTTATGCGGTTTGACCGATAAAGATCTTCGTAGAATATGTTGGAGCCAATACGAGCATCCAGGTTCTGCTATTGGTTATTGACCGGAGACATGTCTCGGTCATGTCTACATTGTTCTCGAACACGTAGGGTCCGCACGCTTAAGGTTTCGATGACAGTTATATTATGAGTTTATGAGTTTTGATGTACCGAAGGAGTTCGGAGTCCCGGATGAGATCGGGGACATGACGAGGAGTCTCGAAATGGTCGGGACGTAAAGATCGATATATTGGACGACTATATTCGGACATCGGAAAGGTTCCGAGTGATTCAGGTATTTTTCGGAGTACCGGAGAGTTACGGGAATTCGCGGGGGAGTATATGGGCCTTATTGGGCCATACGGGAATAGAGGAGAGAGGCCAAAAGGAAGGAGGCACACGCCCCCCTCTGGTCCGAATTGGACAAGGGGTGCAGCCCCCTTTTCCTTGTTCCTCTCCCCCTGTTTCCTTCTCTCCTACTCCAACAAGGGAAGGAGGAGTCCTACTCCCGGTGGGAGTAGGACTCCCTCCTTGGCACGCCTTCCTCCTAGGCCGGCCGCCTCCCCCCTTGCTCCTTTATATACAGGGGCAGGGGGGCACCTCTAGACACACAAGTTGATCAAGTTGATTGTCTCTTAGCCATGTGCGGTGCCCCCCTCCACCATAGTCCACCTCAAATACTGTAGCGGTGCTTAGGCGAAGCCCTGCGTTGGTAGAACATCAATATCGTCACCATGCCGTCGTGCTGACAGAACTCTTCCCCGACATTCTGCTGGATCAGAGTCCGGGGATCGTCATCGAGCTGAACGTGTGCTAGAACTCGGAGGTGCCGTATTTTCGGTGCTTGATCGGTCGGGCCGTGAAGACGTACGACTACATCAACCGCGTTGTGCTAACGCTTCCACTTTCGGTCTACGAGGGTACGTAGACAACACTCTCCCCTCTCAATGCTATGCATCACCATGATCTTGCGTGTGCGTAGGAATTTTTTTAAATTACTACGTTCCCCAACATGATAAGCAAGTGGTAGGTATTGTAGCATAGGCATAGCAAAAGAGCGAGCATCTAGCAAGCAAAGATAGAAGTGATTTCGAGGGTATGGTCATCTTGCCTGCAAAGTTCTCCGAGTTGACGTTAGCTTGATCCTCGTAAGCGTACTCAATGGGCTGCTCGATCACGTACTCGTCTCCCGGCTCTACCCAAAGAAAGAACACAAGCAAAGGGAGACACAACCAACCACGTGCAATGCACAAGCAACATGATGCAAAACATGGCATGATATGCGGGATGTGATATACGATGCATATGCATGTGTTGGAAAGGAATGATTGAACCTGGCCTCAACATGTAAAACCAAGAGTGCCACTGGAAATAGGAGTTGATTTCGGTCGAAATCGATATAAAGATCACCGGAATCGGATGCACGGTTTGCAAATGGCAAGCAAAACAAATATGGCACCGGTCTGCGATTAACAACACGAGGCCATGTAAATGCATCAAGAACAACAAGCTACTGCACCCTAACATGGCAACAAAGTACATGGCAGGGATCCACTCAAGATGCTTGACAAAAGATGAACACCGAGCTACAACTAATTCACTCAATAGCAGGTTCAAACAAGCATGGAAAAAGTGCAAAAGATATCAGGTTACAGACTTAGTGAAAATAACAAGTCAGGAATTTAACATCAGGAAGCAATGTTTAGAGCAAGGTAACAACATGCTACAGGAACATATCATGGCAAAGCAAGGCATGGCATGAAGCTACTCAAAGCATACAACAAAAGTCCCTTACTGACCATAAGCCAAAAGGGATCAGAAAATGCAATGGCAACCATGTGAACATAGCAATTATCGTTAACAGATTCAGACTTACTAGAAAACTGGAACATGGCAAAATAGATATCAAGTAGGTATGTTTACGAGCTCGATGCACTCACCACAAAGCATTGCATGACAAACTAAGCATACACCCAGCAAGTAGACATGGCATAGAAGCTAATCATGTCAAGAACAACAACAAAGCATGCATGGATCAACTACAACAACCTCGGCAAAAATGCTTAACATGTAAACATTCTGCCAGGAACATTTTATAGCAAAAGTAGAGCTCGATTGACTCAAGCTAGGGTGCTCCATAATTGCAAACAAAGACATGGATGGATAGAGCACAACCATATCTACAAAACATCCTTACTGATCATGCTCAAAAGAGGCACGGGATCACTCGGTAACAACATGAATACATGGCATAAAAATAATGACAGGGCAAAGACTTAGAATATTTCTAAGTCCCTGAAATCAGCAACATTACGAGAGCTACTTTGCATGCTTGTGCTAGTCACCACAGAGATCACAAAAATACATGGCATACACCCCTGTAAAGATGGCATGGCATACTTCAAAACACATGTAGGGCTCAAGTTCATAGGAGGCACACATCAATCATGGCAAAAATGGCAAATGTCCAATTACTGATTTGAATCTGAAACTAACAGAAACTAGCACTCTTGCAACAGCATTTAGGGCATCAAGATGAGCTCAAATGAACATGATGCAATGAGATGAAATGAAGTACTCGTTGAGACGAACATCTTGATATGCTACACGTCCAAAACGGAGCCACGGATGCAGAGTTATGCCATGATGAAAAATGCATAAAAACTAGGGTTAGGGTAAAAGTTAACTGATCCAGATCTAGATCCGGATCGCACGCATTTTGAGGTGCTCGCCGGAGAGTCGCCGGAATCATACTTGGGGGCGCCGGAGTTGACGAGGAAGAGGTGGGGTGGCCGGATCCGGGCGGAGAGGATGGCAGAGGAGCGCGGTGGAGGTCGGTGCCGGCTC
>NC_041392.1:468975727-468981830 GCF_002162155.2 Triticum dicoccoides | reverse complement strand
GCCGGTTCCGGGCTCGGCGGGCCGCGGCAGTGGGAGGTGGCCGGCGTGCCACGTGTCGCGTCCTGGCTGGCTGGGCGCGGTTGTCCGGCGCGGCCCGGACGTTGTCCGGCGCGCGGAGAGGAAGGGGGCTAGGTTAGGGTGCGAAATGACCCGGGATTTTCGGAGGAGAGGCTATATTTATAGGTAGAGGGAGCTAGGAGGCTCCAAATTGAGCACGGTTTTCGGCCACACGATCGTGATCGAACGGCCTAGATGATGGAAGGGGTTTAGGTGGGTTTTGGGCCACTTTGGAGAGGTGTTGGGCTGCAACACACACGAGGCCTTCTCGGCTCCTCGGTTAACCGTTGGAGTATCAAACGAAGTCCAAATGGCACGAAACTTGACAGGCGGTCTACCGGTAGTAAACCAAGGCCGCTTGGCAAGTCTCGGTCCAATCCGAAAACCTTTAACACCCGCACACGAAAAGAGGTAGAAAGGGACACCAGAGGACATAGGAGCGCCGGAATGCAAAACGGACAACGGGGAAAATGCTCGAATGCAAGAGACGAACACGTATGCAACTGCGATGCACATGATGACATGATATGCGATGCATGACCAAGACAAAAGCACACGAAGACAAAAACCCGACAATGAGGAAATATCATAACTTAGTGCCGGAAACGGCAAGAGTTGGAATACAAATATGGCAAGTTACATACGGGGTGTCACAACACTCCACCACTACGAAAGGATCTCATCCCGAGATCTAGGACTTGGAAAAACTCCGGGTACTCAGAATGGAGGTGATCCTCGCGTTCCCAGGTGGCTTCACGGTCGGAATGATGTGACCACTTGACTTTCAGGAATTTGATAAACTTGTTGCGAGTCTTGCGCTTAGTTTCTTCAAGAATAGCAACGGGGTGCTCATGATAAGACAGGTCTTCCTAGAGATCAATCTCTTCAAAGTTGATGGTGCGGTCAGGAGTCTTGAAACACTTGCGGAGCTGAGATACATGAAACATGTCGTGCACGTTTGCAAAGTTGGAGGGAAGCTCAAGTTGATAGGCGAGATCGCCTCTTTTGCTGATGATTTTGAAAGGACCCACATATCTAGGGGCAAGCTTCCCTTTGATACCGAACTGACGAGTACCTTTCATTGGAGAGACACGGAGGTAGACATGGTCTCCGATCTCGAAAGCCAAGTCACGATGCTTGCTATCATAGTAACTCTTCTGGCGTGATTGCGCGGCTTTGAGATTTTCACGAATGACTTTGCACATTTCTTCAGCCTCTATGATCAAGTCATTGCCAAGAAGTTGGCGTTCACCAGTCTCTGACCAATTAAGAGGAGTACAACACTTCCTGCCATAGAGAATCTCGAAAGGGGCCTTGCCCGAACTCGCTTGGAAGCTGTTGTTGTAGGAGAACTCGGCATATGGAAGACAATCTTCCCACTTCATACCGAAAGAAATGACACAAGCCTTGAGCATATCTTCAAGAATTTGATTTACTCGCTCGACTTGGCCACTAGTTTGAGGATGAAAGGCTGTGCTGAAGCGAATGTTGGTGCCCATGGTCTTCTGAAAAGAATCCCAAAACTTGGAGGTGAAGATGCTGCCACGATCTGAAGATATCAACTATGGAATGCCGTGCAGGGAGACAATCCTGGAGGTATATAGCTCTGCCAACTGAGCAACTGTAATAGATTCTTTGATAGGAAGAAAATGAGCCACTTTAGTGAGCTTGTCGATGACAACAAAGATAGCATCATTGCCACGCTTGGACTTTGGAAATCCAGTCACGAAGTCCATCTCAATATGGTCAAACTTCCATTCTGGAATGGCAAGAGGTTGGAGGAGACTAGCTGGTCGTTGGTGTTCTGCTTTTGCTCTTCTACAGACATCACATTCATTCACGAACTGAGCAATCTCGCGCTTCATACGAGTCCACCAATACGACTGCTTGAGGTCCTGGTACATCTTTGTACTTCTAGGGTGAATAGAGAGGAGTGAATTGTGAGCCTGTTCATAATGACTTTACGAAGGTCACCTTTAGGCACAACAATGCGATCCTCGAAGAATAGAGTATCCTTATCATCAAGACGATAGCACTTGTACTTGGGCTGACGCTTGGCAATCCCAATCTTCACCTTCTTCACCATAGCATCAAGAAGTTGAGCCTCGCGAATCTGATCTTCTAGAGTAGGAGAGACTTGGAGGTTGGCAAGAAATCCTTGAGGAACAACTTGAAGATTGAGTTTGCGGAAAGCTTCACAAAGCTCTGGTTGGTAAGGCTTGATAATCAGACTATTGCAGTAAGCCTTCCTGCTCAATGCGTCAGCAATTACATTGGCCTTGCCTGGAGTATATTCAATACTCGGATTATACTCTTGGATCATCTCGACCCAACGAGTCTGCCTGAGGTTGAGGTTTGGCTGAGTGAAGATGTACTTGAGACTCGTGTGATCAGTGAAGATTTACACTTTTCTTCCCAATAAGAGATGTCTCCAAGTTAAAAGAGCATGGCCAACTACCGCCAACTCGAGGTCATGAGTGGGGTAGTTCTTTTCATTGGGCTTCAACTGGCGAGAGCTATAGGCCACAACTTTCTTCTCTTGCATCAACACTGCACCAAGACCTTGAAGGGAAGCATTACAGAAGACCTCAAACGGTTTGGATTCATTAGGAGGAGTCAGAACTGGAGCAGTGACTAACTTCTCTTTCAGGGTGTTGAAAGCGATGTCACATTCAGGCGACCAGACATACTACACATGCTTCTGGAGGAGGTTGGAAAGAGGCTTCGCGATCTTTGAGAAGTTCTCAACGAACCTTCGACAATAGCTTGCGAGCCCAAGGAAGCTGCGGAGTTGCTTCACATTCTGAGGTGGTTCCCAATTAACAATTGCAGACACCTTCTCAGGATTACAGCTATGCCCTTGGTGGAGATGATATGCCCAAGGTAGAGAACCTCATTGAGCCAAAACTCGCACTTTGGAAACTTGGCATAGAACTGATGTTCGCTGAGTTTATCCAGCACCAATCTCAAATGCTTGGCATGATCCTCCTTGTTCTTGGAGAAGACCAGAATGTCATCGAGGTAGACCAAGACGAAGTCATTTGTGTAGGCGTTGAAGATGAAGTTCATCATGCGAGAGAATGTTGGAGGAGCATTGACGAGGCTGAAAGACATGACAGTGTATTCATATGAACCATAGCTTGTTCTGAATGCTGTCTTGGGGATATCTTGTTCACGAATGCGAATCTGGTGATAGCCCATACAGAGCACTTGATCTTGGAGCATGATACGAAGTCTTGTTCTGAAAGCCTGGGTTGGGTGGGTGGGAAGATCCATTGCCAGCTTTGCTCTTCTGCTGATAAGGCTGACAGAACGGAGGAGGAGGAGGCGACCAATACTTTTGCTGCTTAGTTACCACTTGAGTTGAGGAAGAAGGAGTTGCATCCCTGAATCGCTTCTTGGAAGCATCGCACTTGAGTTGAGCAGTCTCTTGTTTCAGTGCCATGTTCTAAAACTCATCGTACTTCCGCGGCTCAAAAAGCACGAGAGCTAGTTGGAGATCTTCTCTGAGGCCACCTCTGAACTGATAAATCATGCTCTTCTCGTCAAGGACGTCTTGCTTAGCGAAACGAGCGAGCTTCTGGAACATGTTGTTATACTGGTAAACAGACAAGTTGCCTTGCTTCAGGTTACGGAATTCCTCACGCTTGCTCTCAACAACACTCTGAGGAATGTGGTGAGCTTTGAAGTCTTGACAGAATTCATCCCAGGTAATCACACAACCTCCTTTGGAATCTTTGTATTGCTGATACCATTCTGCAGCTTGGTCTTTGAGTTGGAATGAGGAAAACTTGACAAAGTCCTCAGGCCTGATGTTGTTGCACTCGAAATGCTTGCAGATATCCACAAGCCAATCACCAGCGTCTGTTGCCTTGACACAGTTGCTGAAGGTCTTTGGCTGGTTTGCGAGGAACTGGTTGAGTGTAGCAAACTGATTCTGATTGTTTCCATGGCCTTGATTCCCTTGGTTACGCTCTTGCAATATTTGCACGATCAGCTGCGTGTTTGCATTGGTAGCGGCCATCACAGCTTGCCATGCCTCCTGAGGTGGAGGTGGTGGTGGCGGTTCAAGATTCTGACGCGTTGGAGGAGCCATCCTGAAGAGGGTGACATCCGTTAGCATCTTGACAGACATATATTCAAGTTGAATCAAATGGATCGAAATTGCAACATATAGTCTTAACATTCGAACAAAATGAACGAATGCATTCCAATTGAAATGGTCACACTTCCATAAATTGAGAAGCCACTTAGATAGAGGTAGAAGAAGAATAAAACAATAAGGTACGGACAAGAACAAATACTTGGTGAGGATTACCCAATCACAAACCAAATATTTGTGGAACAAATACTAGAGCTACAAGAATTCCCACCTATGAAAGTCCCGAACCTTTCCGGTTATGCAATCAGGTGTTGGGGATACAGGGGAAGCATAATATCTCACCCAAAGCTAGCAAATCCTACATCCAGCTGTATCCATCCTTCAACACATAACCAAGAAACCTTCAGAAATCATTTACCTCAACCTTCGAAAAGCATCCGTTATACGAGTTATGGCGATACTCCCGAACTCCCGCCCCAGTACTGGGTGGCGTCGAGGTTATCTCACCAACAACTACATAAAAGAGATTTTCGATGTCAGCGAAACTCAGGTATTCCAGAACTACAACGATAAAATTGTGACGACAACACCTCGGAGCTCAACTCCCTGGGACACTGCCACAACCCCTAAATGTCAAGAGGCACCAAGAACAAAGTTCTCGTCACAAAACCATTAGAACGATTCCAAGATACCCGCGTGATCCTAAATTTTTTTTAGTGAAATTTGAGAAGAGAAGTGACAAAACTCTACGTTAGGATGACTCACCAGAGGGACGAAGGGACTGAGGAGTAAAAAGAATCCTACTCTCCGATATATATAATCCTAAATGACTCAAAACATATTTCTAGAATCAACAACGCCAGCGATTCGATCAAGCAGGGGGCTCCTAAAGTCGGGGAAGGCTCTGATTACCAGCTTGTAACACCCACAATGCGGCTATATCTCCCACGTGTCGAAGCATGACTTAGAGGCATAACCGCATTATAAGCAATGTCGCAAGCGAGGTAATCTTCGCAACAACACATGTAAATGAATAAGGAAAAGAGGTACATAGTTGGCTTACACTCGCCACGTCACACAATAGCATAAATATCATTACATTCATCCAGATACAATCAAGGTCCGACTATGGAACCCAAAATAAAGAACAACCCCAAATGCGACAAAGTCCCCGTTCGCCCCAACTGGGCACCACTACTGATCGTCTGGAAAGGACACGTAGTATCGTCCTGAGTCCTCATCAAACTCCCACTTGAGCTCAGTCGAATCACCTGGAGCGGTATCATCGGTCCCTGCATCTGGTTTTGGAAGTAATCTGTGAGTCACGGGGACTCAGCAATCTCACACCCTCACGATCAGACTATTTAAGCTTATAGGAACGGTAAAAGGTATGAGGTGGAGCTGCAGCAAGCGACTAACATATTTGGTGGCTAACATACGCAAATGAGAGCGAGAAGAGAAGGCAAAGGCACGGTCGAACAACTATGATCAAGAAGTGATCCTAGAACAACCAACGTTCAAGCATAACTCGAGACTGTGTTCTCTTCCCGGACTCCGCCGAAAAGAGACCATCACGGCCACACACTCTGTTGATTCATTTTAATTAAGTTAAGTTCAAGGTTTTATACAACCGGACATTAACAAATTCCCATCTGCCCATAACCATGGGCACGGCTTTCGAAAGTTCAAATCCCTGCAGGGGAGTCCCAACTTAGCCCATCACAAGCTCTCACGGCCAATGAAGGATATTCCTTCTCCCAAGACAATCCGATCAGACTCGGAATCCCGGTTACAAGACATCTCGACAATGGTAAAACTAAACCAGCAAAGCCACCCGAATGTGCCGACAAATCCTGATAGGAGCTGCACATATCTCGTTCTTAGGGCACATCGGATGAGCCAGACGTCGGGTAGGCCAGCCCAGAGTTACCCCTGGTAGCCCCG
>NC_041392.1:468969312-468974887 GCF_002162155.2 Triticum dicoccoides | reverse complement strand
ACCCTTGAGTCCGCGAAACCCAAGGGAAAAAGGCTAGGTGGCAAATGGTAAAACCAAGGTTGGGCATTGCTGGAGGAGTTTTATTCAAGGTGAACTATCAAGGGGTTCCCATTATAACCCAACCGTGTAAGGAACGCAAAATCAAGGAACATAACACCGGTCTGACAGAAACTAGGGCGGCAAGAGTGGAACAAAACACCAGGCATAAGGCCGAGCCTTCCACCCTTTACCAAGTATATAGATGCATTAAAGTAGACAATATATAATAATGATATCCCAACAATAAACATGTTCCAACAAGGAACAAACTCCAATCTTCACCTGCAACTAGCAACGCTATAAGAGGGGCTGAGCAACGCGGTAACATAGCCAAACAACGGTTTGCTAGAACAAGGAGGGTTAGAGGTTTGACATGGAAATATGGGAGGCATAATAAGAAAGTGGTAGGTATCGTAGCATAGGCATAGCAAAAGAGCGAGCATCTAGCAAGCAAAGATAGAAGTGATTTCGAGGGTATGGTCATCTTGCCTGCAAAGTTCTCCGAGTTGACGTTAGCTTGATCCTCGTAAGCGTACTCAACGGGCTCGTCGATCACATACTCGTCTCCCAGCTCTACCCAAAGCAAGAACACAAGCAAAGGGAGACACAATCAACCACGTGCAATGCACAAGCAACATGATGCAAAACATGGCATGATATGCGGGATGTGATATGCGATGCATATGCATGTTTTGGAAAGGAATGATTGAACCTGGACTCAACTTGGAAAACCAAGAGTGCCACTGGAAAGAGGAGTTGATTTCGGTCTAAATCGATATAAAGATCACCGGAATCGGATGCACGGTTTGCAAATGGCAAGCAAAACAAATATGGCACCGGTTTGCGATTAACAACACGAGGCCATCTAAATGCATCAAGAACAACAAGCTACTGCACCCTAACATGGCAACAAAATACATGGAAGGGATCCACTCAAGATGCTTGACAAAAGATGAACACTGAGCTATGGCTAATTCACTCAATAGCAGGTTCAAACAAGCATGGCAAAAGTGCAAAAGATATCAGGTTACAGACTTAGTGAAAATAACAAGTCAGGAATTTAACATCAGGAAGCAATGTTTAGAGCAAGGTAACAACATGCTACAGGAACATATCATGGTAAAGAAAGGCATGGCATGAAGCTACTCAAAGCATACAACAAAAGTCCCTTACTGACCATAAGCCAAAAGGGATCAGAAAATACAATGGCAACCATGTGAACATAGCAATTATCGTTAACAGATTCAGACTTAGTAGAAAACTGGAACATGGCAAAACAGATATCAAGTAGGCATGTTTACGAGCTCGATGCACTCACCACAAAGCATTGCATGACAAACTAAGCATACACCCAGCAAGTAGACATGACATAGAAGCTAATCATGGCAAGAACAACAACAAAGCAAGCATGGATCAACTACAACAACCTCGGCAAAAATGCTTAACATGTAAACATTCTGCCAGGAACATTTTATAGCAAAAGTAGAGCTCGATTGACTCAAGCTAGGGTGCTCTATAATTGCAAACAAAGACATGTATGGATAGAGCACAACCATATCTACAAAACATCCTTACTGATCATGCTCAAAAGTGGCACGAGATCACTCGGTAGCAATATGAATACATGGCATAAAAATAATGACAGGGCAAATACTTAGAATGTTTCAAAATCCCTGAAATCAGCAACATTACGAGAGCTACTTTGCATGCTTGTGCTAGTCACCACAGAGATCAGAAAAATACATGGCATACACCCCTGTAAAGATGGAATGGCATATTTGAAAACACATGTAGGGCTTAAGTTCATAGGAGGCACACATCAATCATGGCAAAAATGACAAATGTCCAATTACTGATATGAATCTGAAACTAACAGAAACTAGCACTCTTGCAACATCATTTAGGGCATCAATATGAGCTCAAATGAACATGATGCAATGAGATGAAATGAAGTACTCGTCGAGACGAACATTTTGATATGCCCCACGTCCAAAACGGAGCCAGGGATGCAGAGTTATGCCATGATGAAAAATGCATTAAAACTAGGGTTAGGGTAAAAGTCAACCGATCCAGATCCAGATCCGGATCGCACGCGTTCCGAGGTGCTCGCCGGAGAGTCATCGGAATCGGACTTGGGGGCGCCGGAGTTGACGAGGAAGAGGTGGGGTGGCCGGATCTGGGCGGAGAGGACGGCGGAGGAGCGCGGTGGAGGCCAGCGCCGGCTCGGGCGGCGAGGGGGGCTTGCCGGAGTCGGAGCTCTCCTTCGGCCGGCGAGGAATGCGGCGGCCGACCGGGGCGAAGTGCGGCGGCGCGCGGGCGGTTAGGAGGCGCGGGGCGCGTGGTAGGTGGCGGCGGGCGACGTGGGCCGCGGTGGCTGGTTCCGGGCTCGGCGGGCCGCGACAGTGGGAGGTGGCCGGCGTGCCACGTGTCGCATCCTGGCTGGCTAGGCGCGGTTATCCGGCGCTGCCCGGACGTTGTCCGGCGTGCTGAGAGGAAGGGGGCTAGGTTAGGGTGCGAAATGACCCAGGATTTTCGGAGGGGAGGCTATATTTATAGGTAGAGGGAGCTAGGAGGATCCAAATTGAGCACTGTTTTTGGCCACGCAATCGTGATCGAACGGCCTAGATGATGGAAGGGGTTTAGGTGGGTTTTGGGCCACTTTGGAGAGGTGTTGGGCTGCAACACACAGGAGGCCTTCTTGGCTCCTCGGTTAACCGTTGGAGTATCAAACAAAGTCCAAATGGCACGAAACTTGACAGGCGGTCTACCGGTAGTAAACCAAGGCCGCTTGGCAAGTCTCGGTCCAATCCAAAAACGTTTAACACCCGCACCCGAAAAGAGGTAGAAAGGGACACCAGAGGACATAGGAGCGCTGGAATGCAAAACGGACAACGGGGAAGATGCTCGAATGCAAGAGACGAACACGTATGCAAATGCGATGCACATGATGACATGATATGCGCTGCATGACCAAAACAAAAGCACACGAAGAAAAAACCCGACAAGAAGGAAATATCATAACTTAGTGCCGGAAACAGCAAGAGTTGGAATACAAATATGGCAAGTTACATACGGGGTGTTACATTGGTTAAGTAGATCTGGTGTGGTGGATCATGATGGCGGTCAAGGAGATCTGGAGTGGTGGACAAGCCAGTCGCTGAAGCGGCTCCGGTGAAGTGGTGAGTTGGCAGTTGGGGGTTCCAAGGTGAGGAAGGTAGATCCGACGGGGTGTGAGGTCCACCGATGTGGCGGAGGACTAGATTCGGCGGCTTGCAGTGGTTGGGGGGGGTCGGGGAGGGGAAGGTGAAGGACTCCAGGGAAGAATGTTGGGGGCAAAGAGGGGAAAACAATGGAGTTACCAAAGTAGCCCTTTTCTGTTCATGTGGCAGGGGTAAAACAGGAATATCACAGGGCTAAAATTTCAGGCGCGAGATATTTTGATGTGAGCGGGAAGTTTCAAAGCTTTGGGTGCCTGAAATTATAAGTGTTCTGCTCTTGTACGGTCGACTATGATATCATGGCCGAGAGTTTATTTGTTTTTCATGCAAAAAGTGCAAGTTTTGAAAATCAATGTCTCCAACTTGAAACTTAGATTGTCCATTCAATTCAAATATGGATCATTGAGCTAGTACATGCAAATACCATCATACGGTCCAATTCAAATGAAATTCCGAATGTGTTTATCCTAAATATGATGAAAAAAGCAAAAATGTGTATGTGTATGAATAAAGTGGATGATTATAAAGTTTGAACATGCTTGTATGTGTATATCTCTAGGTTTGATATATGAATTTGAAATCACGAAATCCCGGCTTAAAAAATACTCCATTTAAATGAATTACAAAAGCTAATGATGGAGTCGAATTCCAAAATTCCAATCTTAGGTTTGTAATTTTGGTACATCAAGGTATATCACGCATGTTCAAAGTATCGTTACCTCATAGTCCAAACTGTGAAACAAATTGATCAACCATGAGTGCACACATTGTTGACGATATATCTCTCAATTACGCTAAAGTCCCTCAAATATAGACATCTCACTCTTTATCTGAAGCCACCCCCCCCCCGCGTCGCCCCCCCACACAAGTCGTTCTCTCCCCCGGACACAAACACACGAGCACATTAACACCACCTCTCTTCTAAAGTCCGGACCCCAATATAGGTCTCTATCACTTTGTATCTCGGTCATGCACACATCTCTTTCCCCACTCTCTAGGTCTCCCGGCATCTCTCTTTCCCAAGCACACACACTATGTAGAGTGTATCTTTCCCATACACACAAAACGTTGCCCCCAAACATCCATCTCCCTAGTTATGTGGTTCTTGCACACTCACCTCACACACCACCCCCACTGCAAACAAGCACACTTTGTCTCCTTGTGCACCACTCTCCTCTTTCTATCTCTCCCACATGCGGACCCACCCCAGCTCCTTCCCTGTATGCATATATGCTGTGACTCTTTCCATAGCTCCCTAATGTATCATAATTCTCAATCTTGCATGTTGTTATCTACACCATCTATTCTAGATCTCTCATGAAGTCCCTATCACACACACGATGACCCTCATCCCTTGCGTTTCCGTACATAGGCCACTTTCGAACAACATCAACATTGTCTCCCTATCTATACGTCACTTATGCACACAAACGACCCTTCTCTCTCCCCCTCTCTTTCTCTCTCTCTCTCTCTCCATCGCTCTCTCTCTCTCTCTTGCTCTCACACCCCTCTCCCACACACACTCGATGTCTCTTCCAAATAGTCTGCTCCCCGCCCGCACCCATGCTATCCCGCTACTACACATGCCTTTGTCTCTCTTTGACACACATGTCACACCATTCCCCCTTCCCTATACTAGGTTTACATCATTAGTGGTCTCTCTACTCCACATACACCCACTCCCTCTCACACACAAACACGCGCACAAACACACACAAACACCCATCTATATGGATCCTTCTTTTAAGACACACACCCTTGCATATTCTCTCCAGCTCTAGGTTGTCGGCGTTCTGGGAACGGGGGTCCCCAGACTTGCCTGCCTGCGGCCTGCGGCGTGGCTCAAAGGGGGGCCCAGCACGGCCCGTCTTCACCAACACAAACCCAGGACCCTCGTGAGGGGCCAAGCCTCGCGGGGCGGACGACACGGAGCTTCCTCAGGCACGGCCTCGTTAGGCTGGCTCACGAGGAGGCGGAGAGATCAAGGCGGGGTACCTCACGAGGTGCCCATGATGCAAGCCATGACGACTCAGGGCGCCAGGCGGGTGCCAGCCCGTGCAACGTCCTCCTTTCCTCTTTGGTGCAAAGGGGGCAAGCGCAGCCGCGGAGTACCGAGGCATCAGGCAAAGGTTGCCATTTCGGTGCAACGAGACCAAGACCAGGAGGACTACGAGACGGAGGTCACCGTGGAGCCCAAGACGGCGTCATCACCAGAGCTTTGCGCAGGCGAAGACTACTTTTGTCAGGATAGTTGATACTTGCTGTCCCCCTTCAAATTAGCCCGCCATTGTTGGCTCCCTTCCCGCTCAATATTTGGG
>NC_041392.1:468879648-468969100 GCF_002162155.2 Triticum dicoccoides | reverse complement strand
GACCAGGAGGACTACGAGACGGAGGTCACCGTGGAGCCCAAGACGGCGTCATCACCAGAGCTTTGCGCAGGCGAAGACTACTTTTGTCAGGATAGTTGATACTTGCTGTCCCCCTTCAAATTAGCCCGCCATTGTTGGCTCCCTTCCCGCTCGATATTTGGGAAGAGGACCAGGGCCTCTATAAATAGGACTAGCCACCCACATAGCAAGGGGGTCGGTCGGTTGGCTGGAAGCAGAGAGAGAGAGAGAGAGAGAGAGAGAGAGAGAGAGAGAGAGAGAGAGAGAGAAAGAGAGAGAGAGAGAAAGGTGACTGAACTCCTCCGAGCAATTCATCTTCCTAGCCAAGAACAGACCCTCGCGAGGCTGTTCTTCCTTGTATTGTTCATCATCATCAGCCCAAGAGGCAATCCACCACACCACACACTGGAGTAGGGTATTACACCACAACGGTGGCCCGAACCAGTATAAACCATGTGTCTCTTGTGTTGTTCTTTCCTTAGTTTTAGATCCTAGCATGGCGGAGGGGTGCAGGTAGGTAGGAGGCGAAATCTCCGCGCGCACCCCAGTGTTCGAACCTCAAGGGTCTGCCGGAACCCGAAATCCGACATTTGGCACGCAGGTAGGGGTGCGCCGGAATTCGTCTTCCACCGCTCCGTGCCCCGTCGCGTCATCATCACCATGCCCGGCGACCAGGAGGGCAACCCAGAACCATGGGCGGCATGGCCCACCCGCGCAGAGCCGCTCGCCTCGGGCGACCCCGTGCCCCAGGCAGCTCGCGGTCCGCAGGGTGCTGCGGGCCGCGGGCGACGCGGACAGGCTTCGACAGCTCTCACGCCGCGGCAGGCGCGGTCGGCAGCAAGGGCCTCCAATCACACCGCGACCACGACACCGTACACCCGCCGGGAGCAAGCGAACTCGAGGGCCGCGCTCACGGTGGCCCGAGAGCTGCTGCAGTGTAGACTACTGGAGGGCGGCCGTGATGTGCTGCTGGAGCGGGTGGCAGAGCTCCTGGGCTTCGCCGCCTCGGGGGCTCACCCCTTCTGCACCCAGCTCCCATCTCTAACCCAGGGCGGCCCGTGCGGGGACCCCACGCGCGCCCGCGGGCTCCAAGGCTACTCCAACACTAGCGAGGCTGTCAGCACCGGACCGGCGGCGGCGCAGACCCCGCTCCTGGTCCGCGAAGAAGAAGGACTCGACGCGACCCGCGGCCCCAGTGGACAGCCGCGCTGCCAACCCACGGTAGGCGCGTCAGGCAGGACCGCGTGGCACGCATAGCACTACGGCGTGGCCTTCGGGATGACGGCTCCAGAGGAGTACGTGCCCCTCATGATGGACCAAGGACACCCACACGAGGGCGAACAAGGCTCGCTCCTCAGCCCAAGCTGGGGGGACGAGGCGCCAGAAGCTGAGCCCTTCCAGGAGTCTCGGGACGGTCCCACTGGGCACGCTGGAGGCAACGATTATCGGGTACCGCTAATTCTTCAGCAGGCATATGCTAACCATGGATCGCAGGAGGTGCAGGTTGCCACGGCGGGCAGCTGCCCCGCTCCCATAGTCTCCTACCCCTCGGGAGGAGGGCACAGGGGGCTGCAAGAGAGGGGCAGGGATTCGACATCACCACCGCGGCGTTCGGAGCAAGGTGTTCTCAGGAGGTGCCCCAGGGCCTGCCCCGGCGGAGGACCCGTGGTCGTCGGGTGAACCGCTGGCGACCGCTCTACCCCATCGGCGGCGTCCTGGTTTCCGGTCGTCGTTGATGGCACTAGAGTGTGGCGCCAGGCGGGGCCCTCATCTGGCGATATGAAGCAAGGCCAGTACCTGTGAAGAAGGCCCAGTGCCTGTGAAGCTCGCCGCCCCGTGACACTCTCACGTAATAATGAGTGGGGCTGTACACGCCCTGGAGTCTCAGGGGTGCCGGCCTCAGGCCCTGGGGCTCCCTCCCATGCCCAGTGGCAGCACTTAGCTCCGCGCTGGTGAGAAGACGTCCAAGACTAGACTAGGTGCCGGACGCGGCCTTTTGTTTGCTTTCGTTGCTCTTCCCCTTGGTTGTCGCTTTCCCCCAAGTTGGATTCGAATTTGAGATTTGCGTGTGTTCGGGGAAGGGGTGCTTAGTCTCGTTCGAGCAATTTCTCGCGTTTTGGTTACCACTTTGCCTCAGCCGCCTCCCCTCGCGAGCCCCTCGCGAGCTGGGTCAGGCCTAGCTTGCGCGCAGCCCAGACTGCCGCCGCCGCATCCTCTTAGGAGGGTGTTTTACTACAGATCCTGCGGATTCAATCAGGGGACACTTAGGACACCACAACCCCCCGCGGGCTGCCTCAGGGCCAGCACGGAACAAAGGTAAACTAGCCGACCAGCGCGTCGCTTAAGCTAGCCACTTGGCGCGGGCGCATGGGCGATGTAGCTTCTACTGATACGATAAACACAAGTTTTACATGAGGGGCTCCCCCTCCAAAATGCTCTCACAGCTATCAGGCCAAAACCTGAGTTCTATTCATGCAGGGTGAGGAAGCAGGAATGATGCACAATCAGTCGGATGAATCCCCCAATGCGTCCTCAGGAGCACCACCAGAGCCGTTGCTGGCGTCGCTGAACTCGCCATCGCTGTCCGCGTTGCCGCCAACGGCGTCAGAGCCGTCCATCACGCCGCCCTCACCAGCCTCCACGATCACGTCGTCGTTGTCCGAGGCGAAGGCCCTGATAAGAGCGTCCCAATTGTCTTCCACCCAGTGCACCAGCTCACCTCGGACGGCCTGGGGGACTGGGGCGATGGCGGCGTCAAAATCAAAGTGGGGATCCATGTTCCGGAGGTGGCTGAAGACGCGAGAAAAGGCACGCCTGAGCAGGGTGCGGCTCCTCTCCTCCACCAACCTGTCAGCCCTGATCGACCGCGCCTCCAGCTGCGTCACCACGTCAGTGAAGAACTGAAGATTGCCAGCATAGTTGACTGCGTGCGGCTCGCCGACGGCCTCCTCGCAGATGTTTCCCAAGGCCGCATTGGCTCTCTCCCGGAGCGTGGTGAGCATGGGGCCGTGCTCGTGCTCCAGGATCCGCCGCTGACGTATCTCGTTCGCATTCTGGCGCGCGACGGCCTTAGCCTCCTCCACCCGCTGGCGAAGAAGGAGCACCTCAGCCTGGGAGGTGGTTAGCTCACCTCGCGCCACCTCAAGGGCGGCCCGGGAAGCATCGGCCCGCCGCGCCGCCTCCTCCAGCTTGGCCCTCAAGGCGGCAGTCCTGCCTTCAGCTTCAGCCTGGATCAGCCCCAGCTTCTCTTTGAACTCATGCTCAAGGTTCAAGCGCGCCATCGCCACTCGACGGCCGACCTCCTCCAGGACGCGGGCTTCCTATGCGGCAACATCATCCTCCGCCTGCGTCACCAAGCGCTCCCTCGTCTCCAGACGCTCGTACTCACGGGTACGTTCGGCGGCTTCCAGCGTCAGGGCCTCCTCACGCTTTTGGAGCTCTGCTGAGTCGCCGGAGGCCACCTTCATCGACGCAAGGGCTGCCTCGTGCAGCTCCACCTGCTACTCCAGCGAGTGGCACCAGGCCAGGAGCTCCCGAGCCCCCTCCTCCGCAGCCGTTCGCCGCCGGTCAGCTTCCCGAGCCTCCTCAGCGGCCTGAGATCGGGCCTCCCGAGAGGCCACCAACAACGCCTTGGCCTCTGCTTCATCAAGATCACGCTGACGGCGCGCAAGGGCGATGGCGCCCTCCAGCTCGCGCCTCTCTGCAGCCAGGCGCAGGCCCTCGGCCTCATGGCGCGTGTCTTCATCAGCAAGCTCCTCACCAAGTAGGCTCACTGCGTTAGTCGCCCTTCGAAGGATTCCTTGGCGGAGAGCGCGATGCTCCCGAGCGCGCTCGAGCACGTCTTCCACACCATCATCTGCCCCAAGCAAGCGCCGGGGGCCGTGAGTCAGCACTCCCCCTCCGGGCTGGGGGCTGGGGGCTGGCACCCTCGCGACAACCGGGCACGCCGCGTCAGAAGCCCGGCCTGGGGCCAGCCCGTCCTCAGGAGAAGAGCGCAGGAAGCGCCTCAGCCAATCGCAGTTCACGACCAGGTGAGAGGCCCATGGCTGGCTGGCTATGCCACGAGAAGGCCCGCGAAGGAGGATCGCGAGGTGCGCGGGGCCACGATACGCCTCGGGACGGTTCGCCTCGTCAGTCGCCCTCACCACAAGGGCTCCGCTGCTCGAAGCGCTCGAGGACGGTGGAGGGGGCGAAGCCAAGGGGGACAGCTCCTCAGCCATCTCCGCAAGCTCGGCTGGAAGGGGCCTGTGGAGCAAGGGTCAGTACAAGTAATAGAAGGATCGGGGGCTGGGAAAGGAGAAGGCTTACTCATCAGTGGTGAAGTACTTCCTACGCTTCAGCAGGCGACAAGGGTAATCGTCGCCCAGGGCCTCCCTTCTCTTCCGGAGAGCCCCAAAGTCCACGCAGAACCGGCCCAAGAGTTGGGCGCATGGATCAACCTTTGACGAAGATAGAGCGTCAAGGCAATCTGCGGCAGGGGTGCCTGCCTGATGTGCGCTGCCAATCGCCTCCCCAAGAGAAGCAGCTGGAGCCTCAGGGGCCCCAGTCACAGGCACTAAGGGCAGCTGCTCATCACCCTCAGCCTCAGCGGCACGGGCCCCAAGAGCTGCTTCCTCATGAGCCTCGCCCGGCGCTGTCACCACGCCAGGAGCCCCCTCGGCCTCTGGCGCCTCATGCCTCCCTGCTCCACCGCTCGAGGATGAGTCGCCTTGGTCGACTGGAAGGGCAGTCACGACCACTTGGTTCTCGCAAGGCCCCTGAAGGCCGGCGGGGCGCGGCCCCCACTCATCAAAGACAGGCATCTACTTCACAAAGTTGCCCCTGCTCTGGCAGAGGTACAACAAGGCCCCTCCCTGCCGGACGCTGCCGGGGTTGGGGTCCCCAGCCAGGGTCAAGAGCGCCGTCCTCAGCACCTCAGGAGTCAGGTCCTCTTCCTGGAGCCTCATACGATCCTCGCGCCCACGGAAGGCCCACATCCAGCAAGAGTGGAGTTGAAGAGGAGCAACGCGGCATAGCAGGAACTCCTTCACCACCTTGGGCGCTGTCATGCCAAGCGACCTCAAGAGCGCGAAGCGGCGCCAGACGAAGACGAGCCGGGGGCTCTCAAGCGTCTCCTGGCCCCAGCCCGAATTGGGGACGGCAGGTGAGGTCGGCTCCAATAGCAGGGAGCTGGGCACCCCTACGTCCACATACAGCCACCGCTCGCGGAACCCAACCGCGGGCAGGGGGAGCTTGAAGTCAATCCCAGAGGCCGCCGTCTCAGGTGCGGCAACGAAGCTCACGCAAGCCCAGCATTGGGTAGGGTCGACAAGATGCAACAGGAAGAAGTGGCGCAGCAAGGGAACCGAAGGAGGGATGCCCACCATAGCTAAGGCGAAGACTGAAAGGAGGGTGATGGATTCAGGACCCAGATGCATCATGTGGATCTGATAGTGGGAAAGCACGGCGTTGAAGAAATCAGAAAAGGGAGGAACCAGACCCGCCCACAGGGCGTCGGCAAGATAAGGGACCTCAGTGGCTGTCCTGTCGATGGAGAAGTGGGACGCGGGCCAGGCCGTCGTCCTTCCACATTCATTGAAGATGGTGGCCAGAGCCAAACTGACCTTGCCCAAGCCGTCGTCGGGGGCCGCCGACGACGGCGGGCAAGTCGGAGACACGGGTTTCTTCCCTCTCCCCTTCTTCGTCGGAGCCATGGCGATGGGAAGGGGGGGAGGGAGGTTCGAGATTGAGTTGAAAACAGAAACCAGAGTTCGAGCAGAGGAAGGACAGAGGGCACTCGAGCAACAGAAAAGGGAACGGCTGTGTACGACTACGGGTCCGCCTAGCATGGCGCAAAATAAGGAGGGTGTGGGGGAACAGTGCCGCCCACGTCCAATCAACCGCCACGCGGCGCCCAAGGCCGCAGGCTGTTAGGGCCCGCGGCGCTTCGCTCTTACCCTTCTGCCTCCCTGCACGGCCAAGTCCGGGCGCGCCTTGGGCCCAGGGGCTACTGTCGGCCTTCTGGGAACGGGGGTCGCCAGACTTGCCTGCCTGCGGCCTGCGGCGTGGCTCAAAGGGGGGCCCAGCACGGCCCGTCTTCACCAACACAAACCCAAGACCCTCGCGAGGGGCCAAGCCTCGCGGGGTGGATGACGCGGAGCTTCCTCAGGCACGGCCTCGTCAGGCTGGCTCACGAGGAGGTGGAGAGATCAAGGCGGGGTAGCTCACGAGGTGCCCGTGACGCAAGCCATGACGACTCAGGGCGCCAGGCGGGTGCCAGCCCGCGCAGTGTCCTCCTTTCCTCCTTGGTGCAAAGGGGGCAAGCGCGGCCGCGGAGTACCGAGGCATCAGGCAAAGGTTGCCATTTCGGTGCAACGAGACCAAGACCAGGAGGACTACGAGACGGAGGTCACCTGTGGAGCCCAAGACGGCGTCGTCACCAGAGCTTTGCGCAGGCGAAGACTACTTTTGTCAGGATAGCTGATACTTGATGTCCCCCTTCAAATTAGCCCGCCATTATTGGCTCCCTTCCTGCTCGATATTTGGGAAGAGGACCAGGGCCTCTATAAATAGGACCAGCCACCCACATAGCAAGGGGGTCGGTCGGTTGGCTGGAAGCAGAGAGAGAGAGAGAGAGAGAGAGAGAGAGAGAGAGAGAGAGAGAGAGAGAGAGAGAGAGAGAGAGAGAGAGAGAGAGAGAGAAAGGTGACTGAACTCCTCCGAGCAGTTCATTGCCCTAGCCAAGAACAGACCCTCGCGAGGCTGTTCTTCCTGGTATTGTTCATCATCATCAGGCCAAGAGGCAATCCACCACACCACACACTGGAGTAGGGTATTACACCACAACGGTGGCCCGAACCAGTATAAACCCTGTGTCTCTTGTGTTGTTCTTTCCTTAGTTTTAGATCCTAGCATGGCGGAGGGGTGCAGGTAGGTAGGAGGCGAAATCTCCGCGTGCACCCTAGTGTTCGAACCTCAAGGGTCTGCCGGAACCCAAAATCCGACATAGGTATGTATATATCCCCCTCTCTCTAGCTCAGATGCACACCAAAATTCTCTATCTCTCTAACTCACACATCTCTCCCCATGTCCACATGTGTATCTCACACACTCACTCTCTGATTATGTCTATGTGTCTCCACGTTACACAACACATAGCCTTGTCTCTCTCTATCCTCCACACACATAGACACAAAGAATCTCTTATCATTGCCTCAGTCTCTACACATATCACATAGGTACACTGTCTCTCTCTCTCGCAAACACACTCGACAAGGGTTTCCCCGTGAATAACTTACCGTCTATTCATCAACAGTCGTGGTAGTACAGCGAACACGAGACATGAAAAATAATAAATCTACACATGCGTAGACCACCTAGTATGACTACTAGGACTAGAGCAAGCCGAAAGCGCTCCATCGTCACCCCCTCCTTATCGGCGACGGGAAAACCTTTGTTTTACATAGTCGAGAAGTCATTGTGCTAAGCCCCACATGTTGAGCCTTTGAATAGAATGTAGATCCTAGTTTACGGAAACAAGTATCGATAATACGTTTGTATGTGCATACTTATATTTCTTCTCTTATAAAAAAACTGAGTTGGTGATGATGGTACGCATGCCATCTTGCAATATAGACCATCCGATCTATATCTGACAGATAGAAATTAAACTAATAGATAGCCACACCTCTCTCCACATTTGCATACAATGCCTTCCCTCGTTCATCCTTATCTCCAACAATCTCATTGTTGAGCAATTAGAAAAGGAAACCTCTGGAACAAATTGGCATGGTGGTTGCTGCCGGCGTCGTCCATCCCCATGCCTTTGCTCAGTCCGACCACCAATCACCCCCACACCCCACTCCTCTTCACCTTATCTCCTCTTTCTCGAGATATCATTAGTTTTTACACATGGGATTACTCCCGCATGGGTCAATCACAACAAGTGTTCTATAAAAAATGCATCTTGATGTTCCGTGCAATGCATGAACATCTTGCTAGTACTCCTACATAAGACTTAGTTGGTGATGATGGTGTGTCTGCCATCCGTCATTTCTGACCATTAGATCTACATCTAACAACTGTGAGGTAAGTTGTTGCCTTTTCTCACCAACATCCCACTTCTCCACCAATTTGCAGAAAAACCCATAATTAGTATATTAAAACCAACCACATCCCTCCCTCACCTCACCAAAACAGCCCAAGGAATATATTCTGATTGAAACATAATATATCTCTAGTGATATATGTATATCAAAATTAGAGTGTTTTCTATCAAGTTTGTGAATAAGTATTATTCTAATTATGATCCATTGAAACGCATGTGAACATTTCTAGTATTTCCAACCATGCAAAAAAAAATCTAGTATTTCCATGCTTTCGAGTTTTCCATCAAGATATTAGTCACTCGTGGTTGATATTTAGTTTCAATCACGTACACATAGGCACTCTGTAACTAGCCTTGCTTATTGCCTTCCAAATCTTAACTTTCACTCCTACCTAGAGTATGTAGAGTATTTAACAAAAAACTACCACTTTCAACCAGCCCTAGGAAGAAACTATTGTACAAAAAATAGCAAAAACATACCCAAAATTTCTTAATCCGCGCCAAAAACTACTCCCTAGTGCCGATTAGGCTCGTTTAAACCCGTTTATGACAGGGTTGGCCCACACGTCCGTGCTGACGAGGCAGCTTAAACCAACACATTTTGTTGGACGTTGACACGAGGGACCCACATCTGACCTTCTATCCTGTTATTCCCCCTCAAATCATTATTTTTCATGAACATTACTTCAAACAGTACTGATGCGTGTTCATCGGTGGCGCCGATGATGAGCGAGTTGGCCGCCGCTCTGCCGGACAGGCCGGATGCCGCGCTGGCCTCCGCATGGGTTGGTAGGCTGGCCCGAGAGTGACTCACGCGCGAGCAAGCCTCCGCGCTGGCCCGAGCATGACTCGCGCGCGAGCAAGCCACCGCGCTGGCCTTCGCTCGAGCCAGATGGCTGGCCTTAGCGCGGCGCGCGCGAGCAAGCCGCCGCACCGCCGTGCCAATCTAGCTAGCAAACCTTAAAGACAAGCAACTAGATGCATCCAGCAGGGTGTGTGCTATCTTGGCTAGCTAGCGGCCGCGAGCGCCGGACGGAGCTGGCATCCGGGCTGCCGCAAGATGGCTCTACACCACTGGCGGTTTTGACCTTGCCTTCTGCCGGCGGCGGTAGCTGCATCCCATGGCCGAGGATGACTAGGTGGACGGGCTGGAGGTAGGAGGTCACTCGAGGATTTTTGTGCAGACTGACATGTAGGTCCCACAAGTCATAACGCCTAAATTGCCGGTCGAATAGAAGGCGTTGACTTAAGGGGCGACATGGGTTGAAATGTGCCTATAATGACACTTTGTAGAGTAGTCATTTCTTGGTAGGGCTGGTTGGTAAGGGCATCTACAACGGTTGATAAGGTAGTCTTATCTTAAGTCCGCCACGTATGCAAGGGGTAGTAGTTTCTTGGCATTATTAGTGGTTTCTTGGCATTATTAGTGGTTTCTTGTAAGGAACAATGTACTAGCGACAAAAGGTGATTCTAGGTTGAGTTGTACTCCAATGAGTACTAATAGTGGTCGTGAGAGTGTATAGCTCATTTCGTGGGTTCGATCCCAGCCGAACGCACGAAGGCCTTTTTTTAAATAGTAACTTCACTGCGAGCCAATATTGTACACTGGTAGTTTGAGTTTTGAAGTCGAACGGAAGTGTCGCACCACAATCTGGGTGCACTGGATAGCCCAGCCATGTGAATGGGTTTTCCTTCCCATCATCTCGTGGCTCACGTGCTCGCCCTAGCCGCACCTTGCTTGCAGCTTCCTCATCAGCTAGTAGCATATTTAAACTATCGCCTCCCAATTAAGCCCAAGGAGCCAGAAAAGCCTGGCGCTGGCATTGGGAACTATGCAATATGGCTCTGTACATAAAGTGCTAGTACTCTACTACTCTGTAGCTTGTCGCGTTGCACGCATGGACTTCACTCCATTATCGTCTCTATAAAAGAAATTCCTCTTGACGTGATTTTTTTTGTTTTGAAACGGAGGCAAAAGCTATGCCTCATCTCATTCATAAAGAAGGAACTACTAACAAAGTTTGACGAGATCCATTACACCTCCACAAATGGAAGTGAAAAGCCTAGTCCCGCTGTATCAAATAACTCAAATGTTTTGCCCCCACAGTAACCATCGCTGATAAACAGGCTGCTAGTGTGTGCATGAGAGGAGAGGCTGAGTAGGCCAGCTACACGCTTGAATAGAGCACCGAGAGTACCCACTACGCACGTGTACTTTCCCTGCATTGATAGTACAGTGATGGTTCTAGAGAACAGTAGTACCCTCCACTTCCAACTGTAGCTCCTTGGCCCTGAGATTCAAGAGTTCAAAACCGGTGCACTATACCAGAAGTACAATACATCGCACTACTAGTTGAGAAAGTAGTACTAGTACTGCTATAGTACGAGTACGTAGTAAATAATAGCCTCACCCCTTCACTAAGGAATGATCGAGGAGCTACAGTTGGAAGGGACGAGGCCCTGCGGTTACCATGCTCTTATCTCCTCCTCGCTAGTTCCCCTCCCCCTGAAGAGAAGGCAGTTCGTTGCTGCTCCCATGGATTCGCCAGGCGGTTCTCCTCCTCGTCGGGGCTGGGAGACCTTGGATGATGATTGTCGGTGTCAAAACCGGCGGATCTCGGGTAGGGGGTCCCGAACTGTACGTCTAAGGCGGATGGTAACAGGAGGCAGGGGACACGATGTTTTACCCAGGTTCGGGCCCTCTTGATGGAGGTAAAACCCTACGTCCTGCTTGATTATTCTTGATAATATGAGTAGTACAAGAGTTGATCTACCACGAGATCGGAGAGGCTAAACCCTAAAAGCTAGCCTATGGTATGATTGTATGTTGTCCTACAGACTAAAACCCTCCGGTTTATATAGACATTGGAGGAGGCTAGGGTTACACAAGGTCGGTTACAAAGGAGGAGCTATACATATTTGTATTGCCTAGCTTGCCTTCCACGCCAAGTAGAGTCCCATCCGGACACGGGACGAAGTCTTCAATCTCGTATCTTCATAGTCCAACAGTCCGACCAAAGGACATAGTCCGGCTGTCCGGAGACCTCCTAATCCAGGACTCCCTTAGTAGCCCCTGAACCAGGCTTCAATGACGATGAGTCCGGCACGCAGTGTTGTCTTCGGCATTGCAAGGCTGGTTCCTCCTCCGAATACACCACAGAAGAGTTTGAATACAAGGATAGTGTCCAACCCTGCAAAATAAGTTCCACATACCACCGTAGAGAGAATAATATTTCCACAAATCTAATCTGCTGACACGTTTTGGCAGCATGGCATCACGCCATGGCCCGATAATTATTTGAACCATTTTTATTTAACCAGCCCCGCACATAACGCAAGGTGGTTTCTTGACACGTCTTGTCAAAGCAGAGATCGTGTTCCCTTTATTACAGGATTCTCATTAACATGGACGTGGGTAACCCAACCGTGCCTAGGACTCCTAGATCTTAGGCAAGTCCCAAATGACCACAAGGAGGACGCTTGATATTCACCCTCTGTATAAAGGGTCAAGGCTTTTACTTTTTTCCCTCCCGTGCTCAATCGAATCCTTTCCCCGCCTCGAGTTCTAACACCCAAAGCCCAGGTCAGGCGCTTCGGACCTTCAATCATGTCCGGATCCAGCCTTCAAGGCCGGTGGATGTCTTCCTCCGTCACTGAGGAGGACATCAAGAAGTTGAGGGAGGCCAGATATCTGACCGCTGAAATTTCGCATAGGCTGCCTTCCCGAGGGCAGGTCGTCCCTACTCCCAAACCCAACGAGAGCGTTGTGTTCGTCTCCCACTTCCTCCGAGGACTAGGCCTCGCTCTGGATCCCTTTGTTAGGGGTCTTATGTTCTATTACGGGCTGGATTTTCACGTTCTGGCCCCGGATTCCCTTCTTCACATCTCGTCATTTATTGTCGTTTGTGAGGCCTTCCTCCGCATTACCCCTCACTTCTGTTTGTGGCTCAAGACATTCGATGTGAAGCCGAAGATGGTCGAGGGGCAGTACGCAGCGTGCGGAGGTGCTCTAATAAGCAAAATTGCTGATGCTCCATGGCCAAAGGGTTCCTTTCCAGAGGTGTCCGGATTGTGGCAACGGGAGTGGTTTTACGTCACAGCTCCCCGAAGTGCCAAGTGGGTAGCTGCCCGCACCTTTCGCTCGGGCCCTCCACCACAACTGATGTCATGGATCAGCAGGGGGCTGAGCTGGGGTCCAGCCAAGGACGTGCCAATACTGCAGAGCCGTATCCGAGATCTCTTCGAGGGAGATTTCAGTCTGGTTATGGTAATGCAAGTTATGTTGGTTCGTCGAGTCCAGCCTTGCAAACGCCGGCCCCTCCGCATGTGGGACTTCAACCCGGAAGGACCGCGCACTATTCAGAATTTCCTCGGCATGACGCACGAGGAGATGTACAAATCGTTCTTCGGACCCCAAATAGAGTGTCCGGACACTACCGAGGACGTGGGCCTGAGCAGCAACTGCACCGCTGCCCCAGTAAGTAATCCCATGGCTGAACACACTGTCCTTTTATTTATCATGACATCATTCTGAAGAATCGCTCTTTGACCAGGACTGGATAACAAAGGCAAAGATGATCCCATGTTCGGCCCCCCTTCCTGAAGGCTTGGACAATCCGGTGCTGGAAAAGATGCTTGAGCTAGCACCTTGTCCGGTGCTCTCAAAGGAAGATGAAGGGGGGAATAAAGAGGGCGAAAGCGGGCCTCCATCGCTACCTATTCCAACCGAGGGAATGAGCGCCTCCGTGAGGGAGGATAACCAAGGGGAAGAATCTGACATTCTCTCTCCCCGGGGAAGAAGAGGACTACCTCTGAAGATCCGAAAACCAAGGTTTCCAAACGGGAGAAGAAATCTCCGCTAGAGGGTCCTGCCTCAGAGGGTGTTCTTGCCGCACAATGTCTGCACGGGGATCAGCCCTCTAACGAGCTGTAAGTAATCAAAAGGTACTTAATAGTGAAGATATCCTACCTCACTTCTGAGAAAAATAACCAAAGTATGTATCTTGCAGTTCGGATCTTAGCCCTTCTCAGCTGAGCTCGTCTTCGGGGGATCTTCTTCCGGAGATGATGGAGAGCGAAATGCCTCCCCCTACCACACCGCCTTACGAAGAGGGCGACCCTGAGGTGTCATCACGGAGGGCTTCTCCTGATCCGGCAAGGCCAGAAGGCAATCCTATGTCCACCCGAAGTCCTCAGTATCCGGCTCTTGAAGAGAGCAATTAAAAGAGTCCAACATCGTCTGGTGTGCGGTCGGATGTACGGAGGGATCTGCTGGAGAAAGCGGCTATCTCAGAAGAGCACCACACATTGATGGGTACGGTGATTGCAAGGATTTCGTCCGTCGAAAGCAGGCTGCATGAAGCCTTTATGAGTCTACTGACGGGTTTTGGGGTACGTGAAATGATATACATTTTTGAAAGTACCGCACATTTTTAGATGTGCCATGTGTAGATAGTAGCCCCTGAGACTCTGGTTGTCGTTGAAAACGGCGGCAAATGAGGATCATAGTCCCAGGTAATAACCAGACTACCTTTATGTGCAGGTGGTGGAGGATCCGGGGGCTAGCCGGACTGATGGGTATGCCGAACTAAGGCGGCAGCTCGATGCAGCAGATGCCAACATCGTGCTTATCAACAAGCGGCTTGACGAGGTGCAGGGTCAGTGATTTTTCTGGCGATTGTCACATAATAAGAGCGGCCTGATGCCAGTATCTTTAATATGTTTGTGACTGCAGATGGAGCGGCCACCGTGGAGACCCTTCAGGCGGAGCTTGCCCGAGCCAAGGAGCAAGCCAGGAGTAGCAATGCGGCCGCTTTACAGGCGGCCGAAGAGTTAAGGGCCGAACAGGCTGCACATTGCGAGAGCAAAGAAAAAATTGCCAAGATGGCCGTGGAGTTAAAAGATGCTGCTGACCGTTATCGGCTTCTTGAAGAGGAAAACCGGGCGAAAGCGACGGACCTGGAGAAGGCTCCGGTGGCTGCCAAGGAAGCCCGCTCCAAAATTAGGGCGACGAAGGAGGAGCTGAATCGGGCTGGGATATCATGTATGGAAAGCCTTTCTTGTTGCGGACTAAGTTCGGAGATCCGCAATATGCTCCTCTGGACCGGCTATGGAGTTCTGCGGACGCGTACATGGATTTGGCTGCCAGCGCTGCTGATGCCGCCAAGTACTTCAAGGATCAGAAAGGTCCCGAAGTGGATAAGCTGTTCTGGTCATAGTTTCATGCTCCAGTCGGTCCGCTGCTGCTGAATGAGCGATTGACCGGTTGGGCCGAGCTCCACAGATTATACGGACTGGCCATGAGGTCCATTTGTGGATCATTTGTGGCCAGGAGGGCCAAGGCCGAATAGCTACTTTAGCTTAGTGCAACAATTCCTTGGCGCTGTGCCATGCATCGATGCTGTGAAGAGGTCGGCGTGCATAGAAGGTTCGCCGATGGCCCTTGCCCATGTCAAAACATACTAGGCGGAGATGGATGCCACCACTGTTGCAGCACAGGGTTCGGCCATAGGCCAAGTGGCTGCCGAGCACTACTTTGAAGAAGTTCTTGAAGGCGCTCGTTCAATAGAGGCTCAGTGCTCGAAGAATATTATGTCTGAGTGACATGTATTCCCATTGTAAAAACAATGTTTTATTGAATTTATCAAGGCTGTATTTATACTTTTGCCCAAAAGTGTTATGATGCTTCCTATGCGGCCGTTTATGTATATATGTATATAACCTGAAAGATTGCAGTCGTCGGTTTCAGCCCCCACAAATTTAATGCGGGGGTGTTTGCAGAAGACGCATGTTCACACTTGATCCAACGTCTTGGTCCATTAAGGAGGTGATAGCGCATCAAACTAGGCAACCAGACTATAATGCTTTAACACTTTCACTTAGCCAGAGGAGTGTGACAGTGGGGCTACTATATAGCCCCTGGTGGCTCCGCACTCATTCGAATTCGGGGTGCGTACATGCCTGGCCGGGAAACGGCCCTTCATTAAAGCGGAGGAATCCCGAAGATTCTGCTAGGTCATTGAGTGGTTGACCAGTCTCACGCTATACAGTTTTCGGCTTTCTCTACTGAGGTGCTCATCCGGATGAACCAGGGCACAATCGCAGTAGTTCTCCTGGTGCTGCCTTAGCCGATAGAGCGAAACGTAAGGCAGCAAAACACAGGAGCTGGGCAAACCCAACATTTTACCAAAAACATGATTCGGAGCTGATACATATAAGGCCAAACTCGTGACGCTGAACACTCCCTAAGGTATTCGGTCTTTATGATGTAAACCAGGCCTAAACAGTGCCCTTTGTAATAAGCCCCTGGTGTCCAGGTACGTGCAATATTCTGACGTGGCCACAAGCCAATACGCCAGCATCCTTCTCAATTGTACTGAGAATCCGAGGGATGTGTATCAACAAGAGATAGTAAAAAAAGGTTTATGCAGGGTCTTAATCTAAAAACAATCCTTGGAACGGGTCCCTGCTACACGTCTATGCCTGTGTCCCCATTGTGTTGTATTCTGGACAGGTGTAGCACGGTGGTCATCTGAAAAAGAGAGGAACTTAATTGAAAAGTTGCCGTGCAAAAGGTAAGTTATACTAAATGAACAATATATAGTTCGAAATGAGTAAAGTTGAGCCTAATTGCCACTTGTGCGCGTGCGTTGAGCCCCTTGCACTATAATAGGGGTATTGCCATCAAACCTGTATCAATTACATATAGCTGCACCGGACTCGTCCAACCATGTCCGTGGTCTTAACGACCTGTCAGATGCTTTAGTTGGTGAGGCCATTTAGTGTGCGGCTGCCAAGGCAGCCGCACGGTCTTCCACGCGCAAGGAGCGCTCAATATTTCCATTTATTGTAATGATGCCATGTGGACCGGGCATCTTAAGCATGAGGGAAGCGTAATGCGGTATTGCATTAAAGCGAGCGAAAGCTTCGCGTTCGAGTAGTGCTTGATAGCCACTTTGGAACGGAGCGATGTGGAAGTTAAATTTTCACTGCGGAAGTTATCAGGGAAGCCGAATATAACCTCTAGTAGCAGGGAGCCCGTGGAATGGGCTTCTGGGCCTGGCGTTACTCCTTTAAAGGTAGTATTGCTATGGCTAATTTTTGTTGGGTCTATCCCCATTTTGCGGACTGTGTCCTGATATATCAGTTTAAACTACTACCGCCGTCCATCAGGACTCGTGTGAAGTGGTATCCGTCAATTATCGGGTCTAACACCAAGGCAGCCCATCCTGCACGCCGGATACTTGCCGAGTAATCCCGATGGTCGAAGGTGATCGGTTGGGACGACCAGTGGCAGAACTCTGCTGTGATAGGCCCTGGGACATGTGTCTCTAGGAGTGCCGCTTTGTTTCTCCCCTTTGTCACGTGTAACTCGTTTACTGTTTTAACTTCTGGTGGGAATTTCTTTTGTTCCCCAGTGCTTTGATTGCAAGGCTCGTCCTCGTCTTCACTTGGTGTATCCTGCCCCTTGTGTTCAGCGTTGAGCTTGCCGGACTGCTTGAAGACCCAACATTCTTTATGGGTATGATTTACAGGTTTTATTGGGGGTGCTATGGATCTGACATATTTGGTCCAGAATCTTGTTTAGGCTAGACAGTTCGTCTCTGTTGCCTTTAGAGGGCAGCTTTTGCTGACCTGGCCGAGAGCTTTTGAATCTGGCGTTTACCGCCGTGCTCTTCGGGCTGTCTTCTTTATTCCGGTGCTTGTTTTTGCTGCCTTGTGATTTCCCGTTTCCGTCCCTGAGTTCGGATGTACTTGGGTCGCTGGTGCTGCATCGGGCTAACCAGCTGTCCTCGCCCGCGCAAAAGCGGGTCATGAGGCTTGTTAATGGTGCCATTGTTCTCGGCTTTTCTTGGCCGAGGTGTCCGGCAAGCCATTCATCTCAAACACTGTGCTTGAAAGCTGCTAAGGCTTTTGCGTCTGGACAGTCGGCTATTTGGTTCTTTTTAGTGAGGAACCTGTTCCAAAGCTTTCATGCTGACTCTCCGGGCTGTTGAGTTATATGACTCAAATCGTCTGCATCCGGTGGTCGGACATAAGTCCCTTGAAACTTTGCCCGAAAAGCGTCTTCGAGGTCTTCCCAGCTTCCAATGGAATTTTCGGGGAGGCTTTTAAGCCAATGTCGAGCTGGCCCTTTGAGCTTGAGGGGTAAGTACTTGATGGCGTGGAGATCGTCTCCTCGAGCCATGTGGATATGGAGGATGTAGTCCTCAATCCAGACCCCAGGGTTTGTCGTTCCGTCGTACGCCTCTAAGTTTACGAGTTTGAATCCCTCTGGAAATTCATGGTCCAGCACCTCATCGGTGAAACATAGGAGGTGTGCGGCACCCCTGTATTCGGGTGTACCGTGGTGTTCGGATGTTTTTTGTGTTGCATTGCATGCTGGAGTGCGCTTGCGTGGCCCGTATATGGATCTGGTTGCGCCGTCCTTTTGATGTGAGCCCTCGCGTGGATCGCATACTGGTTTATGTGCGGTGTCGTTTGCCGCTCTATGTTGGTCACGAGGTCGTCTATCCGACCGGATGGCCGTTTTGCTTTTTAATTGCGGGGGATCTAAGGCCTGCTCATCGAATTCAGGTAGCAACTTTCGCTTCGGGTAGCTCTTGGTGTGGCGATTACCGCCGTACTTCGCTGCAGTGTTGAGTACTTCACTCCATCTGATTCTGAGTGTGTCTTGTGCAGCCTTGAGCCTTTGCTTCTGCTTTTTCAGACTCCTCGCAGTGCCAACAAGCCTTTGATGGGCATTCTGTTGCTCCGGGTGCCTGTCCGGTGTGATGTCGTCCAGACTGTTATCTTCGACGGAGTCGGGTTGTTCGGTTTGATTCTCCGTGTTGCCGTGGTCGGGCGATGGTTCACCCTGCTCTAACGCTGGGTCTATATGATCGCTGTTTCTGCCGAGGCGGGATTTGGAGCGGCGCCTACGCCGCCGCTTTGACTGCTTCTCGAGGGAACAACCCTTCGCTGCGTCCTTCCATTCCTCGTCGTCGTTTTCTTTGGGTTTGTCCACCATGTATACATCATATGATGAAGTGGGCGTCCAGTGCCCTGTGGGCAGTGGTTCCTGTTCGTCTCCTGCATCGTCGTCCATACCGTCGATGTCTTCGGAGTCGAAGTCGAGCATGTCGGTCAAATCGTCGATAGTGGCTACTAAGTGGGTGGTGGGTGGGCAGCGATTTTCTTCGTCATCCGCATCCCAATCCTGCCGAACATAGTTCGGCCGGACTCTCCTGACAGGGAGAGAGAACTTAATGAGTTCAGTATGTCGCCGAAGGGCGAGTGCTGAAAGATATCCGTGGTGGTGAACTCCATGATTGGTGCCCAGTCGGATTCGATAGGCACGGGCGTAGGCGGTTCGGAGTCCGTGGCCGGGGAAGAACCTGGTAGTTCGGCATCACGGCTCCCATGAAGGGTAAGGTCAATATTCGGCTCGATCGCCGCTGAGAATACAGCCTCCGTGCCGGGGTCTATCCACCCGTCCATGGATGGCGCATTTGGCTCCGAATTGAGGGTCGGAGTGGTTGCCAGTGCGGTCTCCTGAACACTGTCCGATGGTAGAGCTAAATCATGCTCATCGTGACCGTGCGGCGCACGCGGCAGGGGCTCGAATCCGTCGAAGATCAAGTCTCCGCGGATGTCGGTCGTGTAGTTTAAGCTTCCAAACCTGGCCTGGTGGCCAAGGGCGTAACTCTCGATCTGCTCCAGATGGTCAAGCGGGTTGGCCCGCAGTGCGAAGCCGCCGAATACAAAGATCTGTCAGGGGAGAAAAGTCTCCCCCTGGACTGAATCGCTATCGATGATCGAAGGAGCCATCAAGCCTAACGGTGATGACACAGAGGAACTCTCAATGAAAGCACCAATGTCGGTGTCAAAACCGGCGGATCTCGGGTAGGGGGTCCCGAACTGTGCGTCTAAGTTGGATGGTAACAGGAGGCAGGGGACACGATGTTTTACCCAGGTTCGGGCCCTCTTGATGGAGGTAAAACCCTACGTCCTGCTTGATTATTCTTGATAATATGAGTAGTACAAGAGTTGATCTACCACGAGATCGAAGAGGCTAAACCCTAAACGCTAGCCTATGGTATGATTGTATGTTGTCCTACGGACTAAAACCCTCCGGTTTATATAGACACCGGAGGAGGCTAGGGTTACACAAGGTTGGTTACAAAGGAGGAGATATACATATCCGTATTGCCTAGCTTGCCTTCCACGCCAAGTAGAGTCCCATCCGGACACGGGACGAAGTCTTCAATCTCATATCTTCATAGTCCAACAGTCCGGCCAAAGGATATAGTCTGGCTGTCCGGAGACCCCCTAATCCAGGACTCCCTCAATGATCCTTTGGGAGAAATCGCACGCCCTTCCGACGTCCTCACCGCCGCCAGACCCGGAGCTTCCTGCACAAACTTTTTCAAGACGATGCTTAAATAGGCTTGGGAAAAAGGCCATGCTTGTTGGTCTTCCATGCATCCTCGAGGAGAAGGTTCTTCTATGGGACAATCCTTCGAACAGTCCACCGCTCCTTGGCCATGGTTGCACATTGACTCCGCTAGAGTTGCCGACATTGAGAGGTAGTCAGATTTTGTCCGATGAGTAGGCCAGTCATGGAGTTTGATCATGTAGTACTTAGTTATTCCATTTACATCCCGTAATTTCTTCGCTGCCCATCGTCTTATATATAGGTCTGGGTCGGTGCCAACGAAGATTGGCTTGCATACCTCCGGCCGGATACCTCCATCATTTTGCACAACATCCACAACAGTGCGGTCATTCCCATATACCCCTTCTCCACCATTGGGATCGGCCTTCCAGACTGGCTGGTCTTGAATACGTATGATGATGCCTACATGAGATGGAAGAAGATAGCAATTGCGGACCCGCCGACAAAGCAACGTGGCTACGATGATTACTATCTCATTGTGATGTTCTACATAAGGATTGCCATCAATGCAAGAGGCAGTAATGGCAGAGGCTGGCGCATGTTGGCCACGGCAGATTTGTACCCCTACACGTTTGAAGATGCCATGCGCCATCTAGGCCACATCTTCGCGGTGACAAGCCAGGGGACTTGTTTCATCTGGTTGCCATCCTACGGTACGAGAGATTTCAAATGGAATGCACAAACCATCATTTGCATCCCTAACGACACTCCATTATTTTGCAGGGACCAGTCATCCCCCGATCAAAATAAGATCGCAGATCCTGGATGTGCATTTGCATCTGCGATTCGGTCTAACCTGGAACCTTGTAGATGACTTTGGCATATTGGGATCAACTATCTTAGCAGTCGTTACCCATGGTACCACTGATGTGCACATTGGTCACACAATCTACCACGACCAGACCATCACCATCTACCCAGGTATGCCATTTAGTATTATATTTTTTAACCGTCTCGCCTTCTCTTTCATTGTTGTACTACTTACTAGTACTAGTAGGAGTACTTTTTACCTTGGAGGACGCGTATAGCTAGCTAGGCCCTTGAAGACTTGAACCCACTAGCTCCCACCAATTTTGTTTTTCCATGTCTTACTATCTCATCCATGTAGCCAAGAGTGGCTATATATAATAATAAGCTGTTTATTTTACTTCCTCTATACCTGAGTAGTACTATTTGCTGCGCAGTATTACTGACCGCCATATTTGAGCACAACATTATTATGCATGGACCTTGACTATGTATGTCACCATGTGTGCAGATCTGAGATGCCGCGTGTACCAGATGAACGACGCCAAGTTCGACCCCCGTGATGCTACGTGGGTGCCAAGGAACACTCTTGGAGAGTACTCTCTTTTCATTGGGGATAGCTACCCCATTGTGAAGCGGATGCCACCTTCCATGCACGATACCGAAGGACTACCGTTCATGAAGCCTGGTTGTGTCTTCAGTGTGCGCCGCCGGATGAACGACATGCTGGGACACGCTATCCCTGATTTATGCCGCTTCAGCTTGGATGAGTCTCCATCGTGTGGAACCGGACTAGAAAGCTGCGATAGTGATTCTCGTTGCCCACCGCTATGGATCATGCCATCCATGAAGAACACCTGGGACTGGAACCTGGAGGAGGACATGTAGCCCATCTATAACGTGTAAGTGGAGTATGGTAAATTGTGAACGGTAGCGCTGTGAATATATGTAGACTAGTTGTGCACAATTTTATCACATGAAGTGGAGATGAACTTGTGTGGCATACTAGCATTTGTCCTTTAGAATTTTTACTAGTAAATGTGTTATGTGTACGTGCAACTTGTGTGGTTGTTGCATAGGCTCCAACGCGCTCTTTGAGAAAAAAAGGTGGCACAGCTTTGGATATAGGTGACGTGGCGGCATCATACATAGTTGTAGTACACTCCTACTAGGACAACAACTCCTATAAAACCTTGCACTTGGCTCCTCTTCGGGAGGTTCAACAGTTCATACTCGTGTGAACCTTGCACTTGGCTCTCCGCCTCTTCGGAAGGTCCAACAATGATGATACTATAGTACAAGATGCTTCTGGCAATCTGACACCAATTGAACTACTGCACGTCCACTGCAAGGGAGAGAGCGAGGCAGAGGGAGAGGGACATGGCGCTGTAGTCAAAACCCTCTTCTCGTCCTGTGAGCCACCGCGCGCGTGGGCGAGGGAGAGGCGTATTAAGAGCAAGTATACTAGGTCCTAGTCAGCAGGCTATAAGCCATTCCAAGTCTGCAAATTCCCATCTGGAAGAGAGAGAAGGGAGGAAAGAGAGTGTAGCCGGCGCTTCACTAATCGCCCGACTATAGCGCAATGTACGAGAGAAAGGAGCTGCATGTAGCCCTTAAAAGCTGGCACTGGTTCTCCCCTCCAATCAGGTGTGTCTCCCTCCTTCTTCATGCATGCAAAAATTAATTACTATAGACGATGAGCCGCTCCTCTACAGCCAACCCTATTATATCAAACTTTTTCTTTGAAGACTATTGGTGACATGGCACTAGTATATAGAGCCCGTTGTCGGCTCCTCTATTAGCCATGCTCTAAGCAAGCTTCTCCTCGTTCGGCGAGTTGATGGGACACATCAAAGCAATACTAATACTAGTCCATACTGCGTCCTTTTCGGTTAATATGGCTTAATTTGAAACGAGAAAAATACATTGGCGGTCAACGTATGTAACAATACGCTCTTTACGGTCACTATATAGTTTTGCGGTGATTCTACGATCACTAGCTCATCATAGAGCACCGTATTGCACCCTACTGACCGACCACATAGTCGACGTGGCACTTTGTTGACTGGTTAAATTTTCACCTGGTTTCTGGGTCCCACCTGTTAGTTAGCAGAGGAAAGAAATCAGTTAAACAAAACTTTACGCAGGCGTGATAGGAGTCCAACCCTTGCGCGCGAACCACCCTGGCTATGTATGTGAGTGCATGCACGTGTACTCCCTCGGTCTTCCAACAAAGAGTGTACATCGGCTAAAAAACAAAGACTGTACATCTACACTTCCAATGCATTTAGCCTTTAATCTAAATTGGTATTGATTGACTAATGCACCAACTTGTGCTCTAGCAATAGGCTACATGTCTATCCTTAATTATATCTACATGTCTATCATTAATTATAGCATGCATCAACCTTCATTTAATCTTCTTCTCTCAATGGTCACATGCACACATAAGTCTGCTACTTTTGGGCGTTAATTATGCCCTGGTCAATGTGTAAATGTCTAAATGTACAGTCTTTCACGGACGTAGGGAGTAGGTTGAGCACTTGAGCATGAGCGTGTGTGTTTGCATCGTGTGCTGTGTGCCGCATGGGTGCGTGAGTGTTGCGTGCGTCCATGTGTATGTGTGAGTGTTGCATGTTGCATGCATGCATGCATGAGGCTTTTACTCCCTCCCATTGACAAGTTCATATTTGAAGCTTCATTAAAACGTTGCATGCAAGAATTAAGAGATAACTCACCAATGCGTGTAAAAGTTCTGGTCATTTGTTCCTCACGCATGCATTCCAATTAATGCATTCGTAAACACAATTTTCTTGAGGAAAACGAGCCCATTATTGAGTACTTTCGAAAAAAAATATTTGGGCACTCATCATTTACTACTACATTGGTTGATGATTTTTTTATTGACCTGTATATAAACCTCCGTCCTGGTTTAATGGCCCCCTTTGTACTTAGTGTAAAATTTTGACCGTAAATTTAACTAACAAAGTGTCAATGCATGTCATAAAAAACTATACCATTAAAAACTATGTTCAAATATGAATCCAATGATATGATTTTTGGTGAATGACATATTAATTAGCAAATAAACATTACTCCTAAGTTCTCTTGTTTTTCCCTCCTTGGTCACGGTCCACAACCATATTCATCTGGATGGAGGGAGTAGATGGTCAAAATTTGACACAAAATTAATGCATTGGTAAACATAATTTTTTGAGGAAAACAAGTGCATTAATTGAGTGTTTTTGCAAACTACAAAAATTATTCACCACTCATCATCTACCTTGGTTGATGAGATTTTTGAATTGAGCCCTATAAACCGGAAAGGAGGTAGTACTAGTACTCCTACATTATTGGTGCCGGGTGCCTTGGCCAATGTTTCATCTTGTTGGACAGGATGAGTGTACAGGCATAGGGATACTGTATATAGGAAGTCTTCGCGATCCGTTATTCCCCATCTCGGTCAGAGATAACTATTCAATTAGTCTTCACAGTGAAGTGACAATACACGCAGCAGCAGATGGGACACTTAATTAATAAGTTGAACCAGCGTGTTGGTTATAATAAATCAGCCTTACCCAGTACTGCCATCATGTTTGCCAGTGGAGCACGCTTCGGCAAATACGCCTATGCACCTCTCTCCTCCATTAACTGACATATGGGCCCTCTTGAGGTAGACCCACATGTCATCGACGTAACTATTTACACTCCGAAGGACGGTATATCCTGGTAGTAGTACTAGTAGAATTGAGATTTAATGCACTTTCTTCCCCGACTTTCACTCTTCTTCCTCCTCTCTTCCCCATCGTCGGCCGCACACCATTCCTCCCCGCTCACTGCTCACCCGCCCGTGCCATCTTCCTTGGTAGCTCGCGCATACCATATCCCCCCGCTGACTGCTCGGTCACACATGCCATCACTACTGCAGGATGGTCCAAACGCGACACTATGATCAGAGACCCTTCGACGAAACTGTGTGCGATGCCATAATCCCAAACAGTGGTGTAAAAAACCATCAAAAAAGGTGCAAAACGTTTGTGATGATGGATGCATCAAACACGGTTCAGATTTTAGTTGTGTTTGCAATGCAGGGCATACGGTTTAGTTCAATTAACTATTTGGAATGAGGAGGAACAAAAGAAATGGGCAGCCAAATGAAGGTGCGTGCGATATACAACATAAGGTTCACTAGGATGAACTATGTGTGATTAGGCAACACAATGGAAACGGTTCAACTGAACAAGATGTGTGTTATATGCGGAAAACATGTCCGTAATCAGAAATGTGTGCGAAGACCAATAATAACACAGATGATTGCTTCTAATAAGCTATGTGATTTGCTCTGTCTACAGAAGAATAACATGTAAAAATATATAACAGAAATAAACATCCAATTACATAAGTTACTATACAGATCATTCGCACACACCTCAATAAACAATTGCATGCATTCTAAAGTAGGAGAAACGATCGTCTAGTCATCTACTTCTTGTGATGCTCCCACCACTGCTATGTGGCTCGATCCCTTGTCTGGGGCAGGAAGAAGACAATTCCTCATGTCAACGATCCACCTGTACATCTCGTAGCTTGTGTACATGTCCTTTGCTGCGTACTTGACGTGTTGTTCATCGAGTCTCTCATGATAAACACTGTGCCGGGCGTTCTTGTCCTTCTTCCTCTCTTCCTTCATCTTCGCATAGTAGGGGTCAATGATGGCCGAGGCGAGGTCAACCAGGGAGTTTAGTTTGTTTTTGTCGCTCCCCCAAACCTTGTAGTGGTGCTGGATGTTGACAAGATTCGAGCATTTCAAGCCCGAAACCTTGAGCGCTTTTAGATCGTTGGTGGTGTCCACCGTAGCGAAACTGTTCGGAGTTGTTAATAAACCGAGAGAAATGCTTGCAAGGCCTTGTGCCCAGGTGGTAGTGGTAGACGAGGATGTCATGTCGCACGCACAACTGGGCAACGACAACCTTCTGATCATGCCCAGCACGACCCATGGTGTACTCGAGGTCGAAGCCGACCACTTGGTACTTGTCCTCGGCAAGGAACTGCTCCATAGTTTGGATGGAGCTCTCCGTCAAGACTGGATCGTTCGTGTACACCGCCCAGAGAGCCTTCCCCCTCACATGGGTGTCCATGACGTGTTGCATGGTGAACTGCCCGCCGTTGTCGTCGTCGGCCGTTGGGAGCGCCATTGGAACCACGGGGAGCGCCATTGGAACCGTCGGATGTCCTCTCTGTATGTGTCCTCGTGGGTGTCCTTATTGTGTCATGTGAGACGATGGATGAAGGTAAATGGCCGCAGGAATAAAAGGGGGTCGGGCGGCTTGGATTCTCAGCGCGTTAGCATTGCAGTTTTTGCAGCGGGTAACTGCATCATCGTGCCGCGCCCGGCACAACCGCATCCAGACGAACGTGCGTGATCGTGCGTCGGCCCCAAACACTGGCAGCACACGTGGAGGGACGAGGGCAGAGCACCCGGAGGGATGCGAGAGCAGAGCGCACGTGGCGGGATCCGAGCAGAGCGCGCCGCGGCCGCCTCAACCGCAAGCAACCACATGACCGTTGAACACGCAGGAAATGGTCTCCTACAAGCCGGCCGACAGTTGTGTCGTTGCGTAGAGAGCGGCTATGTGCTACTACCTCCTGTAGGATCGAAAGTATGTCTAGAGGGGGGGTGATTAGACTACTTGACCAAATAAAAATCTATCCTTTTCCCAATATTAGTCTTTGGCAGATTTTAGCTATGTTAGCACAAGTCAAGCAATCTTAACACAATTCAAGCAAGCATGCAAAGAGTCTATGAGCAGCGGAAAGTAAAGCATGCAACTTGCAAGAATGTAAAGGGAATGGTTTGGAGAATTCAAATGCAATTGGAGGCATGGATGTTTTTGTCGTGGTTCCGATAGGTGGTGCTATCGTACATCCACATTGATGGAGACTTCAACCCACGGAGGGTAACGGTTGCGCGAGTCCACGGAGGGCTCCAACCACGAAGGGTCCACGAAGAAGCAACCTTGTCTATCCCATCATGGCCATCGCCCACGAAGGACTTGCCTCACTAGCGGTAGATCTTCATGAAGTAGGCGATCTCCTTGCCCTTACAAACTACTTCGTTCAACTCCACAATCTTTGTCGGAGGCTCCCAAGTGACAGCTAGCCAATCTAGGAGACACCACTCTCCAAGAAGTAACAAATGGTGTGTTGATGATGAACTCCTTGCTCTTGTGCTTCAAATGATAGTCTCCCCAACACTCAACTCTGGTGGAAAGAAGGTTTGAGTGGAAAGAAACTTGGAGAAGGCTAGAGATCAAGATTCATATGGTAGGAATGGAATATCTTGGCCTCAACACATGAGTAGGTGGTACTCTCTCAGGAAATGTATATTGGAAGTGTAGGTATGTTCCGATGGCTGTCTCTTCGAATGAAGAGTGGGTGGAGGGGTATATATAGCGTCCACACAAAAACTAACCGTTACACACAATTTACCAATCTCGGTGAGACCGAAGTGAAAAACTCGGTCGGACCGATTTAGCAAACCTAGTGACCGTTAGGATTTTCGGTGGGACTGAGATGCAACTCGGTAGGACCGATATGGTTAGGGTTAGGGCATAACGTAATCTCGGTGTGACCAATTACACAAACTCGGTGGGACCGATTTTGGTAATAAGCTAACCAGAGAGTTGGTCAGGTAAACTCGGTGGGACCGATCGCTCATTTTGGTGGGACCAAAATGTTATGAAAGAGAAATAGAGAGTTTACATTGCAATCTCGGTGGGACCGATCGCTCATCTCGGTAGGACCGAAACGTTACGAAGGGAAACAGAGATATTACAACCCCATCTCGGTGTGACCAAAATCCCTATCGGTGAGACCGATTTGCCTAGGGTTTGTGGCAGTGGCTATGACATTTGAAACTCGGTAGCGCCGGATAGAAAGAATCGGTAGGGCCGAGTTTGACTTTTGGTTTAGGTCATATGTGGATGTGGGAAGGTAGTTGAGGGTTTTGGAGCATATCACTAAGCACTATGAAGCAAGCAAGCCATTAAGCAACACCTCATCCCTCCTTGATAGTATTGGCTTTTCCTATAGACTCAATGTGATCTTGGATCACTAAAATATAAAATGTAGAGTCTTGAGCTTTGAGCTTGAGCCAGTCTTTTTGTCCTTAATATTTTGAGGGGTCCACATTCCTCATCCATGCCATGCCATTCATTGAGATTTTCCTGAAATATTAATCTTGGAATAGCATTAGCTCCATGAGCTATATGTTGTTAGGAATTACCAAA
Source organism: Triticum dicoccoides (assembly GCF_002162155.2). Lineage (NCBI taxonomy): Eukaryota > Viridiplantae > Streptophyta > Magnoliopsida > Poales > Poaceae > Triticum > Triticum dicoccoides. Next base: position 468,941,523 of record NC_041392.1, on the reverse strand, counting down.
ACCACCTAGGGATAGTTGCACTTTCAATCTCCCCATTTTTGGTAATTGATGACAACATATAGATCAAAGCTTCGACAAATGATAATAAGAGTGAAAAACATTGTCGCTTTGAGAAGTTTGTGAAAAGCAAGAGCTCCCCCTAAATTTTGCATAGTTTATGGTTTGCTTTGGACTGCAAATGCACAAAGAGTTAGGCTCATGGGTTACTCTTCCATGTCACATACATCTTGGTGGAGCGCTCAAAATGATAATAATTAAATGCATGCACTCATCACCAAGCAAAGTGAATGATTATATAGGGATAAAAAGATAATGTCATCCAACAAGCATTAACGTAGCATATGATCAAACACATGATCATCCAAGTATCACATAGACAAAAAGTATCTCAAACGAACAAAGCAAATAAAGTTCAACCACAAAAGCAAGAGAGAATAAAAAGCAACGCTCTCTCTCGAAGCCTATTATCTATACATTTTTCTCCCCCTTTGGCAACAAGTTACCAAAAAGTTCCTAGAAAATGCATAGCACTAAATCGTCTCTCGGGCTTGGTATTCAGGTGGTGGTGTCTGGATAACTCCAAGAACGAAGGCTTCAGTCGAAGTAGGTGGAGCTGATGGAGTAGGTGCTGGAGCTGGTGGCACTGAAGCTGTAGCTGGTGCAGATGACGTGGCTCTGGTGTTTGGAACATGCACTGCAGCAGACCTCTGAGCTCTAGGCAGTCTGGCAAATGCATCAGTGGTTGTCTTGCCCTTCCTCTCCTACATATCATCTTGAAGTTGCTCCACAACAGACTGAATCTCAGTTACCTTCACATCCAAGTCATAGAATTTTTGCTCCACGATTCTTTCCAAGCTCTCCTGGTTTTGAGTCAGGGTGGCCAGTCCCTTCTCAATCCTCAGAGTGGATGCAATCAGGTAACCAAGCTGATCTTGCTTGCTCTTCAGGAGATACTGAGATTCTTCTTCAGTAGTTGGCATCCTTGCAGCCTTTTCAGCTTTTTCCTTCTGCTTCTTGGCTTGTGCGTGCACAGAAGATGGTTCATCCTCATTCATAACCACGGTGTTGTCCTTGAAGTCTGGATAGATAGGCATGTGCTCCTTGTCCAGCAGATATGTACCAGTGCCCATCTTGGAGTTGATTAGCTCCTAGATCTGTGGGGCATACCCACAACTCCTTTTCTGATCTGCAGCTGTTCTCTTGATAGTTTAAACTATTAGGCTCATGACTTTGAACTTCTGTGGGACATCAAAGATGTGAAGCAAGTTAATTACATGGCCTCTGATCATCTTGTGATCACCTGACTTTGGCAAGAGACTGTGCCTGAGAATCCAGTTGATGGTTGGCAAGCCTGACAGAAGGTAATGTACAGATCCAAACTTATGTGTATCTAGAGCAGCATCTGGGATCTCCTTGTACATGTGTGCCATTGTGTTGTGATCCTTCTTCCTGTTGGCATAGACATCCAAGTCATCTTCACTCTCTTTTGGGGCATTGATCAACTTCGCCCATTCAGCAACCGTGGACTGGTACCTCGTACCTTCAGACATCCAGACAATCCTTCCATCTGGGTAGAAATGAGCTGTGGAGTAGAACTGCATGATGAGCTCATCATTCCATTTTGTGAGCTTCTAAGCCACAAACTCATCGACTCCACAAGCCTTGAAACTGTCATGTACACTTGGATAGTGATCCTCATTCTCCTTGATGTAGTCCCAGTCGACCCATCTCATGTCACACACTATGGGCTTCTTGTCAAGCAACACTGTCTCATAGAAGTCATGTTGTTCCTTTGTATGGAACCTGTAATCCACAGCAGTCCTCCTCCTGGTGGCATATGGATCTGACTCTCTCCATAGCCTCAGACCTGAGCCCTTCCTGATCTTCATGTTCTCAGCAACTATATGAGCATCATTGTGATCTGGGATTTTTGGCTTCAGCTTCCTCAAGACATGTGACTCATCATCTTCTTCTTCCATTTCAGCTTCAGGCACTGGGGCCTTGTTATTTTCCTCAACAGGGATGTTCCTGGTGCTCCTCTTCGGTTTTGGCCTTGGAGCTGGAGCAGCAGCCTTTGGAGCAGTCTTAGGCTTAGATGGAACAACCCCTGCCCTGATGGCATCACCCATAAGCTTCTGAGCTTTGGGTGCTGGTGCATCATCTTCTTCCTCTTCCTCTTCAGAATATCTCATGATTAAGGATCTCCCAAGCACTCTAGCAGTGGTATTTTGACCCTCTCCTTCCTCTTCTTCCCTTCTGCAGCAGCCTCTTTGGGTTCAGATTCCAAAGGGACTTGAGTAGATGCTCTGGCCTTAGACATTGGAATTCTCTTTGCAGGAACCTTTTGCTTCATGCCTGGCTTGGTGGCAGCAGCAGTGCTATATTCCTTCTTAACCACTTTCTTCTTGGAAGTGGCCTCATCCTCAACTGCCACATAGTCTTCATCCTCAGATTCAGATGTCTTCTTCTTTCTGGCCCTGGTGGCAGCTTTGGGTAAGTTGCTTGGGGTGCTCCTACTACCATCATCTGAACTGCTAGAGGGACTAGTGCCCTCACTCAGGTGAACCTGCTCCTCTAACCTATTCTGGCTATCACTTTGATCAAACATATTGCTAACACTGATAGTAGACCCTGTGAATAGATATAGATGAGATAGAGTGGATAAGCATCACAAAATGCAGAGGTTTTTGCAAAAGAATGAGTCAAAAACTTAGTTTTAGTTTTCCACAGAAAGCATTTCGTATCAACCGATTTGTAAACTCGGTGATACCGGAGCAGCTGTTGGAACCTAAACTAGTGAACTCGGTCAGACCGAGTCACAGTTCAGTGGCACCGAGACTGCTAGGGTTTCACAAAGTCCTGAACTCGGTCACACCGATTTGCAATTCTCGGTCAGACCGAAAATTACATGTGCAATGGCCTGAGCCGAATCGGTGGTACCGAGTTCCACAACTCGGTGGGTCCAAGATGGTTTCGGTAGAAACCTAACCCTAAATTTTCAATTCACGACTAAACTACAGAGTGTTTTGACTGGATAAGAATGATCTCAATCGTGGCAAAATACATGGCGAACACAATGTGCTAGGAATCAAATAGGGATAGCACAGTGATCGAGTTCATACCCTAGTTCGGCGGAGAACTCGCTACGGCGGCAATGGCGGGGATGATTCCCATTGACGGCGGTGGAGACCAGTGGCAGGAGGTGGCTGGCGACGAGGAAGACGATCCGGAGACCCTAGAGGCAGAGCGGGCTAAGCGCGGGTCGAGGAGGTTCAGAAAGTTTTCCAAAATTTGACCCGTGGGTATATATAGCCCGACCCTGTCGGTGTGACCGAGTGGAACAACTCGGTGGCACCGAGATTCATAACTGCAAGAAGTTATTGAAACTTGGTGTGACCGAAAGTTTCAAATCGGTTGCACCAAGGTTGAAAACCTAGATCAACCTAGTGATCTCGGTATGACTGAAATGGGTGAATCGGTCTGACCAAAATGCACAAAGAAGTTTTGGAAGTTTAAGTCTATGGCGAATCGGGGACTCCGAGTGCTCCTCACACAGAGTGGTTCGAATCTGACTTGATCAAATTTTGTGATGTGGCATGAATAGAGTTTGAGACGAGAAAAACATAGATAGCTAGAGAAGGTTCTTAGGCATCTTGTCCATCCACTTGGCCAAAAGAAAAGGAAACCAATCAATCAAAACAACAAGTGGATGTCCTCGAATGAGTAAATTATGCAACCAACATGCTCATACAATAAAATGGCAAATGAAATATGTGGCAAAGTATGCACAAACAATTCTAGCATCTATCAAGCAATTGGCGATGACTAGGTCATCTATATATGAGTATATTGACTTAGGAGTCAAATGAGAACATTTGATCATAGGTCATACTCATCGTTTAAGCACAAGTGGGGTTACCACTTTTACATACAGCGTTGTTGTGTTCACACCATTAGAGTTGCTTTAACTCAATTGTTAGAGTAAAGCTCCCCCTAGATGTGAGATCCCCCCTAAGAGGGATGAACTAACCTTGGGTTTTGTTAATGATGACTTCATGTAGGTGTTGAAGATGTGGATGCTCTATGTTGATGTAGATCATTTGGAGCTATCCTTTGGAGTGAGTTGCACTTTCAATACCTACACGGGTTAGTCCCACAAGGAACAAACAAGGGTATCCATAGACATAGAGTGATGCACACATAAGATGATGTCTATGAAATTTTTAGGTTACCTTGTCCCTTGTCTTACCAACAAGAGGGTTTGTGACTCCTTGAACTAGTGCAAGATGTGGACTTTGATTGCACTTGTTCTTGCCAAAATGATAAGAGTGAAGTATATTGGCAGAGTCACCCTCAAGAACTCTTCTAGTTCTTATTCTTCGGGATCCACACCATCTTGATGGGAATCCTCGGAGTTGTAGTTGTACTTGATGAAGTGGAACTTGATGTAGTCTTGGGAACCCACTTGACCAAGGCCTTAGGAGCTTCTTCAAATGCATCAATTTCCTCTTGAAGCTTGTCCTTGACTTTTTGCTTGTGGTCTTGTGGTGGAAGATCATCTTGAGCTTGTGTCCCTTTGGATGAAGTAGGATCATACTTCTCTTGTTGAGGAACAAACTTCGTCTTGGGGTATTGATCTTCTTCCCACTCAACTCCATTGGCATTGAACTTTCATTCAAAACCAATAACTTGATTCTTCCGGTGCCTTCCTTGCTTGCTCCCGGCAAGGCTCTTGTAAACACCTTTCTCTATAATTCCCTTCAATAAGCTACTTTCTTGCTCAAGTGTAACTTGGCTAAGAGAGTCATTAGTGGAATCAAGAGAACTACTAGAAGCAACAACATTGGATTTAGCATGATTATTGTTACTACTAGAGGAAGAATCTTTCTTGTTCTTGTTACTAGACTTGACTTGAGGCATGTAAGTGGATAAGAGTAAACGCTTGGCAATGTAAGAAGAATTTTCTTACAAAGATCATCATTGATTGCCTTTAAGAACACATGCTCTTGCTCAAGGTTGAGCTTTTCAAAACGTAATTTCTCATGAGTCCTTAAAAGTTCTCGATGATCTCCTAAGATAGTTTCATGAGCTAACTTAAGAGTGTTTAGTTCTTTAGTTAAAGACTCAATCTTCTCCTTATCATTGTCATTCGTTTCATCATAGTATTCATCACTATAGTTGTCAACAAGTAACTCATCATCACCTAACAAGTCATCTTCATCACTATTGAAATCAACATACTCGGGGTGTGATACCTTTGGACCTTTGGCCATGAAGCATCTTCCAATTCCTTCATTTGGTGAATCAAATATGTCGTAGGAGTTGGTTGACACAAGTGCTAGTCCGGCAACACCCTCATATTGAGTATATTCAGAGTCGGAGTGATATCTTCTCTCGGAGTCATTATCGGAGTCGGAGCCGGATACCCATTCACCAACATGAGCTTGATGTCTTCGTTTTGTGTAGCTCCTTGATGACTTGTCCTTCCTTTCCGAATCCTTGCTTCTCTGAGGGTGTCTTCGTTCATATCGATCATCCCTACTCCTTCTCTCCCTTGATGGTGATTCTTCTCTTCTACTTCTTCTTTTGGGAGAATCTTCTCTTCTCTTGTGGGGAGCCGTACACTCATTGGAGTAGTGTCCGGGTCTTCCACAGTTGTAGTAGTTTCGCTCTCGACTAGAAGATCTTTTGTCATTGTAGGACCTTGACTTGGAACTTCTTTCCTTGCTTCTACTCTTGTAGAACTTGTTAAAGTTCTTCACCATTAGGCTCAATTCTTCATTGAAGGTTTGTTTCTCACTTGATGATGTGGGAGCTTCACATGAGGCTTTGTAAGCACCACTTGACTTGTTATGGAGCTCCTCCTTATCCTTGAGTGACATCTCATGAGCAACAATTCTTCCAATGACTTCCGTTGGCTTAAGATCTTTGTAATTTGGCATCATTTGGATCAATGTGCATACGGTATCGTATTTTCCATCCAAGGCTCTTAGGATCTTCTTGATGATGAATTTGTCGGTCATCTCTTCACTTCCTAAGCCGACAATCTCATTTGTGATAAGAGCAAGCCTAGAGTACATTTCAGCGACACTTTCACCATCCTTCATTTTGAACTTGTCAAGTTGACTTTGAAGCACATCCAACTTGGATGCCTTGACGGAGTCGGTACCTTCATGCATATCAATCAAAGTATCCCAAATTTCCTTTGCATTCTCAAGACAGCTGATTTTGTTGAATTCTTCGGGGCACAATCCGTTGAAGAGGATATCACAAGCTTGAGCATTGTACTGTAGCATCTTCAACTCATCCGCGGTAGCTTCACGATTCGGTTCTCTCCCATCAAAGAATTCACCTTGCAAGCCAACACACACAATAGCCCAAACGGCGGGGTTATGTCCAAGAATATGCATTTTAATCTTATGCTTCCAACTAGAAAAATTTGTACCATCAAAGTAAGGACCTCTACGGTGATAATTTCCCTCGCTAGACGCCATACTCTCCTAGGTTGTGAAACCAAGGCTATGTCCACCAAAAGCTATGGAAATCAAAGCAAATGGAGACCAAAGCTCCGATACCACTTGTAGGATCGAAAGTATGTCTAGAGGGGGGGTGATTAGACTACTTGACCAAATAAAAATCTATCCTTTTCCCAATTTTAGTCTTTGGCATATTTTAGCTATCTTAGCACAAGTCAAGCAATCTTAACACAATTCAAGCAAGCATGCAAAGATTCTATGAGCAGCGAAAAGTAAAGCATGCAACTTTCGATCCACGTTGGAGAATTCAAACGCAATTGGAGACACGGATGTTTTTGTTGTGGTTCCGATAGGTGGTGCTATCGTACATCCACGTTGATGGAGACTTCAACCCACGGAGGGTAATGGTTGCGCGAGTCCACGGAGGGCTCCACCCACGAAGGGTCCACGAAGAAGCAACCTTGTCTATCCCATCATGGCCATCGCCCATGAAGGACTTGCCTCACTAGCGGTATATCTTCACGAAGTAGGCGATCTCCTTGCCCTTACAAACTCCTTGGTTCAACTCCACAATCTTTGTCGGAGGCTCGCAAGTGACACCTAGCCAATCTAGGAGACACCACTCTCCAAGAAGTAACAAATGGTGTGCTGATGATGAACTCCTTGCTCTTGTGCTTCAAATGATAGTCTCCCCAACACTCATCTCTCTCTCACAGAATATGGATTTGGTGGAAAGAAGGTTTGAGTGGAAAGCAACTTGGGGAAGGCTAGAGATCAAGATTCATATGGTAGGAATGGAATATCTTGGCCTCAACACATGATAGGTGGTTCTCTCTCAGAAAATGTATATTGGAAGTGTAGGTATGTTCTGATGGCTCTCTCTTCGAATGAAGAGTGGGTGGAGGGGTATATATAGCCTCCACACAAAAACTAACCGTTACACACAATTTACCAATCTCGGTGAGACCGGAGTGAAAAACTCGGTCGGACCAATTTAGCAAACCTAGTGACCGCTAGGATTTTCGGTGGGACCGAGATGCAACTCGGTAGGACTGATATGGTTAGGGTTAGGGCATAACGTAATCTCGGTGTGACCGATTACACAAACTCGGTGGGACCGATTTTGGTAATAAGCTAACCAGAGAGTTGGTCAGGTAAACTCGATGGGACCGATCGCTCATTTCTGTGGGACCGAAATGTTACAAAAGAGAAATAGAGAGTTTACATTGCAATCTCGGTGGGACCGATCGCTCATCTCGGTAGGACCGAAATGTTACGAAGGGAAACAAAGAGATTACAACCCCATCTCGGCGTGACCGAAATCCCTATCGGTGAGACCGATTTGCCTAGGGTTTGTGGCAGTGGCTATGACATTTGAAACTCGGTGGCGCCGGATAGAAAGAATTGGTAGGGCCGAGTTTGACTTTTGGTTTAGGTCATATGTGGATGTGGGAAGGTAGTTGAGGGTTTTGGAGCATATCACTAAGCACTATGAAGCAAGCAAGCCATTAAGCAACACCTCATCCCTCCTTGATAGTATTGGCTTTTCCTATAGACTCAATGTGATCTTGGATCACTAAAATATAAAATGTAGAGTCTTGAGCTTTGAGCTTGAGCCAGTCTTTTTGTCCTTAATATTTTGAGGGGTCCACATTCCTCATCCATGCCATGCCATTCATTGAGCTTTTCCTGAAATATTAATCTTGGAATAACATTAGCTGAATGAGGTATATGTTGTTAGGAATTACCAAAACCACCTAGGGATAGTTGCACTTTCACCTCCGTCTTGGTCTATAGTCCCCTTTATATTCCATGCCATACTTTGCCCTTAAATTTAACCAACAAAATGTTAATGCATGTTATAAAAATTATATAATTGGAAACTATGTTCAAATACGAATCCAACTATATAATCTTTGGCGACATGCATTCGTATTTTATTAGTTAAATCCTACTTATAAACCAGGACAGGGGTATAGTAGGTAATTAAACCGCAAACGTTTTTTTGAACTAACTATATGTGTACATGGCCTTTCGTCCTCCTCTCGCACGTCTTGTCACCCCGCTGTCGTAGACGGCTTACAGCGCAAGCTTGCGTAGCGCGCGGGGGCGTTCTTTTGGCCAAACGGTGGCACCAATGAATCGCCAGTGAGCCCGTTCCCAGGAAACCTTGCAGGTTCCCGCGCAAGCTTCCCACCCGACTCGGTGAAATCCCCCAAAATCCCAATGCTTACCGGCCTGCTATATAAACCCTCACGGCCGGTGAGTCCTGCGTCGCATTTTGCCCTCCCTCCCTGTAGTTTATCTCGTCTGCTTCTCCCACAATCGCCAATGGCACCGGTCCATCATCGTCGCTCAACCACTCTGCCGTCATCAGAGGACAACTCTAGCTGGGAGGCTACACCACGGCAGTGGCGCAGTCCTCGACGTAGTGTAGTGCACGTGGCGTCCCTATCGGGTGTGCATGAAACACCCACCACACGCTCCGCCGCCGTTGCCCATTGGCAGCTGTTGCCAGCCGCCGTTGCCGCCACACCATCATCGAAAGCCAGGGCCGTCGCTCGCTTCGCCGCCGCTGCCCAAAGGTGGGAGGTGGCCATCGTGGCCGCCACGCCACTACCGGCCACCGTCACCATCACCCGCTCCGCCACCCTGGCCCGAAGGCGGGAGGTGGTGGTCGTGGCCGCCACCCCATCGTCGGCCGCCGTGGCCGCCAGCCCATCGTCGACTACCGGGGTCATCACTCGCTCTGCCACCGCCGCCCAAAGGTGAGAGGCGGAGGTGGATGCCCGCACGTGCGTCAACGACCTTGCGTGCTACACCGAGTTCCTACGGGAGGAGGAGGAACGCCTCATCGAGCACGCAAAGAGGCTTACCGCCTCCGTGGCCATGGCACATGCCGCCTCAGAGGCGAGGATTCAGGAGATCTAGGAGGAGAACCACCGCTTCGAGAGGGGTCGTCTGGAGCGGCAGAGGGCGTTCAAGGTGAGCGTCGCTGAAGCTGCAGCAGCGGCAGGCACCGCATTGCGGTTGCCCAACTCGTCGGTAGGCTCCTGCTCCTCCGCCTCTTACTGAGCGCGCTCGGGCAGAGGAGAGGCAGCCGGAAGTAGTACAAAGCCCCTCCGTAGTAGTAGTATTTAGGGGCTATTTTGTTCAGTTCATCTGACTATATATAGATGTGGTGGAACTATACAACGTACTTAAAATTAGCTAGTATATATAGTTGAACTAGCTATTTCAGTATGTGGTTGGCAACAATTGGGAAAAAGTTTCCTCGGTTCAGCTGTCGAGTTGAACTGTTTGTATAAATTAAGAACGATTGCTTATCTATGAATGAAATCTATGCTTAATTACTGAATTTTAGTTGCAAAAATTAGATACTGCTAGTGATTTTTAGCTTCATATTTTGACAAATCGCAGTGTTACAAGGTTAACAAATGGCAATGTTACTAGATCAATAAATGTCAATCTTTCCAGTTTGACAAATGGCAACATACCCAATATGACAGATGCAAATCTTACCAAATTGTTTGTAAGTGGTTGCACACGGGTCATCCAAAAGAACCGTTTGCGTTGAAGAGATGCACAAATCCTGCTCTCACTTTGCATACGGGTGTTCTATCTAAAACATTTGCGATCAAGTGGTGCACAATCCTGCTCGACACATTTTCCCTTGGCTTCCTGGGGAAGCTGTCGGTTTGCATACAGGTGTTCTAACTAAAACGTTTGCAATGAGTGTCTTATATTTAAAAACCATTGACGTTTTTTTTCAAAATAAATCTTTTGATAAGTCTTTACATTAAGAGAGAAAATACAAGTTCGCTCAAACCATATCTTTCATTCAGTCATACCGCGAATTTATATTAATATGATCGAGATACATTATTAAACCCAAGAAAAAAAACTATTTCTGGTGGCGGTGGAGGCGGCGTGCCGCGCCGTCGTTGTTGTTGTCGTCCTCCGGGACGCTGTTGTTGAAGTCTTCAATGCAGCACAAAATGTTCTTCACATGTAAATCAAACATCATGTCGTCGCATGATCGACGGGCGGGGCGCGGGAGGACGGCAGCTGGCGGCGATGAGAGGTAGCGGTCGACAGCGTCATCCCATGCTGTTGAGGGGGGCGTGCACACGGGCACGGGCGTGGCAGGCGGCCATGGAAGTCAATGGGCTCGCTTCCCAGTGAGCCTGCGCAGGGTATAGTTGCATGCTTCCTGATGAGCCTACACATTGGAGGACAACTTGCACGCCTCTCGGTCATCCTACGCACCGAACTATGCTCGCACGCCTCCCATTCAGTCAAGGTCAAGCAGCTGTCCGCAGGCACCTCCTATAGCTATTAAAACCAAGCCACATGGTGTCACGTGAATGGTTAACAAAACGCACATGCTTTGAATTGTACAAACATTTGAGATATTAAAGTGGTAGCTATTTTTTCAAAATGCCTTTGTTGGCTGTTATTCGAGTGCGCCTTTTCTCAAAATGGACACGAAAAATACAATAATATGTTGGGTGCCATTCCATGATAACATGCCAAGTTTCATGAATTTCAGACGAGTTTTGGATTTACTAGAATTTAAAAACAAAGTATCTCAATGTTTTGCCGGCAATCAACGGTGCCATGGTGTTTGAAATTCATTCTCATTTCTTGCAATGGACCTAAGCATGCACCCAAGGACAAAGATTTGACTTTTCAACCAATTTATGTGCACTGCAGCATGTGCATGTAGTTCAAATTTGAATTATGCACATAAATGCATTGAAAGGTCACTTAATGCATAAAAATGTCCAAACAAACCCCGACAAATCACAAAAATTGACACAACACTCCTGTTATTCTATGCTGACATGAGAATTTTTCTGAAAGCAATAAGAGGCAATGGATATCGTTTCGTCCCCAAAGGTGGGACGTTCCCTACCGAAACCATCATGCTTTTTGTGAGAAGCTTTGGTTTGTGAGAAGCATATACCCAAACCTGCCCCAAATGGGACAAAAAATTTACCACGGCATGTTGATGCCGCTCCATGATAGCATGCCAAGTTTCATGAATTTCAAACGAGTTTTGGATTTACTAGAATTTAAAAACCAGGTATCTCAATGTTTGCGGCCGAGTGATGATGGCAGGGTGTTTGACATTCATTCCCATTTCTTGCATGGGACCTATGCATGCAACCAAGAACACAAATTTGAATTTTCAACCGATTTATATGCATTAGAGCATGTGCATGTAGTTCAAATTTGAATTATGCACGTGAATGCATTGAAAACTTAGTTAATGCATAAAAATGTCCAAACGAACCCCGAAAAATCACAAAAATTGATACAACACTCCTGTTGTTCTACGTTCACACGAGAAATTTTTTGAAAGCAATAAGAGGCAATGGATATCGTTTCATCCCCAAAGGTGGGACGTTCCCTATCGAAACCATCATGCTTGTTGTGAGAAGCTCTGGTTTGTGAGAAGCATATCCCCAAACCTGCCCCAAATGGGACAAAAAATTTACCACGACATGTTGATGCCGCTCCATGATAGCATGCCAAGTTTCATGAATTTCAGACGAGTTTTGAATTTACTAGAATTTAAAAACCAGGTATCTCAATGTTTGCGGCCGAGTGATGGTGGCAGGGTGTTTGACATTCATTCCCATTTCTTGCATGCCACCTAAGCATGCAACGAAGGACACAAATTTGAATTTTCAACCAATTTATATGCATTAGAGCATATGCATGTAGTTCAAATTTGAATTATGCACATAAATGCATTGAAAACTCAATTAATGCATAAAAATGTCCAAACGAACCCCGAAAAATCCCAAAAATTGACACAACACTCCTGTTGTTCTATGTTGACACTAGGAAAAAAATTGAAATCGAGAAGAGGCAATGGATATCGTTTCGTCCAGAAAGGTGAAACGTTCCCTACTGAAACCATCAGGCTTGTTGTGAGAAGCTCTGGTTTGTGACAATCATATACCCAAACTTGCCCCAAATGGGACAAAAAATTTACCATGACATGTTGATGCCGCTCCATGATAGCATGCCAAGTTTCATGAATTTCAGATGAATTTTGGATTTACTACAATTACAAAAGCAAGTACCTCGACATTTATCTGTGAGCCATGGTGCTGTGGTGTTCGAATTTCATCCCCATTTCTTGCATGGGACATAAGCATAAACCCATGGACACATATATGATTTTGCAACCCGTGTTGGTGCACCGGAGCATGTGCATGTAGTTTAATTTTGAAATTGTGCACCTGAACTTGCTAGAAAACCAACTTAATGTGTAAAATGTTCAAACGAGCCCTGAATAATTCCAATTCTTTTACGACACACATATAGTTGCATGTTCACTTCAGATAAAAGGTCTAGCAATTCAAACACCGTCCATTGCCACTGTGACCCCATTATGTAATTCATATCAAGATGAAAAATCAAGTAGATCCCACATAGTTTATTATCACCAACCGTGTGAGATGCAACACAAAATATCTTGGAGCACTGTCAATGTATAGTACGCCTATGGCTTACGTGAGAAGGTGCGTCGGCTACAGTCCATAGCCGGCATCTCAAGCAAACTAGCTCGCTCCCCAAATATCATTTCACTTTTCAATCATCACGGGTGAAAGATGGGCACGAGGACCCGCATCATGAGGGCAACTTCGGTGGCCCACTCCGGCGAGAGCACGGCCGCAACCGCCATGCGCGTGCTAACAAGGTGCATGAGCACGGCCACAATCTGCGGCCAGGCGGCCAAGGCAGCCCAAAAGGCCGATGTTGCTTCTCAGGTGGCTGCAGCAACATCTGCCTCGGGGATAGAAATTGGCGAGAGTGGCACAGCAGCTATCCGTTCCGCAGCGGCGGTGTCGGTGTCAAAACTGGCGGATCTCGGGTAGGGGGTCCCGACCTGTGCGTCTAAGGCGGATGGTAACAGGAGGCAGGGGACACGATGTTTTACCCAGGTTCGGGCCCTCTTGAAGGAGGTAAAACCCTATGTCCTGCTTGATTATTCTTGATAATATGAGTAGTACAAGAGTTGATCTACCACGAAGTCGGAGAGGCTAAACCCTAAAAGCTAGCCTATGGTATGATTGTATGTTGTCCTACAGACTAAAACCCTCCGGTTTATATAGACACCGGAGGGGGCTAGGGTTACACAAGGTCGGTTACAAAGGAGGAGATATACATATCCGTATCACCTAGCTTGCCTTCCACGCCAAGTAGAGTCCCATCCGGACACGGGACGAAGTCTTCAATCTTGTATCTTCATAGTCCAACAGTCCGGCCAAAGGATATAGTCTGGCTGTCTGGAGACCCCCTAATCCAGGACTCCCTCAGTAGCCCCTAAACCAGGCTTCAATGACGATGAGTCCGGCGCGCAGTGTTGTCTTCGGCATTGCAAGGCGGGTTCCTCTTCCAAATACACCATAGAAGAGTTTGAATACAAGGATAGTATCCGACCCTGCAAAATAAGTTCCACATACCACCGTAGAGAGAATAATATTTCCACAAATCTAATCTGCTGACACGCTTTGGCAGCATGATATCACGCCACGGCCTGGTAATTATTTGAACCGTTTTTCCTTAACCAGCCCCGCACATAACGCGAGGCGGTTTCTTGACACGTCTTGTCAAAGCAGAGATCGTGTTCCCCTTATTACAGGATTCTCATCAATACGGATGTGGGTAACCCAGCCGTGCCATCAATTACGGTGCTTGGGGGATAAGCGAGTTTTACTAGGCTAGTGGGGGCGCATAGTTTAGTCCGCGCTTATAAAGGGATAAGATCTCACCTTTTTCTATCCACGCCTTCTTCCTCTTTGCTCATCCATTCTCGCGCACTCGAGCTCCAGCGCTCAAGTACGCATCCTCCTTCTCAACTCTCTCCAAAACATGTCTGGAGCGGGAGGCAAGTGGATGGCCTCCTCCGTCACGGAGGGGCACATCAAAAAGTTACATGGAGCCGGATACTTGGCTGCGGACATCGCGCACCGGCTGCCAGCTGCGGGGCAGGTCATCCCTACCCCAGAACCTCACGAGAGGGTGGTCTTCCTCCCCCACTTCGTCCGCGGACTGGGGTTTCCCCTCCACCCATTTGTCCACGGCCTCATGTTCTATTATGGGCTAGACTTTCATGATCTGGCCCCGAACTTCATCCTCAACATCTCGGCGTTCATCGTCGTGTGCGAGGCCTTCCTCCGCATCCGGCCCCACTTCGGCTTGTGGCTAAAGGCCTACAATATCAAGCCGAAGGTGGTGGGTGGCCAACAAGCGGAATGCGTCGGAGCCATGGTGGGAAAAATGCCCAACATTGCATGGGTCGAGGGCTCCTTCATGGAGACCGTAAAGGGGTGGCAATCGGGTGGTTCTACATCACCGAGCCGCGCGACACCAACTAGGTGGCGGCCCCCGAGTTTCGATCCTGAATCCCCACGCGGCTCACTTCCTGGAAGGAGAAGGGTCTGTCCTGGGGTTCATCGGTGGAGCTGGACGGACTCCAGAAGTGTATCCGGAACATGACAAGCAAGAAACTTAAGCTTGTCAACATAGTCCAGGTCATGCTCTTCCGCCGGATCCTCACATGTCAACAACGGGATTTCAACTTATGGGAGTTCGAGACGGCCCGGCACCAGACTCTAAGCGAGCTCTTCGACACGATGCACAAAGACGTCTGGAGGGTGCTGTTCAAGGGCGCCGAGGTCCCTCCCTCTCTCATCGAGGACCGCGGACTAAGCGCGAAGCGCCCTGCGAATCCGGTAAGTTCTGTATATCTGGTAGGATATTTATTTCCCATAGCTTAACCATGTGCGTGGTCTGAGCTCCCATGCCTTTAACATGACTGGGTGGAGGCATCGGAGCAGATTGACTGTCCGGCTCCCCTGCCCGAAGACACCACGGGCACTCTCCTGATGGAGATGCTGACTCCGGCTCCTTATAAGGTGCCGGAGAAGACCAAGAAGAAGGCCAAGGGAACCCGAAAGAGTTCCCGACGCCAGGTGGTATCGGACTCATCATCCATTAACTCCGCGACGCACTCCTCCCATGAAGACGGGGAGGAAGATGAAGATGCTCCCCCTCCAGCCGGGGGAGACAAGAAAAGGAAGGCCACCCCGACCAGGGAGGCCGAAGGGTCCAAGAAGGGAAGGACTCTTCTACCGAACTGCTCCACCACTGCCGCCGAAGGCGAAGACGAGTGGCTGCTTAGGGCCAAGCCCCTGGCGAAGTCGTAAGTATTCGGATACCAGAGTAACTCATAGCATACCTTTGTTGCACTGCTTCTCCTAACGCCGAATATGATTATGCAGACCGCCCCAAGCCCGTATCGACATATTCTCGTCGGACGGCTCCTTGGATTCGTCAGATATGGATAGCGATCCACTTCTGACCGCCTCCTCCCCTTGCCCTACGGACAATGCCGAGGTATTGTCTCAAGGGGCACCGAGCCGGGGGGAGATAGTCCCGGAGGCGCCTCAAGGCGATGTTCCAGACTCCAGGAGCAAAGGGAGCAAGGCTCCCGGGGGCTCCAAGCTCGGCTTTCAGCCGAACACCGCACTGGAACCTCCAGTGGTTCCGGACTTGGGCAGGCGGCCCCCTTCCAGAAGGGGTAAGACGCCCGTGCCGGTGACCTCTATCCATCCAGAGGCACCGGACAACCTGCTGGGAGCGCTTCGCGGTGCTTCCATCCACGAAGAGCACCACACCATTATGAGTGCGGTGATCAAGAAGGTTCAGTCCGCCAAGAGCGGACTGACTGAAGCCTGTGCCAACCTTCTAACAGGCTTTGAGGTAAGTATTTAAAATATAGGGAAAATATTACAGCATAGACAGTAGCCCCTGATGCTCTGTTTGGTGTTCACAAAGAAAAGCCGAATAGAGGATCAAATAATATCTGCAGGAGTCTAATATAAGTATGTCTATATGCGTAAGCAGGCTTCGCTGCTGACCTCTGCCGCACTCACTGCGGAGGTCGCCGCACTAAAGCAGGACCTCGAGGGGTCCGAGAAAGAGCTCGGCCTTGTTAAGAGGCAGCTCGAGGAGAACAAAGATGCAATTGCAAAATGACAGGATCATCATGAATTTGCCAGGGGCCACGACCGAAGTGGTGACCCTGAAGCAAGCGCTGTTCGAGGCCGAAAACAAAGCGGCCCAGGAGCGCACCGAGCGGAAAAAGCAAGAGGCACGGGTGGGAGAGGTGCAACAAGAGCTCCAAGCTCTCGTGACGAAGCATGAGGCGTTGGAGCTTGACTCGAAGACGCGAGAGTCTGAGCTTGCCGCGGCCCTTGAGAGCGCAAAGAATGCCAAGGCTGAAGCCCAGAAGGCCCTCCAGGAGATTGAGGCGATGAGGAAGATAGCGGCGGGTAAGGCATTCAATATGCAAAGCAAGCATGTGAAAGTATATTACTTGTTACTTACCCGAGTCCGGAGCTCTCTAGGAGCATTCGCAGATTTGCCCCGCAGCATGTCAGATGCCGCAAAGTTTTACCAGGCCGAGAAGGGAAGCTCAACGGAGAAGCTGTTCTGGTCTCAGTATACTGGGACCAACACCCGATGCCTATGAGCGACCAGCTAAAGCAACTGGTCGAGCTGCACAAGGCGGCCGAACAGGCCATGAAGGGCTTTATAGTCCGGATGTGGCCTGGGACACCCTTCCCAACAGCTACTTCGGCCTGGTGAGGCGGCTTGTGGATGCCTGCCCACGGCTGGAAGTCATCAAGCGGTCCGTCTGCATCGAGGGTGCACGACGGGCTTTTGCTCGTGCGAAGGTGCACTGGGCCAAGATGGACACCGAGAAGCTGGTGAAGGAGGGGCCGCCGCAGGGCAAGGAGCATCGCCACCCCAAGATGTATTATGAGGGTGTCCTGAAGGGTGCCCGTCTTGTAGTAGACGAGTGTGCGAAAGATGTAATATTTGAATGAACTTGCTCGTGTGATCCCGTGGTATGAAAACTTGTTCATATGCGCTATGCAACACTTGTTTGAATTTAAAATATTACCTTCTGTTCGGCTGTTTATCAAATCTGAGAGACGGCTAGTCGTCGGCTTCTGCCCCCATGCCACGAGTTCTGGGGTGTTCGGGATAAACCTGAGCACTCTTGTTCCCATTTTTGGGTCCTTCGAGGGAGGTGCTTAGCGCAACGAACAAGGCAATCGGACTATAATGCTTTATCACTCTCACTTAGCCATAGAATTCTATAATTTTAAATTTTGGCGAAGCCCCTAGTATTTGGAAGGCCGAGTTTGGGGCGCTATACACGCCTTAAGCCGGACAAAGCCGACTCCTCACTCTAAGCGGCATAAGTCTTTAGGGACTCGAAACCTCTCGAACAGCGACCAGTCTCTCGCCTTATCATGACAGTCAGTTTTAACTTTCTCTACCGAGGTGCTTAGCCCAACTGAACCGGGGCACAATCGCAATAGTTCTCCCAGTGCTACCTTAGCCGATATAGCGGAACATAAGGTACCAAAACATGGGAGCCGGGCAAACCCAACTATTGACCCAAGACATGATTCAGAGCTGATGCATATAATTCTATAAGTTCGGGGTGCCGCACTGTCTAAAGTGTTCGGACTTCTCACGCCGTATTATGGGGTATGCTTATGCCCCTAGCGTATTGGCCGTACCAGAGTGTACGGGTGCTGGATGTCATGAATGAACATATACATATATATATATATAAATAGAAGAATAGAAAATGCAATAATAGTCTAGTGCTATGCATTGTTTATTCAAAAAGATGCGTTAAAGCAGAATGATACAAGTAGTGCGATAAGCAAAAAGTAGGACTATTTGACATTTCCCCTCCAAGGGCAAGCTGAGGAATGGTATTAAAGCAAGTATTTCACTCGTTATCATTATCCACCTGGGAGTTCCGTGGTGCGACATAGCTTTCTGCCTCCTTGGTTGTTGCATCATGTGTTCGGCAATCATATTGCCGGACAGGGTTTCCAGAGATTAAAGCCCTGAAAGAGAGAAAATTAACAAAGCGGGAAGCCCCTAGTGCGGTTGAGCCGCGTTTTGGGGCGTGCCGCAGTCGTGCCCCCCTCCCCACCTATGCCCATGGTATTTTCAATGCGTAATTATGTATGCGTGGCACAGATTTCGCCGTGTGGCTAGGACTGGGGTGGGGGCCGCATTGCTATGCGAGCTCGGAACGTGCCAGGCGGTCTTGCTGCCGTACTCCGGGCGCGCTTGAAGGTGTCCGGGTCCTTAATCGCTGAACTAGTGGGTTGCCTTAAGAGGCTGATTTGCGCTTCTGCTGCGAGGGCCGCAATGTGCTCCTCCATGCGGAGAGAGCACTCTGTGTTTCCATTAACTGTGATGACCCCCCGAGGTCCTGGCATCTTGAGCTTGAGGTATGCATAATGCGGTACCGCACTGAATCTCGCGAATGCGGTTCACCCGAGCTGTGCATGATAGCCACTGTGGAACGGGACTATATCGAAGATTAACTCCTTGCTTCGGAAGTTATCCGGGGATCCGAAGACCACTTCCAGTGTCACTGAGCCTATGCAATGGGCCTCTACACCTGGTATGACGCCTTTGAAGGTCATTTTTGTGGGTTTGATCCTTGAGGGGTCTATACCCCTTTTGCGCACTATGTCCTGATAAAGCAGGTTTAGGCTGTTGCCGCCATCCATAAGGACTCGAGTGAGGTGAAATCCGTCAATGATTGGGTCTAGGACCAGTGCGGCGAATCCGCCATGACGGATACTAGTGGGGTGGTCCCTGCGATCGAAGGTGATTGAGCAAGAGGACCATGGGTTGAACTTTGGGGCGACTGGCTCCAACGCATATACGTCCCTTAGCGCACACTTCCGCTCCCTCTTGGGGATGTGGGTTGCGTATATCATGTTCACCGTCCGCACTTGTGGGGGGAACCTCTTCTGTCCTCCGGTGTTCGGCTGCCGGGGCTCCTCCTCGTCATCGCTATGCAACCCCTTATCTTTGTTTTCGGCATTTAACTTGCCGGCCTGCTTGAACACCCAACAATCCCTGTTGGTGTGGTTGGATGGCTTGTCGGGGGTGCCATGTATTTGAAATGGGCGATTGAGTATACGGTCCAAACTGGACGGGCCCGGAGTGCTTCTTTTAAATGGCTTTTTCCGCTGACCGGGTTTAGAGCCATTGAATCCAGCATTGACTGTCGTATCCTCTATATTGTCGCTGTTAATGCGGCGCTTGTGTTTGTTGCGACGCGACCTGCCATTGCCATCCTTGGTATCCGAAGTACCATGGTTCTTTGAGATGTTATTGCTGCGAGCCAGCCAGCTGTCTTCTCCCGCACAAAAGCGGGTCATGAGTGTCGTGAGGGCTGCCATAGATTTCGGCTTTTCCTGGCCAAGGTGCCGGGCGAGCCACTCATCGCGGATGTTATGCTTAAAAGCTGCTAGGGCTTCTGCATCCAGACAGTCGACAATTTGATTCTTCTTTGTTAGGAACCTTGTCCAGAATTGCCTGGCGAACTCCTCTGGCTGCTAAATTATGTGGCTCAAGTCATCGGCATCTGGCGGTCGCACATAAGTGCCCTGGAAGTTGTCGAGGAATGCGGCTTCCAGATCTTCCCAACAGCCAATGGACTCTACTGGCAAGCTGTTGAGCCAATGCCGAGCTGGTCCTTTGAGCTTGAATGGGAGGTATTTGATGGCGTGTAGATCATCACCGCGGGCCATGTGGATGTGCAGGAGGAAATCCTCGATCCATACCGCAGGATCTGTTGTGCCGTCATATGATTCGATATTTACGGGTTTGAAACCCTCTGGGATTTGGTGATCCATTACTTCGTCTGTGAAGCATAGGGGGTGTGCGGCGCCTCTGTACTAGGCTATATGGCGACACAGCTCAAATGAGTCTTGCCCGCTGTGTTCGGCCCGGGCGGATTTACTTTTACTGTATCTAGCGTGACGGTTATCGTCTCGCATAGTGGCGCGCCCTCGTGATCCGTAGATCGATCTTGCATGTTTTGCTTTGTCCTCCAATATGTCTCACAGGTCTAGCATGTTTCCCCATGCCTTGTCATTTTTATTTGAGTGGCGTCGGGGTGCGGGCTGAGTTTTTGGCTAAAATGCCTCTTTGTCGCGGCCACGAGGTGGCCGGTCAGCCGCATCATATGTTGGAGATGTAGGTTTGAGTGCTTCCTCCTCCAGTCGGGGTAGCAACCTACGCTTTGGGTAACTCTTGGAGGGGCGTTCCAGTTTATATTCCTCGGCCGCAAGGACTTCAGTCCATCTGTCAGCTAGCAAATCTTGATCAGCTTGAAGCTGCTGTTGCTTTTTTCTTAAGGCTATTAGCCGTGGCTATAAGCCGGCGCTTGAAGCGCTCTGGTTCGACGAGATCCTCAGGCACGATGAATTCGTCATCGTCGAGGCTTGCCTCGTCTTCGGAGGGAGGCATGTAAATATCATCCTCCACCTCTCCATCTGCTGCTCTCTCTGGAGGGCTAGCTTCTCCATCCTCCTGCCCTAAATCTTGTTGGAGGGGATTGTTGTCGTCTTTGGCACTGTCCGGAGTGCTATTATCTCCTGTGCCGGGGTCACCGCTTTTACTTTGGCGAGACTTAGAGTGGCGCCGCTGATGCCGGCGCTTGGGTTGCTTCTTGGAGGGGTCATCCTCCGCTATCTCGTTGCCATTGCCTTCTTTGGGTGTGTCCACCATGTATATATCATATGATGAGGTGGCTGTCCAGTGCCCGATGGACAGTGGTTCCTCTTCGCCTCCCGCATCGTCATCCATACCATCGATGTCTTCGGAGTCGAAGTCGATCATGTCGGTTAAGTCGCCGACAGTGGCTACTAAGTGGGTGGTGGGTGGTTGGCGAATTTCTTCGTCATTCGCATCCCAATCCTACCAAACATTGTTCGACCAGGACTCTCCTGACAAGGAGAGAGACCTCAATGAGTTCAGTATGTCGCCGAAGGGCGAGTGCTGAAAGATATCCGCGGAGGTAAACTCCATGATCGGCGCACAATCGGATTCGATAGGCACGGGCGCAGGTGGTTGGGAGTCTGTGGCCGGGAAGGAATCCGGTAGTTTGGCGTCACGGTTCTTGTGAAGGGTAAGGCCGATACTCGGCTCGATCGGCGATGAGAGTGCAGCCTCCGTGGCGGGGTCTGCTACCTCTTGAGCTTGCGTTGGTTTTCCCCGAAGAGGAAGGGATGATGCAGCAGAGTAGCGTAAGTATTTCCCTCAGTTTTTGAGAACCAAGGTATCAATCCAATAGGAGGCCACACTCAAGTCCCTCGTACCTGCACAAAACGATAGCTACTCGCAACCAACGCGATTAGGGGATGTCAATCCCTTCACAGTCACTTACGAGAGTGAGATCTGATAGATGTAATATTGTTGGTATTTTTGGTATAGAGATGCAGAGTAAAAAGTAAAGGCAAAGTAAAAAGCAAAACAGGCTTAAAGTGATGGAGATTAATATGATGAGAATAGACCCGGGGGCCATAGGTTTCACTAGTGGCTTCTCTCAAGAGCATAAGTATTCTACGGTGGGTGAACAAATGACTGTTGAGCAATTGACAGAATTGAGCATAGTTATGAGAATATCTAGGCATGATCTTGTATATAGGCATCACGTCCGTGACAAGTAGACCGAAACGATTCTACATCTACTACTATTACTCCACTCATCGACCGCTATCCAGCATGCATCTAGAGTATTAAGTTAAAAACAGAGTAACGCTTTAAGCAAGATGACATGATGTAGAGAGATAAATTCATGCAATATGAAATAAACCCCATATTGTTATCCTCGATGGCAACGATGCAATACATGCCTTGCTGCCCCTTCTGTCACTTGGAAAGGACACCGCAAGATCGAACCCAAAGCTAAGCACTTCTCCCATGGCAAGAACTACCAATCTAGTTGGCCAGACCAAATGGATAATTCGAAGAGACTTGCAAAGATAACCAATCATGCATAAAAGAATTCAGAGAAGATTCAAATATTATTCATAGATAGACTTGATCATAAACCCACAATTCATCGGTCTCAACAAACACACCGCAAAAAGAAGAAGATTACATCGAATAGATCTCCACAAGAGAGGGGGAGAACTTTGTATTGAGATTCAAAAAGAGAGAAGAAGCCATCTAGCTACTAACTATGGACCCGAAGGTCTGAGGTAAACTACTCACACTTCATCGGAGGGGCTATGATGATGTAGAAGCCCTCCGTGATGACGGCCCTCTCCGGCGGAGCTCCGAAACAGGCCCCAAGATGGGATCTCGTGGATACAGAAAGTTGCGGCGGTGGAATTAGGTTTTTGGCTCCCGTTCTGATCATTTGAGGGTACGTATGTATATATAGGAGGAAGAAGTACGTTGGTGGAGCACCGAGGGGCCCACGAGGTAGGGGCGCGCCCTAGGGGGGGCCCACCCTCGTGACCGCCTCTCTGATGCCTTGGCGTAGGGTCCAAGTCTCCTGGATCACGTTCGGTGAGAAAATCACGTTCCCGAAGGTTTCATTCCGTTTGGACTCCGTTTGATATTCCGTTTCTTCGAAACACTGAAATAGGCAAAAAAACATCAATTCTGGGCTAGGCTTCCGGTTAATAGGTTAGTCCCAAAAATAATATAAAAGTGGAAAATAAAACCCAATATAGTCCAAAACAGTAGATAATATAGCATGGAGCAATAAAAAATTATAGATACGTTGGAGACGTATCAGGCATCCCCAAGCTTAATTCCTGCTCGTCCTCAAGTAGGTAAATGATAAAAAGAATTTGTTTGATGCAGAGTGCTACTTGGCATAATTTCAATGCAAATCTTCTTAATTGTGATATGAATATTTAGATTCGAAAGATTCAAGACAAAAGTTTATATTGACATAAAAATAATAATACTTCAAGCATACTAACAAAGCAATTATGTCTTCTCAAAATAACATGGCCAAAGAAAGTTATCCCTACAAAATCATATAGTCTGGCTATGCTCTATCTTCACCACACAAAGTATTTAAATCATGCACAACCCCGATAACAAGCCAAGCAATTGTTTCATACTCTAACTTTTTCAAAACTTTTTCAATCTTCACGCAATACATGAGTGTTCACCATGGATATAGCACTATAGGTGGAATAGAATGGTGGTTGTGGAGAAGACAAAAAGGAGAAGATAGTCCCACATCAACTAGGCGTATTAACGGGCTATGGAGATGCCCATCAATAGATATCAATGTGAGTGAGTAGGGATTGCCATGCAACGGATGCACTAGAGCTATAAGTATATGAAAGCTAACAACAACAACAACAACAAAGCCTTTAGTCCCAAACAAGTTGGGGTAGGCTAGAGGTGAAACCCATAAGATCTCGCAACCAACTCATGGCTCTGGCACATGGATTATAAGTATATGAAAGCTCATCAAAGGAAACTAAGTGGGTGTGCATCCAACTTGCTTGCTCATGAAGACCTAGGGCAATTTGAGGAAGCCCATCATTGGAATATACAAGCCAAGTTCTATAATGTAAAATTCCCATTAGTATATGAAAGTGATAACATAAGAGACTCTCTATTATGAAGATCATGGTGCTACTTTGAAGCACAAGTGTGGTAAAAGGATAGTAACATTGTCCCTTCTCTCATTTTCTCTCATTTTTTTATTTGGGCCTTTTCTCTTTTTTTATGGCCTCTTTTTATTTGGGCTTCTTTAGCCTCTTTTTATTTATTTATTTTTTGCCCGGAGTCTCATCTCGACTTATGGGGGAATCATAGTCTCCATCATCCTTTCCTCACTGGGACAATGCTCTAATAATGATGATCATCACACTTTTATTTTTCTTACAAATCAGCAATTACAACTCGATACTTAGAACAAAATATGACTCTATATGAATGCATCCGGCGGTGTACCGGGATATGCAATATGACAATGATGAATGTGTCATGATAAACGGAACGGTGGAAAGTTGCATGGCAATATATCTCGGAATGGCTATGGAAATTCCATGATAGGTAGGTATGGTGGCTGTTTTGAGGAAGGTATATGGTAGGTGTATGATACCGGCGAAAAGTGCGCTGTATTAGAGAGGCTAGCAAAGGTGGAAGGGTGAGAGTGCATATAATCCATGGACTCAACATTAGTCATAGAGAACTCATATACTTATTGCAAAAATCTAGAAGTTATCAAAGCAAAGTATTACGCGCATTCTCCTAGGGGGATAGATTGGTAGGAAAACACCATCGCTCGTCCCCGACCGCCACTCATCAGGAAGACAATCAATAAATAAATCATGTTCCGACTTCATCACATAACGGTTCACCATACGTGCATGCTACGGGAATCACAAACTTTAACACAAGTATTCTTTAAATTCACAACTACTCAACTAGCATGACTCTAATATTATCACCTCCATATCTCAAAACAATTATCATGTTTCAATCTTTTCTTAGTATTCAACACACTCAAAAGAAAGTTTCACAAATCTTGAATACCAAGCATATTATTATTAAGCAAATTACCATGCTATTAAGAGAATCTCAAAATAATTTAAGTGAAGCATGAGAGATCAATAGTTTCTTTAAAACAAATCCACCACCGTGCTCTAAAAGATCTAAGTGAAGCACATAGAGCAAAATTATAACGCTCAAAAAGATATAAGTGAAGCACATAGAGCAAAACTACTAAGCTCAAAAAGATATAAGTGAAGCACATAGAGTATTCTATCAAATTTTAATTCATGTATGGGTCTCTAAAAAGGTGTGTACAGCAAGGATGATTGTGGCATACTAAAACACAAAGACAAAAATAATACAAGACACTCCAAGCAAAACACATATCATGTTGGTGAATAAAAATATAGCTCCAAGTAAATTACCGATGGAAGTGGACGAAAGAGGGGATTTCTTCCGGGGCATCCCCAAGCTTTGAATTTTTGGTGTCCTTGGATTATCTTGGGGGTTCCATGGGAATCCCCAAGCTTAGGCTCTTTCCATTCCTTGTTCCATAATCCATCACAAGAATTCACCCAAAACTTGAAAACTTCACAACACAAAACTTCAAGTAGAAAACTCGTGAGCTCCGTTAGCGAAAGAAAACAAAAAACCACTTCAAGGTACTGTAATGAACTCATTATTTATTTATATTGGTGTTAAACCTACTGTATTACAACTTCCCTATGGTTTATAAACTATTTTACTAACCATAGATTCATCAAAATAAGCAAACAACACACGAAAAACAGAATCTGTCAAAAAACAGAACAGTCTGTAGTAATCTGTAGCTAGCGCAATATCTGGAACCCAAAAAATTCTAAAATAAATTTCTGGACGTGATGAATTTATATATTAATCATCTGAAAAAATAATTAACTAAATATCACTCTCCAAATAAAAATGAAAGCAGTTCTCGTGAGTGCTAAAGTTTCTATTTTTTACAGCAAGTTCAACAAGACTTTCCCCAAGTCTTCCCAACGGTTCTACTTGGCACAAACACTAATTATACACAAAAAACATAACCAAAACAGAGGCTAAATAATTTATTTATTACTAAACAGTTTCAAAAAGCAAGGAATAAAAATAAAATTGGGTTGCCTCCGAACAAGCGCTATCGTTTAACGCCCCTAGCTAGGCATAAAAGCGAGGATAGATCTAGGTATTGCCATGTTTGGTAGGCAATCCATAAGTGGCTCTCATGATAGTTTCATATGGAAATTTTATTTTATTTCTAGGAAAGTTTTCCATGCCCTTTTGTAATGGAAATTGAAATCTAATATTCCCTTCCTTCATATCAATAATGGCACCAACCGTTCTAAGGAAAGGTCTACCAAGAATAATAGGGCAAGAAGGATTACAATCTATATCAAGAACAATGAAATCTACGGGCACATAATTTATATTTGCAACAATAATAACATCATTAATCCTTACCATAGGTTTCTTAATAGTAGAATCCGCAAGATGCAAGTTTAGAGAGCAATCATCAAAATTACGGAAATCTTGCAAATCACACAAAGTCTTGGGAATAGTGGAGACACTAGCACCCAAATCACACAAAACATAAAACTCATGATCTTTAATTTTAATTTTAGTAGTTGGTTCCCACTCAACATAGAGTCTTCTTGGGATAGAAACTTTCAACTCAAGTTTTTCTTCATAAGATTGCATCAAGGCATCAACAATATGTTCGGTGAAGGCTTTATGTTGACTATAAGCATGTGGAGAATTTAGCACGGATTGTAACAAGGAAATACAATCAATTAAAGAGCAACTTTCATAATTAAATTCCTTGAAATCCAATATAGTTGGTTTAGCAACATCTAGATTTTTATTTCTTTCAATCCCACTTTCATCAAATTCATCATAAAGATCTAAATACTCCGGATTTTTAGGACGCCTTCTAGGTAAAGGAAGATCATATTCAGTTTCATCAAGATTAATATTGCAAAACAAATATTTAATAGGTGACACATCAATAACTTTTAGATCTTCATCTTGATTTTCATAGGAATTGGAAGAACACGCTTTAATAAAGGCATCTTTGAAAGCACGCATCCTAGCGGTTCTTTCCTTGCACTCATCAATGGAAATTCTCATGGCTTTGAGAGACTCATTGATATCATGCTTAGGAGGAATAGATCTAAGCTTTAAAGAATCAATCTCGAGAGAAATTCTATCAACGTTCCTAGCCAAATCATCAACTTTAAGCAATTTCTCCTCAAGCAAAGCATTAAAATTCTTTTGTGAATTCATAAACTCTTTAACACTATTCTCGAATTCAGAGGGCATCTTATTATAATTTCCATAAGAGTTGTTGTAGGAATTCCCATAATTATTAGAAGGATTACTAGGATATGGCCTAGGATTAAAGTTCCCTCTATAAGCGTTGTTACCAAAATTATTCCTACCAACAAAATTCACATCCATAGATTCATTGTTATTCTCAATCAAAGTAGACAAAGGCATATCATTAGGATCAGAAGAAACACTCTTAGTAGCAAATAATTCCATAAGTTCATCCATCTTTCCACTCAAAACATTGATTTCTTCTATCGCATGCACTTTTTTATTAGAAGATCTTTCAGTATGCCATTGAGAATAATTAACCATAACATTATCTAGGAGTTTAGTAGCATCTCCTAAAGTGATTTCCATAAAAGTGCCTCCCGTGGCCGAATCTAAAATATTTCTAGAAGCAAAATTCAATCCGGCATAAATTTTTTGTATAATCATCCACAAATTCAAACCATGAGTAGGGCAATTATGTATCATTAATTTCATTCTCTCCCAAGCTTGTGCAACATGTTCATGATCAAGTTGCTTAAAGTTCATAATATAGTTTCTAAGAGATATGATCTTAGCGGGAGGGAAATACTTAGAGATAAAAGCATCTTTGCACTTGTTCCAAGAATCAATACTATTTTTAGGCAAAGACGAAAACCAAGCTTTAGCACGATCTCTAAGTGAAAAAGGAAATATATTCAATTTAACAACATCATTATCAACATATTTTTTCTTTTGCATATCACATAAATCAACGAAGCTATTCAGATGAGTAGCGGCATCTTCACTAGAAAGGCCGGCGAATTCATCTTTCATAACATGATTCAACAAAGCAGTATTGATTTCACAAGATTCAGTATTTGCAAGAGGAGAAATCGGAGTGCTAAGGAAATCATTATTATTGGTATTGGTGAAGTCACACAATTTGGTAGTATCTTGAGCCATCGCGACAAACAAGCAATCCAACACACGAGCAAACAAAAGGCAAGCGGGCAAAAAGAGGCAAATAGAGAGGGGGGATAGAGAGAGAGAGGGCGAATAAAACGGCAAGGGTGAAGTGGGGGACAGGAAAATGAGAGGAAAATGGCAAATAATGTAATGCGAGAAATAGGGATTGTGATGGGTACTTGGTATGTTGACTTTTTGTGTAGACTCCCCAGCAACGGCACCAGAAATCCTTCTTGCTACCTCTTGAGCTTGCGTTGGTTTTCCCCGAAGAGGAAGGGATGATGCAACAGAGTAGCATAAGTATTTCCATCAGTTTTTGAGAACCAACGTATCAATCCAGTAGGAGGCCATGCTCAAGTCCCTCGTACCTGCACAAAATGATAGATACTCGCAACTAACGTGATTAGGGGTTGTCAATCCCTTCACGGTCACTTACAAGAGTGAGATCTGATAGATATAATATTTTTGGTATTTTTGGTATAGAGATGCAAAGTAAAAAGTAAAGGCAAAGTAAAAAGCAAAACAAGATTAAAGTGATGGAGATTAATATGATGAGAATAGACCCAGGGGCCATAGGTTTCACTAGTGGCTTATCTCAAGAGCATAAGTATTCTACGGTGGGTGAACAAATTACTATTGAGCAATTGACATAATTGAGCATAGTTATGAGAATATCTAGGCATGATCATGTATATAGGCATCACGTCCGTGACAAGTAGACCGAAACGATTCTGCATCTACTACTATTACTCCACTCATCGACCGCTACCCAGCATGCATCTAGAGTATTAAGTTAAAAACAGAGTAACGCTTTAAGCAAGATGACATGATGTAGAGAGATAAATTCATGCAATATGATATAAACCCCATATTGTTATCCTCGATGGCAACGATGCAATACGTGCCTTGCTGCCCCTTCTGTCACTTGGAAAGGACACCGCAAGATCGAACCCAAAGCTAAGCACTTCTCCCATGGCAAGAACTACCAATCTAGTTGGCCAAACCAAACGGATAATTCGAAGAGACTTGCAAAGATAACCAATCATGCATAAAAGAATTCAGAGAAAATTCAAATATCATTCATAGATAGACTTGATCATAAACCCACAATTCATCGGTCTCAACAAACACACCGCAAAAAGAAGAAGATTACATCGATTAGATCTCCACAAGAGAGGGGGAGAACTTTGTATTGAGATTCAAAAAGAGAGAAGAAGCCATCTAGCTACTAACTATGGACCCGAAGGTCTGAGGTAAACTACTCACACTTCATCGGAGGGGCTATGATGATATAGAAGCCCTCCGTGATGACGGCCCTCTCCGGCGGAGCTCTCGAACAGGCCCCAAGATGGGATCTCGTGGATACAGAAAGTTGCGGTGGTGGAATTAGGTTTTTGGTTCCCGTTCTGATCGTTTGGGGGTACGTATGTATATATAGGAGGAAGAAGTACGTCGGTGGAGCACCGAGGGGCCCACGAGGCAGGGGGAGCGCCCTAGGGGGGCGCCCCCACCCTCGTGACCGCCTCTCTGATGCCTTGGCGTAGGGTCCAAGTCTCCTGGATCACGTTCGGTGAGAAAATCACGTTCCCGAAGGTTTCATTCCGTTTGGACTCCGTTTGATATTTCGTTTCTTCGAAACACTGAAATAGGCAAAAAAACAACAATTCTGGGTTGGGCCTCCGGTTAATAGGTTAGTCCCAAAAATAATATAAAAGTGGAAAATAAAGCCCAATATAGTCCAAAATAGTAGATAATATAGCATGGAGCAATCAAAAATTATAGATACATTGGAGACGTATCAGGGTCGATCCACCCGTCCATGGATGGTGCAGCTGGTTCCGCATTGAGGGTCGGAGCGGTTGCCGATGCGATCTCGTGAACACTATCTGATGGTAGAGCTAAATCATACTCATCGTGACCGTGTGGCGCACAAGGCAGGGCTCGAATCCGTCAAAGATCAGGTCTCCGCGGACATCGGCCGTGTAGTTTAAGCTTCCAAACCTGACTTGGTGTCCAGGGGCGTAACTCTCGATCTGCTCCAAATGGCCAAGCGAATTGGCCCGCAGTGTGAAGCCACCAAACACAAAGATCTGTCCGGGGAGAAAAGTCTCACCCTGGACTGCATCGCTATCGATGATCGAAGGAGCCATCAAGCCTAATGGCGATGACACAGAGGATCTCTCAATGAAAGCACCAATGTCGGTGTCAAAACCGGTGGATCTCGGGTAGGGGGTCCCGAACTGTGCGTCTAAGGCGGATGGTAACAGGAGGCAGGGGACACGATGTTTTACCCAGGTTCGGGCCATCTTAAATGAGGTAAAACCCTAGGTCCTGCTTGATTATTCTTGATAATATGAGTAGTACAAGAGTTGATCTACCACGAGATCGGAGAGGCTAAACCCTAAAAGCTAGCCTATGGTATGATTGTATGTTGTCCTATGGACTAAAACCCTCCGGTTTATATAGACACCGGAGGGGGCTAGGGTTACACAAGGTCGGTTACAAAGGAGGAGACATACATATCCGTATCGCCTAGCTTGCCTTCCACGCCAAGTAGAGTCCCATCCGGACACGGGACGAAGTCTTCAATCTTGTATCTTCATAGTCCAACAGTCCGGCCAAAGGATATAGTTCGGCTGTCCGGAGACCCCCTAATCCAGGACTCCCTCAGGTGGCCTTAGCCCTACTGGAGGCTGCCCACGACCATGTCAAGGCCGCCCATGCCAAGCTCGTGGTGGTCACCGCACAAATCGAATGAAGCTTCTACGACAACGGTCGACAACCCACGGCCAAAGAGTTGGCAATTACCGAGAGCGTTCGTGTAGCCATCCGTTCCTGCGCCGCATACCTTGCGACGACGGAGCACGTCCAAGCCCAGATCACGGCCGCCCACGCCCAGCTCTTGGCTCCCTTTTCCAAAGAGATGGCGGATGTGGATGGCGAGATGCTTGCCGAGTATGGTGCAATGGATGCCATGGAGCCCCTTCCCCATGAGACCGTCGGGCGTGAGCTGGGCATGGAGGCGGCGACGGAGATCGACCATCACGAGCCATAGTATTACTCTTTGTTTTGTTTCATTAAGAGCGCCAAACTTTAATTTTTAGAGTAATTTTTAGGTCAGCTAGCTCTGTTTAATTGCTGAACTTGCTCGATTAAGAAGTGTGGGTGTGCTATAGTCTCCTTTGTGTACCCAAATTATGCAATGACGTGGATGACCACTGTAACCAGGGAAATTGAAACCAATTTTTTTTTATGTTCAAACTCATAACACACGGGTTAAGCCATATCGTTTGTGATGTTCATTTATCGTACACAGTTCAGAATAAGGGACCATGTCTGATGACACTTTGCGTGCCAGTTTTTTGGCTGAAGCGATTCCAAATTTTTTGCTTCCGCGGAAATATCTACCTCCACGCCCCTCCCCTTACCAAAAGCCACATTTCCCCTATTTCCGCCTTCCTTTCCAAGTTGAAACCTTCACTCCTTGCTTGCAACGTCGCCTCCTCGCCGGCGACCCTCCTTCATGCTGCTCGGTCTTGTCTATCCAGGCAGGTAATCCACACCCGACCCCCATCCTTCTCCTTCTTCCGCATCCCACATGCCCCGACCACCGGTGCGACACCTTCGACCCAAATCACCGACCCCTCCACGAAATAAGCGCCTCCTTAAGCCATGGTGCATGCAGTATAGCTAGGATCTTAAGGAGCATTTGGCAACGGAGAAGCAAATCGCGGCCGCACGCGTGGATGAGGTCGCGATGGCTGCCATTCATACCGACCCCCAGATCTTGGAGGAGCACCTTGCCATTTGCTAGCTACGCCGGTTAAGCATGCTCGGTTATCCGTTGCATGTGCTGCTCCTGCCTTTCCTTCACAAATTCTAGTGAATTGTGCTATCTAATTTTACCATGCAATCTGTTGCTCTAGTGTATATGTTCTATATGTCGTGTAGTGTGGTGCTCACTTATTAACTGTTTTGTTAATTAGTTGTCGTCTTCAGTTAACTATTTGGTTCAATTCTGCAAATGTGATGTTCAATTCTTCAGTCTGCAATTTTGTATTGTCTTCCATGTGATAAATAAATCGAATTTATCTTTACAAAATACATGAGAAACGAATATAATTGCTATATTTCCAAGTTATCAAGCATGCTTGGTTTGATTATACATTGTGCAAGGTGGTGCTCAGTTAACATTTGGTTCATTTGCGTTGTGGTGTTTAGTTAACTGTTTGGTTCAATTCTGCAATGCGATGTTCAATAGTTGTGGGTGCATTATGTTATTGTATACCATGTGAGGAATAAATTGAATTTGGCTATAGTAAATACATGAGAAACAAATACAATTGCTACATTTCCAAGTTGTTAAGCATGCTTGGTTTGGTTAACTATCCGATCTTCTATTAGGAGTATGTTATATTGTGCAATGTGGTGCTCAGTTAATGTTTGGTTCATTTGTTGTGGTGTTTAGTTAACTGTTTGGTTCAATTCTGCAATGCGATGTCCAATTGTCATTGGTAGAATTTTGTATTGTTGTGCATGTGAGAAATAAATTGAATTTGGCTGCACTTAATACATGAGAAATATATACAAGTGCTATATTTCCTAGTTCTTAATCATGCTTGGTTTGGATAAATGGGTTTTCCATGTGGCTTGAATTAATTAGATGAATCTACAATGTGCTTATTTTTCATCAACATATTTTACTGATATCATGTGAACCCTTACTTAACCTGATGACTAACTACCTTATATGTGTTGTAGGGAAATAATGGGAAGCACCGAGGTTTACAATCGAGCTTAGCATGTGCATGGTCCGTTGTCTAATAGCACATTATTGTGCCATTGCAGGAACCATTCTAATATTTAGGTTTTTAAAAATTTGTTCTTGCACATGTAGGTCATGTTGTCAGAGGTTTTGACCCACTGTTCGATCCTTTTTCATATGGGAAAATGAGTTGTCCATGAATATCAATCAAGTCAAGAAACTTAGAAAGATTGTTAGGATAAAGAAATTAGCGACAAAAAACTACAAGATCTTTGTCTGCACAATGAAGAAGACATCAGTTCACTACAAGATGGTACTAACTATTATACCTGGCCTTTTTTATTCCTTTGTCCCATTTCCAATATAGAGAAGATATTTATGCGCATCCTTGTTTTCAGACCTTTCCAAAACAGTTCACTGATGATTACCTCTCAAACCACCTCTATGTTCAGGAGGCGAGGAAGGTTTTCATACAACACCCACGATTCAATATTGAAGTGTTCCTGAAGAGGACGAAGGATGGATGGTCAATCATCCACATGCATTGGCCTAAAGTTGCAAAGACCTTCAACATGAATGAAGGCTCAATATTCGCCTTCCGCTTTAGTAGTTTTCCAGATGAGATGCATTTGTCTATATACCGTCTATGATGCTAATTTCGAAAGGTTCTACATGTTTCATGTTAAACGTGGTGCTGGTGCAGTTGTGTAATGGGGTAGCTAAGTGCTGAAGCTATATCATGTTGTACTCTGATGTATTTCAATTATGAAATCCTGCTTGCTTAATATGGAAATGAAATATATTATGTGCTTAATATGAATGTCAATTAGATTAATAAATGTATTATTAATAATAGGGCAATTAGCCTGCTAATTGGGTTTTGCTATTGCAAACAGTTATTCAGAAAATACCGCGGGCGATGACCTCAGGCAACGCACACAGTTTCTAGGAATAAACCGTGTTAGATCAATGAACAATTACACACGACCTTCTCTTGAAAACTATTTGTGTTAGGCCACCTTGCGCAAACGTTTACCACATAAAAACTGTGTGTGATGGACAACCTTTGCCACACAGTTTTTTCTACGCACCGTGTGTGATGCATCCAATAACACAAACGATAATTTTTTTAATATCGTCTGCAATGGCAACACTATCACAAATGATTTAACAGGGAAAAATGTGTGTGATGTACCTGTGAACGGAAACATTTTACTTGGAGCGACTGTGTGGGATGTACATATGAACGGAAACGTTTAGCGGGGACTGACTCTGTGGGATGTACTTGCGACAGGAAACAATTTCGCCTGTATAATTGTATTTTTTAGCTCTACTGTATGTATTTCCATATTTGAGCGCTCGCCGGTTGCACACGACCTCATTTTGTTGAGTGTGTGTGCTAGGAGGGCATATCCCCGACGGTTTTTGGGTCATGTGGGAAGGACCCCCCTATCACCGTCACTCACTAGGCGACGGTTCCAAATGCCATCGCGGAAAGGGGTCAAAAACCGTTTGAATAGCACCGACGCATACCAGTGCATCTTCTTCGCTCGCCCGCCCGAATCCAGTTCCCCGCTGGCTCACAGGCACCGAAAACCCCAATCACTCAGCGCCCTAAAAAAACCTATGGCAGAACCGACTGACACGCAGAGCCGTGATTGGAATTCCATCCTCGATGTTTTCTTGGAGAAGATATGTAATCGTATGGACCTACTCAGCACCGCCCCGTCTGGCCGCATGCTCGGTGTCTTTATACTGTCTACTCGTCTGCAACCGACCGACACTTTTCAAGACACCCTGCTTGCTGATGCCCGATCCTTGTAGGTGGCCTAGAAACTGACTTGACGATCCTATGGAGGTTGTTGTGGTGCCCCTCGACATGCTACCACTACTTGTCCACCTATCCTTCATGCGCGGCCACTACTGGGCGGGCATGAAGGCCAACTGGATCGTCCTCATACACCAATCCGGTAGTCCGTGGAGTCTCGTGGATATCTACACCCAGCGAGAGATCACCCTTCCATCGTTGGATACCGCCGCCATCGAGCCTCGCGGCCCGCCGAACACTCCTGCCTACTACGCACGAGACGCGTCGAGCTTTTGGCTCGACCTCTGTTTGCTGAAGGTTGTAATTTGCGAAGTGCCCACACCATCAGAAGACTACATGGATTACAAGCTAGTTGCCTTGTTCAACTTGGGATTAGTCTATCTGGAATCTGATCGCCATACATGGTTATGGCTCATCGTCAATCCTATTGCGGCAACATTTTTGTCTGATGCTATAGTGCATGATGGCATCGTTTACGCAGTTGACGCACGGATTGGCTGCCTATACTGGTGGAATCTATCGTCGTGTAATTGTTCTATCTCATCTGATCTTTACCTTATGAATATGACTGCCTGTTCATTGTTACAGATTTAGAATAGATAGTATGTCTATAACCACATCATTGCTATATGTTCCTCTCATTTCCTAGATTTTTATGACCACACATGTTATTGTTAGAGTTTATATGAGAACAATTGGCATCTAATGATTGCTAGAATAGATATTATGAGTATAACCTCATGATTGCTATATGTTACTCTCATTTCCAAGATTTTTATAACAACGCATGTTATTGCTTAGAGTTTATATGAGAACAGTAGTAAGTGCTATGGTAGAATATGAGTAGGCCCTATCATAGCTATTTTCCTCTCATTCTTACATGATGTTTGAACCATGACATATTTCTAGAATATGAAAGCCATTGGCCTATTTTTTAACTTGGGGTATGATTATGACCACAGCATTGCAATTCTCTGTCTATGATATGTGTCACTGTTATAATAATCTTAATTCCACACATACCCTGAACATGATTGTTTATTTTTGTCCTTTTGGTCTCCAATTTGAATTGTTGCAGCAGACACAAATGCGTTGGCCTTCATGATTCCAGGAACTGGAATCATACCAGCCGATGGGTGGTGGTTTATCGCCCGTTCAGCTGACGACGGTATTCTCATTCGCACGTACCAAATTGACCAAACCATTACATCAAACCACATGTAGTACAATGCCTGGGGCGTTTGTGACATTGATGGCTATGGCCGCTTCGTGTTCAAGAAAGATCCCATCTCTGTTGGGCTAGGTGTATTCAACTAGAGGCGGGTTTACAACATTGGCAACCACTCCATGTTCCTCGGGCTCAATTATCTGATCATCCAACCAATCATCGATCATATCACCAGCGATGATTATCGTGCTATGCAACTTCCATTCGCCAGGGGGAACTGTGTTTACACATCATACCACAGGTTTCATGAATCAGCATATCCAGATATTCGTCGACACAACTTGTTGCCAGATAATCTTCAGTGTGTGAAAGGCATCAAGATTCCATGTGATGGATAACTTTTGCAAACCCGACATATGGCGATGTAGTTCATGCCAACAACAAATATGCACAACTTTATTCGTACTGATTTCTAGACTGAGCCATGTATCCTGCTACTGTAGCATCACCCTCTTTTGTTGGATATTATGTACTGTTGTTAGTTTGAAGCACTCCTCTGGTTTGAAGGATAGATACCTTTCTGGGATCAAGTGCATCCTAACTCACTTGCGTAGGATGTACTGATAATGATGATGGAGATGCCGTGCAGAAGCCATATATATATATAATAATTAGGCTTCAAGTGCGTACTTGTTGGTGAAAGTGTTGTCCAATGGGAATTATATTTTGTATTACTCATGTAGCCTACAAAGTCTGTCGCACAGCCTTGTAACTTCTTAGTCCATTTCTAAATTTTTACTAGTCCTCTATACCATATATTGCGCTACTCGTACTACTACCTCCCTCCTGGTTTATTGGCCCCCTTCGTAATTTCTGTCAAATTTTGACCATAAATTTCACAAACTAAATGTTAATGCATGTCACAAAAAATTATATCTTTCATTCATACTTGAACATAGTTTCCAATGGAATAATTTTTGGTGACATGCATTGACATTTTGTT
Source organism: Triticum dicoccoides (assembly GCF_002162155.2). Classification (NCBI taxonomy): domain Eukaryota; kingdom Viridiplantae; phylum Streptophyta; class Magnoliopsida; order Poales; family Poaceae; genus Triticum; species Triticum dicoccoides. The sequence goes on along the minus strand of NC_041392.1, from coordinate 468,904,611 downwards.
AGTTAAACTTATGGTTCAAATGTGAAACTAAATACAACTAGTAAGTAGTACAGTAGCAGTACTAGTCTAGTCGGTCAAATTATTCATCATGTCCTCACATTGAATTGACGTGACAACACGCTGCGCGTGAGGTGACACAAGAGTCCCGACGATGTGTTCGGGTATTGTGGACTTCAGATTTGGACTACCACTTATTTGTCGAAATCTTTCATCATTCACTTAAAACAGTCGATTGATCATACATTGAGTACCATATAACTGGAATTAACCGATGCAAGTCCAAGAAGGATTGGTCGGTGCTGCCGGCTGGCGTCAAGTTTGATCCCATTGATCAGGAGCTGATCGAGCACCTTGAGGCCAAAGTGAGTGCTAACAGCGTGAGATCTCACCCTCTCATCGATTTGTTCATACCAACCATCAACAGTGAGCACGGCATATGCTACACCCATCCTGAGAAACTTCCAGGTAAGACACCGATCGGCCGTCTACTTGCACAAACATATTCCTTTGTTTATAGCTCTATTTTTCTTTTTAGACGCAGACCTAGTGAAGCAATTACAATTTGACAGTTAATAAAAAGTGAAACAAGTGACTGCAACATGCCAAAGATGTTATGAAAATGCCAACTATGTACACTAAAACCTATATTCGACAATACTGCAGGTATCACACTGAGTGGCCTAAGCAAGCATTTCTTCCAACGCAACTCCATGGTGTTCAGAAGGGGCACGTGGACGCATCGCAAGATACAGTTGGAGTGCGGCATGCATGCAATGTGGCACAAGACCGACAATACCTTGCCGGTGATGGTCAACAGCTGGCAGACGTGCAGCAAAAAGGTTCTGGTGCTGCACACCAACAAGAACTTTGACCAGCAGAGAACCAACCGGGTGATGCACCAGTACCACCTCGGGGACCTGGAGCAAGAGAAGGAGCGGGAGTTGGTCCTCTGCAAGATTTTCTACCAAACGAACACTAGGGCCAGGACTAAAAAGAATATAAGTTAGTTTGGTATTGGTACTTGTACTACCTTGTCGTCTGCAAGTTGGTATTGTTGTTAACAATCTTTCGGTATGAACTTGGCATTTGCTTCCAACCATCATGCCGATGGTCGACATGGATATAAAGCTGAATCATTTGTTTCGAAACAAATTTTCAGGCACCTGATTTTTATTTGATGGGTAGCATAAGCACATGTCATTCGAATTCCCAGTTCTTCAAATTTTTCGAAACAAGTGCATGCACTTATTATCATGATGAAAGAACAATATACCTGTTGGATCCCAGTTATCAGTCTGTACTTGCAGAATTCTCTTGTTTATTGAGTAGGTATATTGTTTTTTCAGGTCAAACAAGTTTCAACTGGGCTATAGACTGTCCAGGCTTGGTTTTGTTTTTAACAGGCCCAGCCCATGATGACAACGGGGCACAAAGATCCAGCAGGTATCTATTGGCCTCTGGCCTGCCAGCGTTAGTTATATTTTGTCTTAGAACATCCGCAGGCAGTTTTTTTACTAAATCAAACACACAGCCCAGTTCTATTTTCCTCTTGAAACGCCATGTCCTACTTCCGTTTTCTAACCTCTATCTATAATTTTACTAGTTCATATACACATATCATTATATTGAAAATACATAAAGTTCCCTTTTCATATTTACATCCTTATTTTTGTTGTTGTTTTCCCTCCCACCGCTGATTTTTTACCACTAGTTTTCCCTTAAACCAACTCAATTGTCCCACGTCTTATTTGCTTACAAAAACAAAACGATTTTTTTCGCAAATCAATAAGTTCTTAAAAATAAATGTTTATCATTTTGGGATTACAACAGTTCGAACTCTACCCAAATATGCAAAATAAGGTTGAACTTTTTGGCCATGGTCCTGGGCAGAAAATGGGTTGTAATAAATTACTTAAGAATTAGCAAATGGGGTGCAAATTATTGAAAAAATAGCAAATGGACTCTATGTTGTCTGTCATAGATTTGGAGGCTGACTTGTGCGCCTACTAAGTTCATGCATACACAAGGTTTCTCAAAAAAAGAAACTTAGTCAACAATCGACTCTACCAGCGTTAGACCGTTAGATGTCAATCTAACGACAATCATGCTTCTTCAGTCTTTGATCTTCCTACTCCAGCCGCCCAAACCAGCGCCGCCGGAGCCGCCTGCTCCTGGCTCTCGTGGCCGGCTATGCTGCCAGGAAGGCCTCACGGCCCCACCATACTCGCGTCCCTGGCCTGGCTATCCCTCTACTCACCCACACCTCCTGTTATTTTCCGATGACGGCAACTGAACTAGTCAACCCTCGTACTCCCCACCACGTGGGCAGCCACTGCCGTGTCTTCCCCGGCTCCATGTCGTTCCCTTCGTAGGGCTCGCCGTCGTCCACCGCCCTGGTGCTCTCGGCGCGGCGTGGTCAACGTGGTCAACGAACGACATCCATCAGAAGTGGACTGTACGTGGAGAGGCTGACAGCTGGATCCATAGCCGCACACAAGGAAATGCCTCCTTATTACGCACAAAGTAATGATTCCTCCACCTGACATCTGGGACCCACCGGAAGGGCCTCTGTATTTCGCGAAAAAAACATTGCCCTGCCGACAGCTCGGACCCACCAGCTATATCTTTGCACGCAAGGAAGTGCCTCCTTATTACGCACAAAAAAATGAATCCTCCCCCTGCTAGCTGGGACCCACCATATGGGAGGCTTACTTGTGGGACTACTAAGTTGACACGAACGGAGGGCTTTGTCAACTTAGTCAACAAACGATTCTTTCACCAGTGACTGCTGGATTGTTAACCAACGGTCGTCCTGCTTCTTCAACCTCTGATTTTCTTGCTCCAGCCGTCCAAACCACTACATGCTCTTGCCTCTCGTGGCCGGCTGTGCTGCCGCGGAGGCCTCACCGCCCCCTACTACTCCCACCGCTGGCCAGGCCCTGCAGCGACGACAGCCTCACACCGCAGTCGAACCAGTGAACCCTCATACTCCTCTCCATGTGGGCATCCATTGCCGCGTCTTCCCCGACTCCGCATCGTCCCCTTCCTAGGCCTCGCCATCATCCACCGCCTTGGTGCTCTCATCGCAGCATGGTCAACATGGTCAAGGAACGACTTCCATTGGAAGAGTACTGTACGTGGAGAGGCTGACAGCTGGGTCCACGGCCGCAGCAAGGAAGTGCCTCCTTATTATGCAGAAAATAATGATTCCTCCACCTGACAGTAGGGACCTATCGGACGGGCCACCGTATTTTGCGAAAAAAATATTTTCCCCTGACTGCTGGGACCCACCAGCAACATCTTCGCACACAAGGGAGTGCATGACAGTCGAGACCCACCTGGTCGAAGCATACATAGTGTTGTCATTCTGGTCGCGGACGTGTACGTACATACGATCGGTATGTCTGCAGGCTGCAGCGATGAACCGTGGCCATGTAAGGAAGGGCACATGTTGTAGTATAGGCGCGCACGTGTCATAGTAGAGGCGCGCACGTAGCATGTCACGCAGCTCCGTTAATATCGTGTACACGTACATACAACCAGGGTGCAAGAAGTAGATATGACTACGTATGTACATATAGGCGAGGTCTCGAACGCCTACTCGCGCATACGTACGACCAGGGCTCGTGTACATAGCCGGGTTAGAATGGAGAAACTGCGTCGTCATCGTGTTCATCGGGAGCCAATCGGCTTCGACGGAACAACCGATCAAAATGAGGCCTGGCGTACCGCAGAACGGAGGAAACGGCCTTGTGTTCGACCGGCCACGGTCGAAACGGGATCCTGTTCATCGGAGGTGTCTGGCGTACTGCAAAACATAGGAAACAGACTTCTCTTGGACCTCCTACGGTCGAAACGGGGTCCTGTTGATCGGGAGTGGTGTGGCATACCGCAAAACGGAGGAAACGGACTTCTGTTGGAGTGCTACGGTCGAAACAGGGGTCCTCTTCATCAGGAGGGGTGTGGCATACCGCAAAACGGGACTCCACGGGATACTGGTCATCTCCACCATCGACCTCCTCCATGGGCTACTGTTCATCCATCATCGACCTCCTCCAGCCTCCACCTACGACTGTTCATCCATGGGCTCATGTTCATCCAGCCTCCACCGCTCCTCCACCGGCTACTGTTCAACCAGCCCTGTCCACGGGGTCCTGTTCAACCACCCCTCCACGGGCTACTGTTCATCCAGCCCTCCACCGGCTACTGTTCAACCAGCCCTCCACGGGGTCCTGTTCATCCAGCCCTCCACGGGGTCCTGTTCATCCACCCCCAACCGGCTCGATCGGGGTCCTGTTCATCTAGCGACAACGGCTTCTACTACCACGGGGTCCTGTTCATCCACCCCCACCGGGAACTGTTCATCCACCCCCCAACAACGCTCACTGTTCATCAAGGGAAGGAGGTAGCAGGGTTCGATCGGCTTCAGTTAGCAGTAGCAGCGAAGGAATCACTTGGGTTCAGTTAACAGCAAGGGACCGATCGGGGTTCAGTAACGTAGCTAGTGCAATCACTCGAGTTCAGTTAGAGCCCAACGCCTCGCTCGGGTTCAGTTAGAGCGCAACGCCTCGCACACACGCGCGTACGTGTATGAGAGAAACGCGCAAACCTCCGTGCATCGCTTGGCCCCGACCACCCACCGTAACCGGGAACTCCCCGATATTTTCCTTGCCCATGCTTCTACCATGTTTTTTTCCGTCATGGATGGCCCAAAGAATGTCATGGAGCTGCGTCTCCGGCCCACCCAGGATGGAAAGCCCATTTTCTGTCATGATTTTTTGTCATAGAAGTAGGAGCCCACCACATCTATGATGATACCGGGTTTTGTCACAATTATCGTCATAGAAGTGTCATAAGCATGACAGAAAAAAAACGTTCGACCCAAAATGTCACAGATGTGTCTTTTTTTGTAGTGAAATCACGCTGGTAGGCACACAACAATACAAGAGAGAGAGACGCACTTACAAGATCATAGCAATGCCTCAGTCTAGGATATTGGTTGGCCAAGCTGTTAGATCCAGACGAAACATCGTCCTTATAGTTTTTTTTGACCATGAAGACTGCAGGGCTTACACCCCACAACATTTTATTAAAATAAAGCAGAAACCATACAGTGTTTCCTCAAGGTGAGGAAAAGAAACAAGAACAAAGAAAAGAAGAAACAAAAGAAGGCTATACAAAGGGGGGGTGCACTAAATCTAATAATTACAGTGATACATAGAAGAAACTCTCCTCAAGGAGGAAGAAAATCAATCCACTTAAGTAAGGATTCTCTATACTTTCGTTTGATTCTGTGAGAAAGTAGAGTGAGGTCATGAATGAAGCCATTTTTCCACATCCTGAAAGATGGCTTGATGTTCCTGAAAGCTCTGTCATTCCTAACCTTCCAAATATTCCACCATGCCGTGAAAACCACCTCCCCAAAGAAAGGTTTGTTGAAGTCCTTTCTAGCATGGCAAGCAATCTCCACCATGTCATCACTGTCTTTCCATAGAATTTGCAGGTAATTCCACACGCGTACACTGAAATTGCACTAGAAAAAGAGGTGATTTCTGTCCTCCAAAATCCCAGTAGGACAAAGAACACATTCTGGTCCCTCATTAATCCTCCAATGCCTCCTCTGGATCATGTCTTTAGTGTTAACCCTGTCCATTATTACAAGCCAAGCAAACATCTTAATCGACATTGTACAACAGCTTTTCCATATCCACCCCAGGATGGGGTTAGCTACTATTGGCTGATAGACAAAGTAATAAAACTTTTTTGCAGTATATTCATACTTCTTTTGATGCCTCCACCCCCAAGAGTCATGAGAGGTATTGTCCAAATGGAAGGACCCCATTAAGGAGGAAAGCTGCTGTAGTTCCTGAAAGGCTTGTTCAGAAAGAGGCAAGTAAAAAATTTCTTGGAAACTGCTAGCCTGAAAGACTTCCCGGACTGAGAGGTTGTTGTGGAGACAAAATGAATAGAGTCTAGGAAATCGATCTTGAAGAGGGACATCACTGTTTCCAAGTTGCCAATAATCAGACCAGAACAGCACAGTATCTCCACTATGCACCTCTACCGAAGTAACTGCTCTAAAATTCTCCATTAATTTGCCGACATCCTTCCACCAAAAAGAGCCACAAAGAATGGTATCATGTGGAATCCTTTGATAATAGTAAGACTCCCAAACTAACTGAACCCAAGGCACATCCATCTTATTATAAAATTTGTTCAGATGTTTTAGAAGGAGAGCATCATTTTGCAAACCAAGGTTTAAGATTCCAAGCCCACCCTTCGACTTAGGCATGCAGACAAGTGGCCAAACAGCCAACGAATGGCCCCTTTCCTGCCCATATTTCCTCCACAAACACTGCCTCTGAATCCTTTCCAACTGCTTCAAAATACCCTGAGGAATTGACAAGCTGCAAAGGAAGAAGATAGGCAAAGAGGAAATGACAGAGTTTACTAATTGCAATCTACTCCCTTGAGGCAAAAACCAAGAGCTTGCTGTCAATCTTCCCTCCGTATAATCCACAAGGGGAAGAAGATCCACAATTTTTGGCCTGGTAGTCCCCACTGGCAGACCCAGGTATGTGAAAGGCATTTTTCCTAACTTACATCCAAAATAGGCAGCAAGATCAGTAGCATCCTGGTCAATCACATTAATAGGGTACATGGAGGACTTATGAAAGTTAATCTGAAGTCCAGTTGCCTCTGAGAAAGAATATAATACTGATTTCAGTGCCCCCAATTGACCTTTTTCAGCATTTAAGAAAAGCAGTGTGCCGTCGGCATATTGGACTACAGGAAAATCAGGATCATGGGTTGGCAGACGCCTGCTTATTAAACCTTGCTGAAGAAGATCATTGATCAATGTCTGCAAGAGATTGGCCGCTATAACAAAAAGCAAGGGAGAGATTGGGTCCCATTGCTTAACTCCACATTTGCATTTAAAATGTTTACCAGGAACTCCATTCAGTAGGACAGAAGAAGTGCCTGATGACAACAACTGCTTAATCCAAATAATCCATCTGTCATCAAAACCTTTTGCAACAAGAATCCTTATGATAGCCTCATGCTGGATAGAATCAAAAGCCTTTTCAAAGTCTTACTTTAGCAAAAGGATGGGCCTTTTAGACTGATTGCACTGATGGATATATTCAAAGGTCCAAGCAAGACAATCCTAGATTGTTCTTGATTTTATGAAGCCATATTAGTTTTTATGCACACATTTGGTGATCTCCTGTTGAAATCTATCAGCAGCAAGCTTTGTAAGAAATTTTAGGCCAACACTGGTGAGTGAAATAGGCCTAAAGTCTCCCACACTCTCAAGTGTCTGCTTCTTTGGGATCAAAGTAATATATGCATCATTGAGATTTTCTAACTGAACTATTCCAGCATGGAACTCATGAACCAATTGAATAAAATCAGCAGAGATTATGCGCCAACACTTTTTTTTAAAAAGTCCATTAAAACCATAAAGCCCAGGGGCCTTATCAATAGGCAAGTCTTTAATAACCTGTTCAATTTCTTTTAGATCAAACGGTTTTGTGAGCACCTCCAAGCCCTGAACCCTAGGTATTAAAGACAATATGTTTTCGTCCAAAGATATTGGTCGTACCGTCTCCATTCTGCTTTTGAAAGATAACAAGAACTCTTTGGTCATTTCCTCATGGTTTGATGTGACTGTGCCATCAGACAGTGAAAGGCTAGCGATGGGATTTTTTCTATATCTTTCAGTTGCCATGGCCTGAAAGAACTTGGAATTTTCCTCTCCCACTTTGATATACCTGATGGTACATCTCTTCCTCTAGTAAAGATATTACATGTGCAACAGATGCTCATGATGCAATTTAGTGATTTTCCTGAAATTAAACTCAGGTCTTGAAAGAGATCTCATGTCCTCAAGATTGTCCAACCAAATAATTACCCAGTTACACTTCTCAATTAACTTTTTAATATGTGACAAACCCTTTTGCAATTTCTTCAAAGCAAAACACAAAGCCTTTAGTTTATCCACAATAATTGCTGAGATATGGGTCTTACGAGAGGGACGAGTCTAGACCTCCTGCACACAATCCATAAAACCAGCTTGATGGACCCAAAATTTTTCAAAGCTGAAGATATGAGCTTTTGGAATTGTTGTACTAATGGTAACCAGACAAGGTACATGATCAGACGCAGTCTTAGCCAAAGGAGTCACTTGTGTCATGGGATAAATGTTAATCCAACTAGCAGAGGTAAAAACCCAGTCCAATTGTTCCAGAAGAGGCATGTCCTACATGTTAGACCAAGTGAACTTTCTTCCTTTTAAAGGAAGTTCCAGCAGTCCCAAATGGCCAATAATTTCATTGAAAATAAACATATCATTGATATCACCACCTGGGAGATTCCTATTTTCAGTGGAACGAATAAAGTTGAAATCCCCCATCAACATCCACTTCTTATCTGGGTCAATGTCTAAATTATAGATCCAGGAAACAAACTTATCACGCAATTGACCCTGACAGGGGCCATACACATTAACCAGAAACCACTGTTCGTTATTATGGACAGAGGTAAATTGCATAACGATGGCGTAGGGTTTAACTTCTAGCAGAGTGCCATGAAACACATCGGATCGCCAGACAACTAAAAGACCCCCAGAGGCTCCCCTAGATGGAGACTCAACAAATTGATCAAACCATAGGGACATATGCTTTTCATAGTTGTACGCGAGCATGCGGATAATTTAGTTTCTTGCAGACAAACCACCGAACACTGACTATCAATCACTTTCTCCCTGACAGAATGCTGCCTAGCCTCAGAATTCAGACCACAAACATTCCAACATAAAATTTTCCAACTACGTGTTGTAACACGATTCATTAATGACCGATGCGTAGAACAACAAATAGAGCATGACACACAATGCCATGCCATCCAAAAGATAACAAAGTTGAGAACCACAAAGTGCCACATCCCAGATTGGTATCAGTTCAACCATAAAGAAAACAAACATAACAGGCACTCCCAGCCTCGACATAAAAGATATCATAAATATTAAGCTGAAGATGCAGAAGAATCCTCCTGTGGATTAGCCATAAGCTTGTCCACTAATAGAAGAGAATGATCAATCTCCAGCTCCGCGCCCATGGCCTGAAGAACTCGAATCAGAGTATGTGGTGGTGCAGTAGTCTGTGCATCTTCAGAGTTAGCCGTAGAAGTGGGCTGGGCCTTGTCCTCCATGGGCTTTGCGCGGGGGCACTTCTTTGATGGCTGAAGTGAGAGCTGCTCGAAAACCACATTTTTGAATCCATCCAGCTTTACCGCGCTCCGAGTGCAACGTCTTAATGATGTATCAACAACAAGAGCCTTCTTCTTCTCTCTCCTCTTTCTCGCAGTAGATTGTTCCACAGAGAAAACCAGAGGTGGCGACTGAGCAGAGACAGAAATAGCAGAATTAGCAGATGTGACCTCTTGAGAAACAGAAACTGTATCAGCCGACAGTTCCTCAAATAAAGATCTGACCACAGGATGCTTCACCATGACATGCTTTCTGATAGTAGTCACCATGGGCAAAGAGGCCGTCAAACAAGACATCTTTCTTGATTCATCAACAGCAATGGACCAGGACCTCTTGGAATATATGATTGTGCCCATCGGTTGGAAGAAGATTGACCTTGGCACTTCCTTAACTGAAAAATCGAACATGAGATTTTGGAAAGACCTCTTCCAAATCATCTCAGGAGGGAGAGGAGGTCCAGCCACAATGCGTGCCATTCCAATAAAGATCTGATGTTGCTGAATCACAGGTGGTTGGTAAGGCACAATTGCAAGCTGGTTCTCCTCATAGACAGGCTACTGAAGATCTGGGAGAGGCTATTGAGGAGGATCTGGGAGAGGAAAATCATCAAAGCCTTGCTCTGGTTGGTCCACAGAAATTGATCCCTCTGGTTGATCAATCACAATTGAAACTTGATCCTGTTTGGGAGCAGTAGGCTGGAGGGCTTGCTTGTTCGCTGCTTCCTCGCCCCACACACCATTACCCCAATCGAGCGCTTTGTCATTCACATGTGGAGGAGGAGGAGCAACAACAGGCGCATCATTCCATCCCAACATTGGGTATGGTGGCAATACAAACATCAAATTATCCTGAACCAAATTACCGAGCAATGGGTGAGGGTTTCCATCCAGAGGCATTGGGTCCTCATCTTTCGGCATCTGATCTGCAAAGTCTGCACCTAGAACAAAACATGCAGCAGTCCAAGACACTTGAGCACCTCCATATTCCGCATAATGACCAAAAATAACATCCCTTGGGACCAGCGGCATATCTGGAAAGCTAGCCTCAACCAAAGTCCGGACGAGGTAAGGATCCTCACTATCCCAAGAAATAAACTTTCCAAAAGTGCCTATAGCCTGCGAGATGTACTCTGTAGTGTGGTAATCCAGGGGAATCCCAATGAACATTAACCAGCCCTTGCAAAAACCATGTGCTCCCTTGAAATTTTCTCCCTCATCATCCTTCACAAATCTAACAAAATGATCGTTGCCCAATGGAAAAGGTGCATGCTGAATCAAGGTGTATCTAACCGATGGATTTCTGACTTGAAACAAACCCACCCCATGGAACCATGGTTGAGTAGATCGGACCATAATACCTCTGTTTTGCAGAAACTGCACCACCTGTTCCTGCACCGGGCCGAGCGGCCCCTCCGGCGCCAGCATCACCTCAGCAACCATGAAGTCCTCATGACGATGGGGCGAACGAGCAGCAGGCGTGAAGAAGGTGCACGGAGGCCGACGATCGCCACCGTCGATGATGTGATGGCCAGGAGGCACAAAGCACTAAGGATCGAGCTCATAGTTCGCCATGGAAGAGCCAGAAGCTTGTCGAGGGTTTTCTTTGGATTGAGGAGAGGGAAGATGCAATGGGGGCGGCGTCGATGGGACTGGGCAGTCTATCCCAATAACTCCGGCTCTGTTCCCATGAGAAGCAGCAGATTCTGATAAAATCGTTTTTTGTTGCACCGAAATTGGCCTCCAAACCAATCCATTGGAGCGCGCGAAATCATTACAGTCGCGGCTAGAGTGACCTAGGCGAGAGCAAGCCGAACAGACCGCTCGCATTCCACATGCCGCTGACAAGTGGCCCCTCTACGAACAAATAGTGCATGTAACCACACGGTCCACCATGTCATCGACCATAGCTTCAAACTGCCTCGCAGCCTCTTGAGATGAGGGGATATCCTGACAATGGCCCATAGGGTTTAGACCCTGAGGCGTGGAAGGCCCAGAAGCAGTTGGGCTAGGCAGCAAAGATGTGCTTGAGACTTGTCGGGCCTCCAAAGCAACTGAGTCGGAAACCTGACAATTGATTTGAATGGGTGGTAATCCCGCCTCAGCGAAACATGCGGGCGAGATCCCATCATGCACGGGGGAAAGTTCCTCAGAAATCGGATCAGTCACCGGCACAGATGATGCCGGCCGGCTCAACTCCGGCAAAGGAGTGACTGTACCAAAAACTATGGGTGGACGAGCCACCGTCCAAAGTAGGTCCGCAGGAGGGGATTGATGTATAAATACACGCTCATGAACAGCAAGATAATACCCCGCATCCCTAATGGTGTCAATACACTCTTGGGTAGCCGGATATCTATATCCCTTGCAAGCAGAATATCGCTCAAATGTGGCAAAAGAGAGCTTTTTCTGAGCAGATGCAGCAGACTTGATAGCTGATTTAACTGGAGGTTTATGCATGGCCAAGAGACCTAACGATGATCGACGCTTAGTAGGACTAACCAGAATCCATTCAGCATCACATTCCTTCCTCCATATCCGGAGCTCTCTAATCCAATTAGGGCCCCCATTACCCCACAAATGAAAATAGCACTTGAATAGATCACAGGCAAAGGAACGAAGATCCATAATAATAAAACCAACTTGCTTGTAAGAAACATGGAAAGAATAAACCTTGTCTTTGATGTGATGAATATTAAGATCAATTGCCGAACCTCCAATTGCTGCTTCCAGAGCCGCTGCCACAGAATCCTCCAAGAGACGGAAGGCATGACGGCTGAATGAAACCACTAAGATGAAAGACCTCCTGTGTCCCGACGGATGAACCATGTGCCCAGTAGATCTGAAGATCTCATCCACTAAAACCCTACCCTTGGAGAAGTCCAAGCCAAGGGTAGATCCACCAGAAGAACCCATAAGAGATGGGTATCTCCCTGATCTAGAGAAGACGCCAGAGTAGATGATCGGAGAGAGTCCAAAAATTAGTGGATGAGTAGGGAGATTGCCGTAGATGGGGACAACACCGTGGTGGGGGGTGGGAGCGCCATCCGTTCTGTTGCATAACATGTAACAATGACCTGTTAGTATATTTGAAGTACATTGGGAAGGTGATGCTGGATGGGTATAAAGGTGACAAGTACCCAGGCCGTGGCGGGTGCTTGGCATCTTTCCAGACGGTGGGAATCAGGTTAGAAACATCAAGGATGATGATGCTGCGCTGGCTGTCGGGGTCCGATAAGGAGATCTAGAACCGTCGAGTAGGGTGTTTGTGGAGCGGCTCCGGTAGGGTGGACTACGGTGTGGGCGAAGCAGATCTGAGGTCGTGGATGAGTGCATCGGTGAAGCTGCTCCGGTGGTTGGGTTCAGGATGGTGTCGATGATGTGGATCTGCGGCCGTGGACGGGGCGTTAGAAGCTACTCCGGTAGGTTGGACGAGGGTGCGACGAAGCAGATCTGAGGCCATGGACTTGTGCATTGGCAAAGTGGTCCCGATAGGGTTGATAATGGTATAGGCGAAGCTACTCCGATAGGGTTGAGGATGGTGTCGGCGAAGCGGCTCTGGTAGGGTTGAGGAAGGTGTCAGCGAAGAGGATCAAAGGCCGTCGACGGGGGCGTCGATGGGGCGGCTCCGGGGGTGTGGAGGAAGCGTCTCCGGTGGGGAGTATGAAGGAGCCGCTGCAGATGCGCTACGGTTGACGAGAGTACCGACGAAGCAGATCCGGAGCCGTGGACAAGGCCGACACTGGATGGGCTATGGTACAGTGGTGGATGAGCAGTATACTTGTTTCTAGGGGAGGTGGGAGGTGTAGATGCGGCCGCAGAAGCAGATCCGGTGAGGTGGACACCGCTAGTAGTGAATGGGCTCTGGTACGCCGGTGGATGAGAAGTCTAGGGTTTCGAGAGGGGAGGGGTTGAAAGGCCGATGAAGTGCGAATGGCATGATGTAAGATGCTCTGGTGCTGTCGGGTTAGTCATTTATGCGGGAGGGGAGAGGAAATGGGGGTGCTGTGTGGTGGGGGGAACGAGAAGTTACCAAAGCAGCCCCGACCTATGATGTAAATGAGGGCCGTATTGTAACTATTGTTCTCCGTGCACCAACGACAAAAGGGGAATTTCACATGCTAAAGACTAGGTGGTGGAAATTTTAGAAGGAGACGGGAGATTTTGCCACCCGCGGGATCGTTCATATACAGTTTCAACTAATTTTGGATAGTGCTAGCGGGAAGGTCATGCGAGACTGTGTACATAGGACACACGTCAGCAGTTAATAACCGGTGTGAAGTCCACCCCAGAAAAAATACAATAACTCGGGATGATGCATCGATAACTTGGACGTTCACACGGGCACGACCAATCGTACGGGTGTAGAGGCGCGTTCATAAAAAGGGATCAAACGCTCAGCCTATGTATTTCTTGTGTAAATATATAATTTAGTGACATTGGTTATTTACTTTAAACATAATGCATTGACGTGTTATTGTAGAGGCACACAAAAAGAAATGGATATCGTAGTCTGATACGTCCATTTTGCATCATGTTTTCCTACTATTAGTCATGATGTTTTTGTACATAATAATTCATTTTGGAGTAATTCTAGTGCCTTTTCTCTCATAATTTGCAAGATACACACAAAGAGGGAGAATTCCGGCACCTGGAAATTTGGACCTAGAAAAGCTACGTCAGGCTACCTATTCTGCACAACTCCAAACAGGCTGAAACTTCACAGAGAATTTTTATGGAATATACAATGAATATTGGAGCAAAAAGTACCAGAGGAGGCCCACCAGGTGGGCACAACCCACCTGGGCGCGCCGGGGAGCCCAGGCGCGCCCTGGTGGGTTGTGCTCACCCAGGCCCACCTCCGGTGCCCATCTTCTGGTATATAAGTCATTTTGACCTAGAAAAAAAGGAGAAGACTTTCGGGACAGAGTGTCGCCATCTCGAGGCGGAACTTGGGCAGGAGCACTTTTGCCCTCCGGCGGAGTGATTCCGCTAGGGGAACTTCCCTCCCGGAGGGGGAAATCATCGTCATCATAACCACCAACAACTCTCCCATCTTGGGGAGGGAAATCTCCATCAACATCTTCAACAACACCATCTCATCTCAAACCCTATTTCATCTCTTGTGTTCAATCTTGTTACCAGAATTATAGATTGGTGCTTGTGGGTGACTAGTAGTGTTGATTACATCTTGTAGTTGATTACTATATGGTTTATTTGGTGAAAGATTATATGTTCAGATCCAATATGCTATTTAGTACCCCTCTGATCTTGAGCATGGTTATCATTTTGAGTAGTTACTTTTGTTCATGAGGTCATGGGAGAAATCATGTTGCAAGTAATCATGTGAACTTGATATGTGTGTTCGATCTTTTGATAGTTTGTTTGTTGTGATTCCCTTAGTGGTGTCATGTGAACGTCGACTACATGACACTTCACCATATTTGGGCCTAAGGGAATGCATTGTGGAGTAGCAATTAGATGATGGGTTGCGAGAGTGATAGAAGCTTAAACCCCAGTTTATGCGCTATTCCGTAAGGGACCGATTGGATCCAAAAGTTTAATGATATGGTTAGAATTTATTCTTAAAACTTTTCTCGTAGTTGCGGATGTTTGCGGGAGGGTTAATCATAAGCAATATGTTTGTTCAAGTAAGAACAACACCTAAGCACCGGTCCACCCACATATCAAATTATCAAAGTAGCGAACACAAATCGAACCAACATGGTGAAAGTGACTAGATAAAATTCCCATGTACCCTCAAGAACGCTTTTCTTATCATAAGAGACCATTTTGGCCAGTCCTTTGCCTCAAAAGGATTGGGCTACCTTGTTGCACTTTTATACTATCATCATTACTTGCTCGTTACAAATTATCTTGCTATCAAACTACTATGTTACTTACATTTTCAACACCTGCAGACATTACCTTGCTGAAAACCACTTGTCATTTCCTTCTGCTCCTCGTTGGGTTCAATACTCTTACTTATCAAAAAGAGCTACAATTGATCCCATATACTTTTGGGTCATCAAGGCTATTTTATGGCGTCGTTGCCGGGGAGTGAAGCTCCTTTGGTAAGTGGAATTTGGTAAGGAAACATTTATCTAGTGTGCTGAAATTTACTGTGACTTGTTACTATGGGAAACAATCCTTTGAGGGGTTTGTTTGGGGTATCTGCACCTTGACCGGAACCACAATTAGCTACCCCTCAACCCACTGCACCTACTGAAAATATTGAATATGAAATTCCTTTGGGTATGATAGAACAACTGCTAGCTAATCCTTATGCAGGAGATGGAACCAACCATCTTGATATACACTTGATATATGTAGAACAAATTTGTGGATTATTCAAGCTTGCATGTTTACCCGGAGATGAAGTTATGAAGAAGGTTTTCCCTTTACCTTTGAAGGGAAAATCATTGGCATGGTATAGGCTATGCGATGATGTTGGATCTTGGAATTGGAATCGATTGAAATTGGAGTTCCACCAAAAAAATTATCCTATGCATCTAGTTCATCATGATCGGAATTATATGTATAATTTTTGGCCTCGTGAAGGAGAAATTATTGCTCTAGCTTGGTGGAGGCTTAAGTCAATGTTATATTCATGCCCCAATCATGAGCCCTCAAGAGAAATTATTATTCATAACTTTTATGCTCGGATTTCTCATAATGATCGATCCATGCTCGATACTTCTTGTGCTGGTTCTTTTACAAAAAAGACTATTGAATTCTGGTGGGATCTTTTGAAAGAATTAAACGCAACTATGAACATTGGGAATTCGGCAAAGGTAAAGAGTCAGGTATTAAGCTTAAGTATGATTGTAGTAAATCTTTTATAAATACCGATGCTTTTCAAAAGTTTAGCACTAAATATGGACTTGACTCTGAGATAGTAGCCTCCTTTTGTGAATCATTTGCTACTCATGTCGATCTCCCTAAAGAGAAGTGGTTTAAATATCACCCACCTATCAAAGAATAAATTAAAGAACCGGTACTAGCAAAAGAAGAAACTATACTTTATAATGTTGATCCAGTTGTTCCTATTGCTTATATTGAGAAACCACCTTTCCCTGTTAGGATAAAGGAATATGCTAAAGTTTCAACTGTGGTTAACAAAAGCTATATTAGAACACCTAAATCTGATGAACAAATTAAAGTAGAGCCTACGTTGCTATGGTTAAGGATCTCATAGAAGAAAAAATAGATGGACATGTTATTTACTTTTGTAATGAAGCTACTAGAATTGCTAAGCCTGATAAAGAAGATAAACATAGACCTGTTGTTGGCATGCCTGTTATCTCAGTTAAAATAGGAAATCACTATTATCATGGTTTATGTGACATAGGTGCTAGCGTAAGTGCCACCCCATTTACCCTTTATCAAGAAATTATGGATGACATAGCACCCACTGAAATAGATGCCACTATTAAACGTGCTAATAGAGATACCATCACACCACTTGGGATTGTTAGAGATGTTGAAGTCTTGTGTGGGAAGATAAAATACCCTACTGATTTTCTTGTTCTTGGTTCTCCACAAGATAACTTTTGTCCCATTATCTTTGTTAGACCTTTCTTGTACACTTTTAGTGCTAAGATAGATTGTAAGAAACAAACTGTCGGTGTTAGTTTTGGTGATGAATATCATGAGTTTAATTTTTCCAAGTTTAGTAGAAAGCTTCATGAAAAAGAATTGCCTAGTGAGGATGAAATAATTGGTCTTGCCTCTATTGCTGCACCACCTACTGATCCTTTAGAACAATATTTGCTAGACCACAAAAATGATTTACATATGCATGAAAGAAATGAAATAGATAAAATTTTCTTTGAACAATGTCCTCTTCTTAAACACAATTTGCCTATTGAAACTCTAGGAGGTCCTCCTCCACCTAAAGGTGATCCCGTGTTAGAATTAAAACAATTTCCAGACACTCTGAAATATGCTTATCTTGATGAAAATAAGATATATCATGTCATTATCAGTGCTAACCTTTTAGAACATGAAGATGAAAGATTATTGAAAGTTCTAAGGAAGCACCGAGCTGCTATTGGATATACTCTTGATGATATAAAGGGCATTAGTCCCACTCTATGTCAGCACAAGATTAATATGGAACCTGATGCTAAACCCGTTGTTGATCATCAACGTCGGCTAAATCCAAAAATGAAGGAAGTGGTATGAACAGAAATCTTAAAACTTCTGGAAGCAGGTATAATCTATCCTATAGCTGATAGTAGATGGGTAAGTCCTGCTCATTGTGTCCCTAAGAAAGGAGGTATTACTTTTGTTGCTAATGATAAGAATGAACTTATTCCACAAAGAATTGTTATAGGTTATAGAATGGTAATTGATTTTAGAAAATTAAACAAAACAACTAGAAAAGATCATTACCCTCTGCCTTTTATTGATCAAATGCTAGAAAGATTATCCAAGCACATACATTTTTTCTTCCTTGATGGATATTCTGGTTTTTTGTAAATACATGTTTCCCAACCTGATCAAGAAAAGACCACTTTTAGTTGTCCCTTTGGAACTTATGCTTATAGACGTATTCCTTTTGGTTTATGCAATGCACCTGCTACCTTTCAAAGTTGTATGACTGCTATATTCTCTGACTTTTGTGAAAATATTGTTGAGGTTTTCATGGATGACTTCTCTGTTTATGGGAAGTCTTTTGATGATATTGTTTAAGAAATCTTGATCGAGTTTTGTAGAGATGTGAACAAAAAAATGTTGTTTTGAATTGGCAGAAGTGCCACTTTATGGTTAATGAAGGTATTGTGTTCGGTCATAAAATTTCTGAAAGAGGTATTGAAGTGGACAAAGCTAAGGTTGATGCAATTGAGAAAATGCTATGTCCTAAAGATATAAATGTTATTTGTAGTTTCCTAGGTCACGCTGGTTTATATAGGAGATTTATCAAAGACTTCTCTAAAATTTCTAGGCCTCTTACAAATCTTTTGCAAAAGGATGTTCCTTTTGTTTTTGATGATGATTATTTATAAGCCTTCGAAATGCTCAAGAAAGCCTTAATTTCTGCACCTATTGTTCAACCACCTGACTGGAACTTGCCTTTTGAAATTATGTGTGATGCCAGTGATTATGCTGTTGGTGCTATTCTAGGACAAAGAGTTGATAAGAAACTGAATGTTATTCATTATGCTAGTAAAACTCTAGATAGTGCTCAACAAAATTATGCAACTACTGAAAAAGAATTCTTAGTAGTGGTGTTTGCTGGTGATAAATTTAGATCTTACATTGTTGATTCAAAAGTAATTGTTCACACCGACCATGCTTCTATTAAATATCTTATGGAAAAGAAAGATGCTAAACCTAGACTTATTCGATGGGTTCTCTTACTACAAGAATTTGATTTACATATCACTGATAGAAAAGGAGCTGAGAACCCCGTAGCTGATAATTTGTCTAGGCTTGAAAATGTGCTTGATGACCCACTACCTATTGATGATAGTTTTCCGGATGAGCAGTTAGCTGCAATAAATGTTGCTCATAATAATCCTTGGTATGCTGACTGTGCTAATTACATTGTTGCTAAATATTTACCACCTAGTTTCACATACCATCAAAAAGAAAAAAATTCTTCTATGATATAAGACACTACTTTTGGGATGACCCACATCTTTATAAAGAAGGAGTAGATGGTATTATTAGATGTTGTGTACCTGAGCATGAACAGGGACAAATCCTACGGAAATGTCACTCCGAAGCATATGGAGGACATCATGCTAGAGATAGAACTGCTCACAAGGTATTGCAATCTGGATTTTATTGGCCTACTCTCTTCAAGGATGCCCGTAATTTTGTCTTATCTTGTGATGAATGTCAAAGAATAGGTAATATCGGTAAGCGTCAAGAAATGCCTATGAATTATTAGCTTGTTGTTGAACCATTTGATGGTTGGGGATTTGATTACATGGGACCTTTTCCTTCCTCTAATGGGTATACACATATTTTGGTTGATGTTGATTATGTTACTAAATGGGTAGAAGCTATTCCAACCAGTAGTGTTGATCACAACACCTCTATTAAAATGCTTAAGGAAGTTCTTTTCCCAAGGTTTGGAGTCCCTAGATATTTAATGACTGATGGTGGTTCACACTTTATTCATGGTGCCTTCCGTAAATTGCTTTCCAAGTATGATGTTAACCATAGAATTCCATCACCTTATCATCCTCAGTCTAGTGGTCAAGTTGAACTTAGTAGTAGAGAAATAAAATTAATTTTGCAAAATACTGTCAATAGGTCCCGGAAGAATTGGTCTAAGAAATTAGATGATGCACTTTGGGCTTATAGAACAACGTATAAAAATCCTATGGGTATGTCTCCTTATAAAATGGTTTATGGAAAAGCTTGTCATTTGCCTCTTGAGTTAGAACATAAAGCATATTGGCAAATCAAAGAACTGAACTATGATTTCAAACTTGCCGGTGAAAATAGATTATTTGATATTAGCTCATTAGATGAATGGAGAACCCAAGCTTATGAAAATGCCAAGTTATTTAAAGAAAACATTAAAAGATGGCATGATAAAAGAATTCAAAAGTGTGAGTTTAAAGTTGGAGAATATGTTCTTTTGTACAACTCCCGTTTCAGATTTTTTGCGGGAAAACTCCTCTCAAAATGGGAAGGGCCGTATGTTATCGAGTAGGTTTATCGGTCTGGAGCCATCAAAATAAATAATGCCGAAGGTACTAACCCAAAGGTTGTTCATGGGCAACGAATAAAACATTATATCTCAGGTATGCCGATTAATGTTGAAAGTAATATTATCCAAACTTTGACACCAGAAGAACACATAAAAGAGTCCTTCCGAAACACTCTAGAATCATGAAAATAAGGAGGTACATGATACGGTAAGTAAACAGACTCCGAAAAATCTGCAAAAATATTTTTTGTCAGTTTTGGCGTATTTAGAAAATTAGGGAAATAAGTAACTTCCAGGAAGCGTACCCTGGCAGGCACAAGACACCAGGGCGCCCCTAGCCAGGGGTGCCTAGGTGGGTTGTGCCCATATGGGGTACCTTTCGGACTCCATCTTTATACAGTTTGCTTGCTTCTCAAGATAAAAATAATCTTTATATACCCCCCGAACCTGTTGACCACCGTATCATGGAGAAATCTTTTGTTCTCTTTTCTTGCTTTTTTTGGTCAGATCTGTTAAGCCAGGCATCATGTCTTCTTCCTCCTCCAACAACGTAGAAGAGGATTCTTGCTTGATGAAGATCGAGCTGAAGGGAGAACAACCCGTAGAAGCCGTCAAGGGAGACGAGAGCAAGGAGGCTACCGTAGATCAACCCCTGGTGTTTGAGCAAGCACTGCCAGCCGAGGAGGAAGAAGAAGATATCCTTAAACCTGACTATGCTATTCTTACTCCTACTAAGATTTATGCCTTTCACATCATTGAAACAGTTCATGTGCAAAATAAGTATCTCACCCGTGAAAATATTCTGCATCAAGAGCACATCATCCACCTCCGGAGCGTCATTTGTCGATTGGAGAATCTCTTAATCCTTAAGGACAGATTCACTTCATCGCCACCTTCTTCTTCATCACCAAAAGAAAATTGAGTATCGGGTATGGGCACTCCCCTTGGCTTCCTCCAAGCTTGGGGGAGGTTCCCAGGTATCGTATCATCCCCACTATCTTTTGCCTTTACTTATCTTAGTTCGATCCATAGTTATCTTTTGCTTTAGATGAATAAAAGTTTAGTT
Source organism: Triticum dicoccoides (assembly GCF_002162155.2). NCBI lineage: Eukaryota > Viridiplantae > Streptophyta > Magnoliopsida > Poales > Poaceae > Triticum > Triticum dicoccoides. The sequence goes on along the minus strand of NC_041392.1, from coordinate 468,883,606 downwards.
CGATCCTTTCTTATCGAGAGTTTGGTTAATGATCTATCTTTGTAATCGTGTGCGAGATATATAATAAAGTTTAGTTTGAGTTTTTTCTTTCTTTACTTTCAAGTTGCAATAAAAAGAAAGGAAATAAATAAGAAGAAAGGAAAATAAATCAAAAGGATCCTATGCTAATCTTATGGTAGGTGATGACACCACATAAGGAAAAGTATAAGTAGGAAATTTTATTAGAGATTGACAAACATTGCATTATTCAATGATGCAACTCATGAAAGAATTAATAAGGGATGAGAAGATTCACATATAAATATACTATGCAAGAAATCTTTTGTGATTGTGAGCCCCCATCAATATGTTATATGCCAAAATTGTTGACGTTGGACAAGGAAGACAACTTAATGATTTATGTTTGTTCATATTCACATAGAAGTCATATTGTCATAGATCCTTTAACATGTGGTGCTTTCCCCCTATCTTTGCTAGCCAAAAATTCCGCACTAAGTAGAGATACTACTTGTGCATCCAAAAACCCTTAAACCCAAATCTTATTTTCAAGAGTCCACCATACCTACCTAGGGATTGAGCAAGATCCCTCAAGTAAGTTGTCATCGATGCAATAAGGCAATAAAAAATGCTTCTAAAAGTGTGAGATCATTTAGTGTAAGAGAAAATTGAGCATTGTACGAACTTGTGATGATGAAGAATAAAAGCGACAGACTACATAATAAAGGTCGCTATCACAAGGGGCAATACAACGTGATGTTCTTCTGCACTAAGGGGTTGAGCATACAAACAAATAAGCGCATGACAACCTCTGCTTCCCTCTGCGTAGGGCCTATCTTTTACTTTTATGTATTTACTTTTATGCAAAGAGACAAAGTTTTCTCTCTATTCCTTTTTATTTTCTCCTTTGGCAAGCATAATGTGGTGAGGAAAGATCTAGGCACATATGTCTAGTTGAATACGGGTAGCATGAGTTATTATTGTTGACATCACCCTTGAGGTGAATACATTGGGAGGCTAAACTAGAAGCCCCTATCTTTCTAAGTGTCCGGTTGAAACATTTTGTTCATGTGTATGTGGTGAGTGTTAGAAATCATAGAAGACTATATAATGGTTGAGTATTGTGGACTTTCCTAAAGGCTCCGATACATGACCCTTCCTGAAAAGATGATGAATTGTAGTTGCAAAGTTGACTGAGAACATAGTTTGTTGGTTTCTAATAGAGTTTGTTCTTTATACTTAATAGTGTGATGAATTGTCACTTATTCATGAGAAGTCTATGATAAAAGTTCTATGATAAGCATCCTATGTTTAAGTTTTTTCTGTTATAATAATGAACATGATGCTTCTATGTCCATATTTTGTTTTTATCGACACCTCTCTCTCTCAGCATGTGGACATGTTTTTCAATTTCGGTTTTCGCTTGAGGACAAGCGAGGTCTAAGCTTGGGGGAGTTGATACGTCCATTTGCATCACATTTTCCTACTGTTATTTATGATGTTTTTTATACATAATAATGCTTTTTGGAGTAATTCTAATGCCTTTTCTCTCATAATTTGCAAGGTACACACAAAGAGGGAGAATTCCGGCACCTAGAAATCTGGTCCTCGAAAAGCTACGCCAGGCCACCTATTCTGCACAACTCCAGACAGGCTGAAACTTAACAGAGAATTTTTATGGAATGTATGATGAATATTGGAGCAAATAAGTACTAGAGGAGGCCCACCTGGGCGCGCCAGGGAGCCCAGGCGCGCCCTGGTGGGTTGTGCTCACCCAGGCCCACCTCTGGTGCCCATCTTCCGTTATATAAGTCATTTTGACCTAGAAAAAAGTAAGAAGAAGACTTTCGGGACGGAGCGCCTCTGTCTCAAGGCAGAACTTGGGCAGGAGCACTTTTGCCCTCAGGCGGAGCGATTCGCTGGGGGAACTTCCCTCCCGGAGGGGGAAATCATTGTCATCATCACCACCAACAAATATCCCATCTTGGGGATGGCAATCTCCATCAACATCTTCAACAACACCATCTCATATCAAACCCTAGTTCATCTCTTGTGTTAAATCTTGTTACTAGAATTACAGATTGGTGCTTGTGGGTGACTAGTAGTGTTGATTACATCTTGTAGTTTATTACTATATGGTTTATTTGGTGGAAGATTATATGTTAAGATCCAATATACTATTTAATACCCCTCTGATCTTGAGCATGATTATCATTCATGAGTAGTTACTTTCGTTCTTGAGGTCATGGGAGAAATCATGTTGCAAGTAATCATGTAAACTTGATATGTGTTCGATATTTTGATAGTATGTATGTTGTGATTCCCTTAGTGGTATCATGTGAACGTCGACTAGATGAAACTTCACCATATTTGGGACTAAGGGAATTCATTGTGGAGTAGCAATTAGATGATGGGTTGCGGGAGTGACAGAAGCTTAAACCCTAGTTTATGCTCTATTCCATAAGGGACCGATCAGATCCAAAAGTTTAATGCTATGGTTAGAATTTATTCTTAATACTTATCTCGTAGTAGCGGATGCTTGCGGGAGGGTTAATCATAAGTAGGAGATTTGTTCAATTAAGAACAACACCTAAGCACCGGTCCACCCACATATCAAATTATCAAAGTAGCGAACACAAATCGAACCAACATGGTGAAAGTGACTAGATGAAATTCCCGTGTACGCCCAAGAACGCTTTGCTTAACATAAGAGACCATTTTAGCCTGTCCTTTGCCTCAAAAGGATTGGGCTACTTTGCTTTAATTTTTCTACTATCATCATTACTTGCTCGTTACAAATTATCTTGCTATCAAACTAATCTGTTACTTACAATTTTAGCACTTCCAGACATTACCTTGCTGAAAACCACTTGTCATTTCCTTCTGCTCCTCGTTGGGTTCGACACACTTACTTATTGCAAAGAGCTACAATTGATCCCATATACTTGTGGGTCATCATAGTCCCACAAAAGAAATGGATATTGTAGTCCGCTACTTAAAAGTGTTACCTCATATGATTACATAGCCTCCATTTCATAAATTGTGTACCCATTGATTTCATATATGAATATTACATATATTACTTCATAATAGAACCTTAAATCATCCAAGACTATTGAATTTGAATGCAAGACTAACAATGGTGCATGTACATGATAGCTACAGTGGTTGTTTGAAGAAACATCACTGTAACTTTGGCATGCACAATTGAAAAGGATTATTTGGGGGGGAAATGTGATATGTGAGTGTCCAATCTTTATAGCGTTGAATCGATATTGTATATTTGGCCATGATACGAAGTAGATATTGATTTATGTTCAAGCGATGCACGTCCACGATCGCTAGATAGTCATACGTGATTGAATTGTGCAATATCTCTCACACGCATACATATATCATTTCTCCGTGGGCATCAAAATCACACACACGCTCTTCGTGTATTTCTCTCCCTCCGTCAAGGTTAGAATTCATCTTTCTACCCCGTCCTACAAGTCTCTCACACAGAAACACACACGCTCTCTCTATCGAACACGCCCACCCCATTAATTCCTCCCACCCACCGCCACTAATGTCTCAAAGTATAATTATGTCTCGCACACATATATGCCTAAGGTTAACTCGAGTCCCGGAACCTTTGAATGCATGCAATGGGATTCCAGCAGAGCGCCTTTTGTTTTGAGATTTCGCCCTCTCTCTCATACACACGCGCGCGCGTAGACATTGGTTTTCTCTTCATTTTTTCCGGCAGTTGCATGCACACCGCTTGTTTATATCCGTGATGCTTTAAGTATGCCTCGCACACATTCTATCTACCTATCCCTTAATATAGATATGTATCACACAAACTCCTTCTCCCTATATCTAAGTGTCACTGCCCCCCCCCCACACACACTTCCCGACACCGAAGGAGTAGGATAACACCTCAATCTTGATACTAATCTATCTACTGGCTTCTTTCTCA